>NC_136488.1:395000-482500 GCF_053919585.1 Euprymna scolopes | reverse complement strand
CAAACACAAAATCCGAGTTTTAATATTACGACGGTATAAAAATTTCCGAGTTTGTTCGGTTAAACACACCTAAAAAATGCATTCACTCCTTGTTCTAAAAATAACAAATAAATAAATAAAAACCCAATTACGTGCACAAAAAAAAAAAAAAAAAAAAGATTTCAGAGGTGCGAGATTTTAAAAAATATGCCCACCCAAATTCTGGAGGAACAAAACTTAAAATATATAGTTGTAAGCATACCACGTGACAAAAGAGTGCACTTGCTATCAACGCTCAAAGAAAGATTTAATTTTCAAAACCTTTTTCTCATATCGCCTGGGAGCCGGTCGGCAAATGTTTAAATGAATTAACTCACTCAGTCACTCACTCATTCTCACTCGGTGCTGCTCTGCACTCTGCATTCCTCACTCTTCGCTCACCACTCTTCACTTACTGCTTTTTGCTCACTTCTTTATTCACGTCGACTCCGTTGCTACATATTTGTCCACCAGCATGGCAAAACACGATTATCCACATGCAAGCACATACACAGAGAAGTGCTTATCCACATGCATGCACACACACTGCAAATAATGCAGATATTCAGCTGTATGCAAGGACATTTACCTACTTCCTTATTTCTCCTATCACACACAAAAATTAAGCCTTTTTTCTCACCAAGAAACAAAGAACACTCTCTGCTTTTTTCTTGTCAAAACAACAACAGTCAATAACTTTCTCATTTGCAAGAACTGTCTATCCAGACACACTTTTTGAACACAAAAACTGACTCGTTTGTTTCTTGTTAATTTTGTGTAAATAAACACCGTTTATTTCACATGTTTGATTTCTTTTAAAATTTTATTTGTGGTGGAAAAAGGGATCTTATGAGACCTGTGGGAACATGCCAACCGGATGCTAACGTCTCCAGCATAAGAGACAAAATAAAAAATCGTCGTTTGCACATGGCTCCACGCATCGCTTCCGTTTGGAAAAAGAAAAATAAGAAACCATAAAAAGAATTATTAACCAATGGCAGAGCTCCCCGCCGAAAATAAAGGCCTAAAATATGACAGCCGCTGGGAGCCGGTGTACGACTATAAAAGGAGGGGACCAGAAAGAAGAAAAAGAGAAGGAAAGAGATTCGACCAGCTGTGTCAGTGAACGCACGGACATTCTTCCACCCGACCTACAAAAAAAGAAGAAGAAAAACACAGGAGGCGAAGACGCCGCGCTGCTAGGTTGATAAATGTAGTCGTCGCTCTCCAGTTAAAAGCCTGACACATATCACCGAAGTAGCACGACTGGCCGCCACTTACCACCCCCGTCGTCTGAAAAGATAAGTACGCTTTGTTTAATTATAATACCCTACAAAAGTCACTCCTGATCAATGCATACACAAGCTGGACTACCATTATCAATTTTCCTACAACATTTATTTCTCTTCCCACGCGGGAACAAGCAATAGTGACCCGAACTTGAGATGAAAACACATCTCCTCTTTTTGCTACAACACCAGTCCTGCAACGAGCATTGGTTACATACGCTCGGACATATCATAACTAAAACATTCATTTCTTTCAATAGCAAATAAACCACGTTTACCTTCTCCAGTGATTCAGTCTTGGTTTCCTTCAATTCCTCATTTGTTTCATTATTCTCTTGTAACGGGATTGGGGTATTTATATATCCTAGTCCCCTACAGACCTGAGTACCACTGCAAGGTCTACAAGATACATTTGAAGAAGGTCGAAGGTGACATCAAACGAAACGTTAAAAAATAACACTCAAGATGGGAACAGTAGTCCTAAGTATCTAAATAATACTAATGAACTTTTAGTATGTTTTAATTAAATGATTTATTTTGCAATAACTCATGGAACAACATTTTTAGGTAAAAGTTAAAAGTAAATGAATGTTCTGCTTTTATGGATTTTTAATTAGAAATGATTTCTTTTTGTAATAAAGAAACTCTTTTTAAAAATAAAGTATCTCACTTATCTGCAATACGTGAACTATACTTTTTGTGTCTTGTTTTAATTGATTTGTAACGGGTTAGTATATAATAATACACCAAACCGCTGCAAAAATATACAATGAAACAAACAGAAAATGAAGGAATGAAAACGCTTGTTGAATAAATTTGAACACGTTTATTTTTCGTAGAAAAATAAAAAGTTAATGTTCATTTCAAAAGATGAAAAATCCAAACGTGAGGAGGAAATGAAAAGGCACACATAAAGCTACTGCTGCTTTATGAAAACGGGGGAGAAAGAAAGGGCGAACGTATGCAGGTCGCTAACCATCCGCGCACATGTTTTGACGAGGAGTGGCCACTGGTAGTCGGGAGGCGAAATCTGGTGCGACTGGTCAGCTCAAAAACCACCCGATGAAAGAGGAAGAAAAAGGGGCTGCACGTGGGACCTTGGTTTTCTGCGCATGCGTTTGGAGAAAAAAAGGAAGTGACCTCACGCTCGTATGTGTGTACGTATGTGTGGTTAATGCGTATGTGTGCTTGCGTGTGTGCCTGGGGTGTATATACGTAGTTGTGTATATACGTGCGTGCGTGTGGAAAACAAGTTTGGACAGATTTATCTCCGTATTTACTTCCTCCAACAGATTCAGCCAGAACACAAAGAATAATTAATATTAAAGCTAAAACAAAATTGCAAATAAAATTATAAATACACGTAATAAATAATTAAGATATACTCATTCCTTCTACATTATTCGGTTTAGAAAATTACATTAGATTTGAAACAAAATGATATTAAAAAATAAACTCAAATGTGTTGTTGGAATGCAAAAAGAGTACACAAAACCTCAGCTCAATGCAGCGGCGTCGTCCGTCAGTAGTTTCTGTAAACTCGTTTTCACATCTCTCCTATTTGCTCCAGTGGCCTGTTTTTATAAAAGACAGAGTCCACCAAATTTTCACATGTGCGTGAGAGCACACAAGATTCTGTGAGACTACATTGTTATATAAGGCCGCAGGCGCCATCTTGGACCCTTTTCAACATCATGATGCTGCGTCAGGAAAGTGCACACTGAGGCCGTTTAAGAGATAAGCCTGCATTCCCACAATTTTCACCACACCCTCCCCTCATATCATTATCACAGAGAGGGCAGGGATGCGGTGACCTTTTTCTTTGGGTACTTCTTCGGAGAGGGGGACCAGGGGATTTATCCTCACCTGTGTTTTCGTCCTTGGTTTCAGGGTCGGTGAACCTAAGGCTGCTAATCTCAGGGTCACTGTCCGACAAAGTTGGCATAACCCAGAATGATGGTTCACTGGTCTCGGATCCAGTCTTGCTCTCATCGCCGAGTGGCGGCTGCATGTGTGATGTTGATCGAAGATCCTTGATGCGATGAGGCACTCTGTCAACCCGCACTGACTGCGTGGCTGATCACCTCAGTAACACGCCCAGTTCCATAGCATGTGGTGCATTTGCCACGGGGGTTCTTTACCCAGAGTACATCCCCCTCTTTGATACTCTTGTCGAGTTGATGGGTGTAGGCGCTCAGCACTAGTTGACACCGGATGCACCCAAACCCTCATACGCAAGAAATGTTGCACCGCATGGACGAAACAGAAGGTCCCAGTATATACCATTGGCAGAGGCTCACTGGTGTGTTGTGGGGTGAGCATTGTCCATATAAGCGTTTGCGATGCCCCCCCCCCCGGTCACTGTGAAGGCATTGGTAGTCGACAGGGAGCTTCTTGGATATGATCTTATTCTTGGAATGGACACTATTACACAGCTAAGTGGAATCACCAGTGGATGGTGGTTGGCGCCGGTGATGTGAGGTTTTCCCAATATGAGGAACAGGTCTGCGCGGCAATCACTCTTGATTAACCTGACTTTCACATGGAATATGAAAAGGGCACAAACGCGTGGACCACGTCCTGGAAGTCGTCAGGCAACCAGCCACCAGTGTCCTTGCAGAATCGGTTGACAGAGTATTCCCCTCCCACGTGGCTCAGGGGGCAGTACAAGGCAGAACTCCAGGTTTGGATGGATAATGGCTGGCTGGTTCCGTACCCAGAGGATGAGCTCGGGCCACTAAGGGGACTGATCTCCCTGAGGGCCGTCAGGCAAGAGAATAAACAGAAGGTCTGACCCATCATGAATTACCGGAAACTCAATGAACATGTCGACCCACACACGGCAGGGGCAGACGTCTGCACACATAAACTGCAGCAATAGGGGGTGTACACGGCAATCCTGGACCCGTGAAGAGCCTGCAGATACGCATCATGAAATAGCTGTGGCTGTTCTAGACGATTGAGCCAAAGGGACTCACTATTGTTTGACCAGGCTGGGATTCGGCTTGAACGTGGCCCCAAACATTATTACAGTGATTATGCAGGCGATCTGGCATCAGAATGAAGCCATGCGACAGGCGACGTTGTATATTGATGACATTTTCTTGAACAAGAGCCTCATGTCTGCCCAGGCGGTGAAAGAACACTTTGAGAGCTTCGGGATGTCGTGCAAGGAGCCAGAGTGCCTGCAAGATGGAGCGAAAGTTCTTGGCTTGCATGTGAGCAGCAGCACAGATGGACTCTGCTGAGGAAGAGGTGGTGACATCCCAGAAGTTCCATCCAACATCACACAGTGGAGTGTTGTTTTTTTTTGTCTGCACAAAACTGGTGGGCCCCTACCCCATTTGTAGGTGGCTCCGGATGTCGATGGTGGCCATAGAGGGACATGCGACTTTCATATCAACGGGATGGGACGATGAGGTGTGCAATCCCTCCCTGCAAAGCATGCTGGTGGAAGCTGTAGCCAGATTGACCCAGGACGACCCCCATGTGAGGGAGCTGGTGCATCGACAGGAGCGAGTTTACAGTTTGGGTGGACACCAGCTCACTCGCCCCTGGTGTTGCTCTGGTGGTCAACGGATTTATCGTAAAAGATGCCTACTCGCTTCAGCCGGAAAATGAGGCCGAACACATAAACCTGGCTGAGCTTGATGCTACACTCAAAGGGTAAATCTAGCGCTTCAGTGGCAGGCCAGAGTGCTACACATTGTCACAGACTCCACGTGCGTGCATCCGTGAATAAGTGATGCCTTGAGTGCGAAAGCACGATTGACAACGAAGCCATCAGCCGAAATGCTAATACAGAGACGGCTTGCTACCTTGACCGAGATCATTAAGGAATTAAGCTGACCATAGATGTGACATTAGTGCAGTCCTGTCAGAATCGCGTGGATCGCCTGATCAGAGTGTCATGAAAGTGTCAAAAAAGTGGACAAACCGGCACCTGTGAATTGCGCTGTGGTGGGGCGTTGGTTTAGCCCGGACCGGGTTGCTAATGTCCATTGCCAAAGCAGGCACCCCGGTGTAAACCGAACCCTTTACTTTGCCAGGCTGGTCGACCCCTATGTGTCAAAAAGGGATGTAAAATCTGTTGTGAGGAGCTGCAAAACCTGCCGGTCGATTGACCCAGCACCCGTCTGGTGGAAGAAGGGAAAACTAAGTGTGAGAGGAAATTGGAACAGGCTCGCAATGGATGTAATTCACCACAACGATAGACATTTTTTGATGCTCATAGATTGTGGACCGTCCAGATTTGCATTGTGACGGCAGTTCAGCGCCAGGACTCAGCTGCCATTGTCTGTGAGCTGGAAAGTGTCTTCCTAGAGCATGGTCCTCCTGAGATACTGACTGACAATAGTACCGCCTTTGTTAGTGAGCAATTCAAACAGTTCCCAGATGGCTAGGGTATATGTTTGCGATTTCAGTGTGCCCATGTGTCTAGCGGGAACAAAATTATTGAGAGAAACCACAGGACTGTCAAGACCATTGCAGCTAGGAAGGGGTGTATGGTGCCTGAGGCGGTCTACTGGCATAACGTCACCCCTAAGAACATTTCATTCTACCATGTCAGCTGAAGCACTGCACAAGTATCACGTCAGGGTGAGAGGCGTGGAGACCAACCCACTGCCCGAGCTGACTTATTTAGGGATATATTTTAAATTTTAACTTCTCCACATATCCCATACAATTGTATATATTCTACAATGTATAAGTTACTCGTAATCTTTTGTTTTTTTTTACTCGTAACCCCATTCGTCCTTCATTTAATTATATATATATATATATATATATATATATATATATATATATATATATATAATTTTTTTTCATTTCATCCATTCGTTATAATTTTATAAGTAATCCCCACTTAAGTCTTTGCTCTTACGTGACATTTGCTTTACACTTGATAGAAATTCAACGATTGACTCCTGATGAGCTTGTTGATGAAAGGGGCCCTTTGAGTCTTCCCGACCTTATTTAAAGCGCTTTATAAGTTTTGTACCGTAAAACACACACACATTTGGGGGGTACAAAACTTTATTATAGCTGTTAAAAAAGGAAGACTGAGTTTTTTGTATCCATGGTAAAAAGAAGGACGGAGGAAAACATTTAATAGAGGTTAAAAACATTTTTTTAAAAATAAATAAGCAGTAGTAAGTTGGAGAATCGTTGGAATGAGCTGTGAATGCTTGAGTCGCTGTCCAAGTAAGCTGGAGTCACTGGAAGCTGTAGAAATGAACTAGATAGTTGCTGGAGTGAGCTAAGGGCGCTGGAGTCGTGGGAAACTGTAGAAATGAACTGCATAGTCACTAGAGTGAGCTAAGGGCATTAGAGTCGCGGGAAGCAGTAGGAAGGAGCTGGAAGCTGCAAGAGTAAGCTGGGGTCACTGTGAGATGAAGTTGGAGCAGGTTCAAAAATTCAGGAACTGGAGTGGCAGTCGAGATGGGAGTGCTCCTAGCTCCTGAGCTGAACTAAAGTTGCTAGCTTTATGGAGAGCTGTTGATGATACAGGCTTTATGGCCAGTGATGGTGTCGCAAAACAAATGACTATAATTAATTACACACCATATTACTTACAGTTAAAAGTGTCTGATGTTTATTAACTACATATTAATCTAGATTCAAAATAATAGTCCATTGTTCTTGTTTAACTTTTGAAAGATGAAGGTATTGTATCTTAATGTTGGTATTATTTTTATCACATGTATTCATGGCAAATTTCCAGGTGTGTGAAGTTTCGTCTGACAGGGTGCTTGCATTTGGTTCATTCTAACTGTAAACATATAGGCAGTAACATTAGACTGCAACAATAGTAATCGTCGATGAGAGACAAAACTGATTAAAAGCGTAGCCAAAAGACCATAAATAACTAATGAGGGTAAAAGCAGTATTAGTGAGAGGAGAAAAACGAGAGTAGAAATTCTCAACAAACGCCCATAAATTCTAAATTATGTGTATATTCTCTTTGCTTATACAGAAGACGGTTGGAATAAAATCATAGTAACTACATCAGCAATTTTTAAATGTGCTTTCTAGCTTGCTCTGTGGATGATAGAGAAGGCTTCATCTGTGTAGCCTCAAGTGCAAACCTAGCACTTCAATAAATACTCACCAATGGCCGACTTATGGGCTTTTATATTGCTTGGACGTTGATTATTTCTGTGTCTAAAGAAAACAACACTACAGCTTTATTTTAAAAATTTTATTGAAAATATCGATTTAGGTTACTTGATTATGTAATAGAGCTGATATCAATTCAATGTGGCTGCCTTCAACCTTGATTACCGACTCGATACAGGTCCAAAACTGTGAGCAGGCCTTTTCCACAAGTGCTGGCTAGTGGCAGCAAATACTCATTAAGTATGCGTCTGCAAATGTTGCAACATATGATGCTTACATGTAAAAGTAGTTCTACATAATACACAAAAATAAGGTTTCTCTCCAGTATGTGTTCGCATATGCCGTAACATACTTTGTTTAAATGAAAAAGAAGAGCCACATACTTCACAAGTATAAGGTTTCTCTCCAGTATGCGTTCGCATATGGTGCAACATATTTTTTTTTGTTATAAAAGAAGAGTGACATACTTCACAAGAATATGGTTTATCTCCAGTGTGTGTTCGCATATGGTTTAACATACTTTGTTTTGATGTAAAAGAAGAGCCACATACTTCACAAGAATATGGTTTCTCTCCAGTATGGGTTTGCATATGTCGTAACATGTGTATTTTCTGTGCAAAAGAAGAACCACATACTTCACAAGAATGTGGTTTCTCTCCAGTATGGGTTCGCATATGATGTAATATATTTTGTTTTGTTGTGAAAGAAGAGCCACACACTTCACAAAAATATGGTTTTTCTCCAGTATGTGATTGAATATGCTGCAACATATTTTGTTTCCTTGCAAAAGAATAGCCACATACTTCACAAGCATATGGCTTCCCTCCAGTATGCAATTGCATATGACGCAACATATTCTGTTTCTGTGTAAAAGAAGAGCCACATATTTCACAAGAATATGGTTTTTCTCCAGTATGTGTACGCATATGTATCAACATATTATGTTTAATTGCAAAAGATGAGCCACATACTTCACAAGAATAGGGTTTTTCTCCAGTATGGGTACGCATATGTAGCATCAGATTATAATCACTTGTAAAAGAGGAGCTACATATTTCACAAGAATATGGTTTTAATTCAGGTGCAGATTTAGAGTTCATTTTGGAAATTGAAATAATGCAATGTATTTCGCAGTATTTTTTCTTATTAACCTTTTCTACAATAAGCTAAATAAATGAAAGAAGATGTTCACATTTTAATTTTTTATAGATTTACAATTTAGTATCTTGTCATAGAGATTCATGATTTACACATTTTTGGTTTTTCAACGAAAACATCTCTTGCTTTTACTGTAATTGCTCATGTATTTATATAGAACTGCATCTTATTTAGACAATTTTTAAATCTCACATAAATATTGTATAGATTCTCAAAATTCGATGAAACATTATTTTCTATTTTACTGGGTAACTCTTCAAAACTGGCAATTTTTGTAATCATAATTAAGGTATCATCAACAATATGTTTTTTCTGATATTTTGTATTTTTGAAATTCTAACTTTATTAAATGATACATGACTGTAATAATCGTATACTTCCTAGATTTCAGATGTTTAACGTTAGACACTTTGCATTTGTTTCTCTTTGTACTGATGGTTGGATATTCTGAAAAATAAAAAACAAATTATAAATTTCAAGAAAAAAAAGAAAAAAATGAGATTTAAATGTAATAATTTTTTTAAATATTTTACACAATTTGTATATTTCACAAAAGAATGTCTTTCTAATAATAAAGCGAACCATCAACACTATTGATGATCTTCAGAACTGTTATAATACTTGGAATCTCTCTGAAGCACTGTTCGGCTAATGTTTTTAAATGCATTTATTAAATTTGGTAATTCTTTTCCAATGTTCCTGGTTCAATACGTTCATGTATAAATATTTGAAAATAAAAAGAAATGAGAGAATATATTAAAATCACCAGAACCACAACAAAGGGATGATTTGCCATAAATCAAACAAATGAAAATCCATATACTGAATTATAGCAAACAAGGATACTTCTTTGAAAATTATTTTTACTTTAATTAAAAAACAATAAACATTTGCAGAAACAATAAAAATGCTACAATTTTTACAGTTGGAAAATGTAGCAGTCATATCGTTATTTACAAAACATTCAGTAAAAAAATTGAAAAATACTGTCATAGGAAAATGGAAATATCTGAAACATTTAAGATGTTTAAAAATTGCTTATGTATTGACAGGATACAAAACAAAAATAATCTAATAATGTTTTCAGAATATAAAAACATGTTGTGGAATAAAGTAAATTCATTAATCATTGAGACACAATAATCCTATAAATATAGAAATATTTTTGTAATGGTTTTAATAAAAAGTAAAAGCTAAACTGATATCTTTAATTTCATGTTGTGGTACCCACACTATGGTTAACAATGAATTTTTCACATACCATTAAGACCAAGAGAATATGTCCTGTGTTATGCAGAAATTATGCTTTTTTATTGATTTGAATAAGGTTGGTTTGTTAATACCTTTGTTCAGGAGATTTATTGGTCATAATTGTTACTATGTTTTGTAAAAGTTATTGCTCGTTTTTTCTTCTGACAAACATTTAATTGGAACAATTTTTTTTCTCTTTTCATAGCTACTTCCAACAGTTCATTATCAGAGGGTGCAAGTATGAAGAATTTCATTAAGATGACTTCTCAAGCAACAACTGAAAAATCAGAATGGACTAAGCCCTCAACTGTTAAAATCAATCTGGACTTCATCATGAAAGCAAAGTTTAACATGAAAAGTACATTTTAACTCGTGTTGGAAGAAGAGGCATTCATTACCGGTCGTTTCAACACTAAGCTGCCTGATACCTATTTTCCAAATCAGGACACTATGATCATCTGAAAATCTTGTTACAAATTTGGATTGCATCTTGTTGAAAAATTCCTGTTGTCCCACCACATGGTTAAAAAAAGTTTGCCGGGTCAGCACATGCCTTTTCTCCTTCCATGTTGGTACATGCTTTTTGCCTCTCAGCTTTTCATTCCCTTCTCTTCCTCTGATCCAACTGTGACGTCACGATAGTGCCACCTGCATGTATTGAGATGCCACTGCTACTATATATGTGTCAGTGACTTCATTACATACCTTCCGTTGGAGTAAAGAAAGTTTTTACAAGTAGTAATTATAACTTGCATTGAAGTAATAAAAGAAAACAAGTAAAAACCTCAAAAGTTAAAAAAATATGCATAAATAAATCCAAATAAAATGTCTTAGTGTAGAGTTTATCAACCTTTTAATTTTACCTTTTTCTTGATGTCAGAATTTCATTTTTATTTATTTATTCTTGTAAAATAGGAATTACAGCATATTTTTCTATATATTTAAAGGTAACGTTTTAACATGTTAAAAGGAAAAACTCAGTTAACTGTTTAAACAGCAAAAACGTAGTTTCTGTGCTTTCAGAACTCACACTGAATCAGGAGCTAAAAATTTTCAGCCGGGTTGTCCAAGGTTAAAGTTAGTTTTGAATATTAATAAAATATTAATTTGCCAGTTAAATTGTGGGAAGACCAGAATCAAGTTCTGTTGAACAGTCTTTGACAGTGGTTGGTCAAGCATTGGTTAGTTTCCTCAACTTAAACAGGATATTTTTTCTTTTAGTAATAAAGTTAGTTTATTGCTCGACAGTCTTCATAACAGATGTTTTACTGTTAATTGTATTCCAAGATTTGTTTGTTACTTTTTTAGTTATGTGAGTTTTCTTTTGCATTCTGTTCACATTTTCTCCAATGATCTTCAATCCTTCTTACCTATCTCATCAGTCATATAATTAATATTTCTCTCCTTGTACTCGTTTGATAGATTTTCACACTGCCTGCTAAATTAGTTTTCGTTTGGTTAAAACTTCCTCTCTAAAATTCATGACTAAACTAGTAAGCATAACTTCTTGCGTAGTCCTAAGATCCACTTTTGTTTTAGCTGTCCAGCTCCTTGTGGCGAGATTATTTGAGACAACACTAGTTAATATAAGCTTTTGTTTAGTCTTACAGCTCCTTAGCTGCTTAGCCCCTTGTGGCAGGATTACAGTTGACACCTGATTCAAAGGGCCAAAGGCATTATCCGCACCCCTGACTTCATCAGATACCAATATGTTATGCAAAATTATTGCATTGTCAATCCAATATTGCAAGCAGTACTAGGGTTTGACCGTATCATTTATCTATGACAATCCTTTCACCCAACGTGAGCATTCTGTTATTCACTTACTATTTCTATTTTCTGACATTCTTTCTATTAAGCTACTTTATTTGTAAACCAAACCCTGAAAACCTACATCACTAACTTTATGTCCCCTTCATCTCTCATGGCTAAGTGACATTCCATCACTGGGAAATCTGATTCGTTGTTCACATTTTCTTGGCAAAGATGACTTTGAAAATTAATATTTCTGTGTTCGGTATTAGATTAATAAGAATCCAAGTTACAAAATTGTATGAGTATCTTGTGTAGGAGACGGGGAGTCTCATCGTGGGCGACGAAGCGTTTCACTGAAGAACCATGGCAACACACAGCGAACCAACAACCAATGACAGCCACGGCGCAAAGGTAACTAACAAAGCTCAGCTGACTGCACGAATAGAAACGGAACCCAACGGTCACTGTACTAATCGCCACGAACGTCAGAACCCGACTGCCTCGCACCTCCAATGGACCGATTTTTATTCCTCAAGATGGCCTAGCTAATTTGCATCCCCGCGAGATCCTGCGAGATTCCGTCTCTAATAAAAGCAGGCAGGCGCCATCTTGAAACTCTTTCGTCCGCTGCCCCGACCACAGGATCAGCCACCACCCCACACGCCAGGCACACACGGACCCTCTTGTGCCGAGGACTACGGTTAGTCTCACACTCCCCCCTGGTCTCCAGATCACATACGTGACACGGCGGACGTGGCCGTTTGATTCGAGCACTCCTGCGGAGGGGTATTGCCGGGACTTCCTCATCGGAGCTCTCAGAAGTGTCATCAGAAGCATCAGCATCAGCATTAGAGCTCGCAGTTGAGTCATCAGGTTCGTGGGGCACAGGTTGGATCTATCGCTCATCGTCGGATGACTCGCTTCTCCCACTGCTCGCAGTTGAGTCACCAGGTTCGTGGGGCACGGGTTGGATCCATCGCTCATCGTCGGATGACTCGCTACTTCCACTGCTCGCCGATTGGTCAGCGCTTAGAGCGGGCCGGACATCCCTTACGTGGCGCGGAGCATCATCGACTAGTATGGCCTGTTCACTGATGACGCCGGTGACCCGCCCCCTCCAAAAGCTGCTGGTGCACCGGCCGCCGGGTGGCTTCACCCAGACGGTGTCTCCCACTTGGTACTTCCCCTGGGGTTCTCGTTGGTCGGGTAGACACACTTCAACGTCCTTGACGCATACGTGGTAGTGATGAATCGCATCAGCGGGCGCACTGCCGCCAGTCACGGCGTCCTTAGGCGTTGTGTTGTATCTGTAAACCGCCTCCGCGATCGTACACTTCTTCATGGCCGCGATCCTCTTCACGGTTCGGTGGCACCGCTCCGCTATGCCGTTGCCGCTCGGCACATACGCGCATCGGTGTCGAAGGCGGATCCCCCAGTTGTCCATAAAATGCCTAAATTCCCTGCTGCAGAACGCCGTGTCGTTATCCGTGAGGATCTCCTCAGGCGGCCCTCTTTCGTAGAATATGGATTCCAATTCGTGGATGACACTGGTGGAATCCTGCCTCGCTAATTGGCGCCAAATAGCGAACCTCGTTGGCCCGCAGTCTATCAGCGTGAGGAAGTGTTGGCTGCCGTAGTGGGTTATATCCATACCCAACCTACTCCAAGTCGCGTCCACTCCCAGCTGTCCTTTCCGCCATCTGGCTGGGGCGGGGTCGATGGACTGGCACGTTTGGCACTCCCTGACCACTGCTCTTACTGCGCTTTTTGGTATTGATGGTCTAGCCAACTTCACAAAGTAGTAGGTCCGTTGTACTCCGGGGTGCCCACTGTCGTGATGTATCTTCCTGATTTCGTCCTCCTCGACGGAGGCAGCACACAGAGGCAATGGCTTAGCTTCTTTCTTCATAGCCTCATACCATCTCCGTGGTACCCGAGTGAGCTTGTCGGCAAGGTTGTAGTCCGAGGTGACGAGCACTACGTCTACGGACAGGTTGTACTCTGTCACCAGTTTTTTCACAGTCTCCAGCCTCCGTCTTATCAGCATTTCGCTGGCTGCCTTGGTGCGTGCCCTGGCCTTGCTTGTGAGTGTGTCCGACACCCAGTGGTGTACGCAAAGTGAGTCAGTGTGCACACGCAGTTTCTTCACTTCCCATTGAAGTGCCAGGTTAATGCCCTTTATTACAGCGTCGAGTTCTGCCAGGTTGATATGGGCAGCATCATTCGCCGGTCGCAGCCAGCAGGCATCCTCAACTACGGCCCTATCTTTCTCCAAAACTACACCGATCGCTAGAGAACTTGCGTCCACCCACACACTCAGTCAGTCTCCCTGCACGCACCAGTCCCCTGTGGCGGGGTCATTCTTTTTCACACTAGCGACGGTCTCCTTTAACATTCGGACCAATAGTTCGTCGGTTATCTCATCGTCCCAGCCTTTGGTGACCGCATTTGCCCTCCTTTTTATGACGCCTGTCGCCGCACGAACCCATCCGCATACTGGAAGGTGCCCCACAAGTTTCCCGCACAGGGAGAACACGGCACGTCTTGTGTAAACGTCGGGAACTGCGGTGCAACGCCTCCACTTCAGGATCCCTCGCTCCTCTTGAACGCTCAAGCCCAATACGCGGGCGCCATCCTCAAGCCGCTCAGAGTCCTTGCAGTTTAGACCAAACTCGGCAAGTTTGGATCTTACGCGCGAAGATGACACGATATCTTCGTTCACGTATATATCGTCAATATACGCCGATGTTCCCTTTCTGATCCATTCTTCTTGTGACAACACGGCATTGACGATAGCCTTCATTATCTGGGATGCTACGTTTATCCCAAATCCGACTCGCGTAAGACAGTATCTCTTCCCGGAAAACATCACTGTCTGGAAAGGCCACATCGCCTCGCCGATCCGGACCTGCAAGTATGCTTTTCTCAAGTCCAGTAGGGACACATTGGACCCCTGCCGGCGCCACTCTCGCAGCTTGCTGGCACAGACGTCGGCGTCCGCTGTGAACGCATCAACATGCGCATTCAACTCGCGGTAGTCTATTACCGGCCTCACCTTTGACTTGTTAGGTTGGGCAACTGCCATCAGCGGTATCAGGCCCTTGGGGGGTCCAAGTTTGTCGTAGGGGTATGGAATCAGCCAACCGTTCTTAATCCATTCACGGAGCTCGCTTTCGTATGCAGGCCTTATCTGGTCGGGCATACGGTACTCTGCCACTTTGTTTTGTAGTTTGGCCGGTTCCTTGTCTTCTGACCACCTCCAAGTGGCGGTCCACGCCTTCTGTTGGTCGTCAAATTCTGCACTGAAGTCCGGCTGGTCGACTCTTAGTGCTGCACACACCGGGGGCCTATCCTGAAACTCTACAACGCCAGCGCGCATTATGCGCACGCCGCCCAGGGCTTTGATGGCATCGTAGCCTAGCAACAGGTCGAAACTCAGCGGCTTTTCGCATGTCACCAGCGCTTCGACGTTGGCCGAGTTCCCAGTTCTTGTGCGAATATGTACCACACCCACGCCGCAACACATTCGTATTTTTCCAGTAATGGTAGTTATCCTGACGTTCTTCTTTTTCCACGCCCGACAGAAGTCCGCACACACTATGGTGCGAGAGCAACCGGAATCAAGGAGGGCTGAACATAACGTGTCATTAACTCGGACCTGAATGACAGGGAGCGCCTTGTTTATTTTCTGTTCGGGGAAGAGGTCGGCACTGGCACCTTGTCCCCGTCCCCGTTTCCCGCACAGTCTCGGGCCATGTGCCCAGTCTTGTTACAGCGGTAGCAGCGAACAGCCGTCGACCGCCTTCTACAATTTCTTGCCATGTGGCCCTGCCCGTTGCATCTGTAGCAGATGACATCACCTTGCGGGCTGGGTCCCTGAGATGGTCCTTCGCCACTTGGTGGGGCCTGTGCGACGGCGACTACCGGTTCCTGCACCGTCGAGTCATCCGTCATTATTGTCCTGGCTCTGTCCACTAGGTCATTCAGCGGTAGTGAGGATATGGTAGATGTTGCTCGCAGGAGCTGCTTTGCTCCAGCGGGGAGTCCTGACAGGAAGACCGCCGAACAACACCGTCAGCTTCTTAAGTTCGGCGAGATACACGTCCACAGTTTCGCCCAAGCGTATAGACCTCGTCTCAAACTGCTCCCATGCAGTGGCGGGGTCAGTGGCGAATGCCCTGTACAACGCCGCCTTGATACTCGAGTAGTCACACTTCTCCTCAGCGCTGAGTTGCTGATATACAGCGAAGGCCCCGCCGGTCAGCCGCAGAGGAATCACGCGCTCGACATTTTTCACGACGGACAACTGACAATGTAACTCGACCTTCTCAACCCAGCTGAGTACCGGGTCGGATCCGTCGAATTCCGGTATCAACTTTAGATCGAACCTATCCGCCATTGAAGAAAAGAAAACCAAGTTCGGAGTGGGGGGGCCGAAATAGCTTGTATGAGTATCTTGTGTAGGAGACGGGGAGTCTCGTCGTGGGCGACGAAGCGTTTCACTGAAGAACCACGGCAACACACAGTGAACCAACAACAAATGACAGCCACGGCGCAAAGGTAACTAACAAAGCTCAGCTGACTGCACGAATAGAAACGGAACCCAACAGTCACTGTACTGATCGCCACGAACGTCAGAACCCGACTGCCTCGCACCTCCAATGGACCGATTTTTATTCCTCAAGATGGCCTAGCTAATTTGCATCCCCGCGTGATCCTGCGAGATTCCGTCTCTAATAAAAGCAGGCAGGCGCCATCTTGAAACTCTTTCATCCGCTGCCTCGACCACAGGATCAGCCACCACCCCACACGCCAGGCACACACGGACCCTCTTGCGCCGAGGGCTACGGTTAGTCTCACAAAAATACTTAAAAATAAAAGCAGCAGGCATAGTTTCAATACTTAAAAACATCATTTAGTATAGCCCGTGCTAAGAATTGAACAAGTTTTTTCTTTTTTGGAAATTTAAGACTTTAATAATTTGTAAAATAAAACGGGAGATATTTATTATTCTCAGCTGGGAGTTAAATACCATTTAAATATCCCAATTACAAATTACAAGAATATAAATATGTTCAGGTTAATTCTAAGTTCTGATTTAAATTCAAATAAGCAATACTTCAAATGCATCTGAAATTATTTTCCCTTTTATTATTGAATAACTGATTTTTAATACTAAAATTTTTGCCTTTAATATTAAAATTAATATTGAAAATGAACAAGTTCCCAATCGATCCCCTTTTAGTCAACACATGCCTTTTTTTCCTCTTGGCTTATCTTTCTCTTCTCTTCCTTTGATCCCACTGTGATGCTAAGCTTGCACCATAGCTTGGTCATTTGCATATGTCGAGATGCCAGTGCTAGTCAATAGCTTCATTACAGAAGAGATACCGAATTTGAAACTGAAAATAAACTTGCACTGGAGATTACATAGATGGAGCATTCTCCATTTTACACAGAGCCCGCTCGAGAATACATTTGAAAATTCTCGAAGCAGTCACGATTATTTTACGAAAACCAACTCTGTGTAAGCAAAAAGGACACACCCATAATCTAGAACTTATGGGTGTAGTTTGAGAATGCTTCCCCGTTTCTCCAAACTTCATTTATTAATTCCACTCCCTCATTCGTTAATTTTGGTCTTTAGACCTCGATATTATTTTTTTTATCTCTTAAATCCGCCGATGTTACAGTTGAAAAGAATCGGCCGAAAGATATCTTCGTTAATTTAATTCTTTTTATCCCCTCTTTTTCATACATTTTTCCCCCTTCATTCGGTTCAAATAATTTGAACTACATACTGGTTTTGGAGATTAGATTTTCAGACTTTGTAGTATTTCTTATCGATTAAACGTCAAAAAAAAAAAAAAGTCCTCAATTTCAATAATGGCATTTCTCCCAGTGCTATTAAAATCCTTCATATATATATATTTATTAATATTTAAAAAAGCTCTTGACAAGGATGCGTCCAGGATAAATGTTTTTGCATGCTTCTTTCCTTTAAGGGAAATTTCTTTAAATAATGTTCTATTGTTAAAGTGTTTTTTATTCAAGAAGTCTGAAGAAAGGCCGGTTATATGAACATTTTCAAACGCCATAATGCTTGAAATTGTCCAACTAGTCTTGAAACAATTGTAACTTAAAATGAAATACCTTTTTATTGCTATCAATTCCTTTTTTGAAGTCTTGGTTTTGTTAATACAGTATATGAATGCTCAATTATGAAATATGATAATTTTGTAGCTTATATTTAAGTCATCTCCTTTTGGCTTAAAAATTCATTGGTATATGAAATTTACTGAATTATAAGTAACCAGTAAAATTCAGTATATTACAAACAAGTCTATATATATGTGTGTGTGTGTATTTACATGCATATCCAGAGAGCAATGATAAAAGTGTCGCCCTAAAGAAAACAGCTTCATTTTAAAACTTTTATTGAAAAAAATCAATTCAGGTAACTTGATTATGTAGTAGAGCTGATATCTATTCAATATAGCCGCCTTCAGCCTCAATCACTGTCTTGATACTGGAACTGAGATCATGCCTTTTTCACAAGTGCCAACTGGAGCTTGGCAAATACTCGGCAGCTGGCAATGATCATGCTGGCTTTTATATTGTGAGAGGTAATGTTGGTGATGTTCTTAACGTATGTCCAAACAAAGTCAGGTCGGTGGAGGAGGGAGGCCCAGTGAGAGAAGGATACAAAGTCATAGTACTCTTTCTGAAGCCAAACTTGGGTCTCTTTGGACTTGTAGGCTGGCCCGTGTCCCCACGCCCAGGGTCTGCCAGTGGCCATCTGATTGCACCAAGGGATCACCACACTCTTTAGTACATCCAGGTACACTTTGGTGTTGACTTTCAAGCTGACTTTGAAGATGTGAAGTGCCATGATATGGCCCTTACTTGAAACCACACCAAAGACCATAACTGTGGAAACTTTGTTTTCATCACCCTGGGCATGTCTCTGTTATCTGAATTTGCATTTTGAGTTTGCTAGCAATGGTCCTGTTGTCATAACTTAGATTGGTTGAGTTGTACAGTGGCACCTCTCCAATCTTGCTCAATGAACATTGTGTCATTTTTAAACATGATAGAAGGCTCCTATCGCTCTTGTGATTTGTACACAACTGGTCAACTAGTAGATGGTCTGCAACAAAAATAAAAAACCGGTTTTCATTAAATGGAAATGAAATCATGTCATCTTTTCTAGAGTGACAATTTTATCATTCCACTCTGTAAATATATATTTGTAGAAGAGATCCTGATGGGCAAGTTTTTGATGGGTAGCTAATCTGTATAAATCTTTAACTGTAAAAGTTTGCAGACAAAGAGGACAATTCCTTCTCATGTGGACACAAAAAATATATGTGGGGATTCTATAATATCCAGTATGTTTTATTGAATGTTTCTGGTTTCTGATTATTTGTTAATAAAGTGTGGTTTCGTTCGATTGGTCTGTTCCTATCACCCCTATCTATTAATAGAACCTTCCAATGTTTTGGAATCATACCGTTTTAGTTATATAAAACAAATTGCAACACAATGAATGTAGTTACATATCGACATCGATGTAGTGAATAATGACAGTTATGGCACCTAGAATAATTCTGTAGCTTACTTTCGCTGTGAAACTATTAATTATACTGTTGTAAGTAAAACAAATACTGTATACCCTTTAAATAAGGTTTTTATTAGCACAAAAGAACGATACGTCGGGTCCGACATCAACACTATAAAGTAACATGGTGGACACTACTGGAGCAGTATACAGAGCTAGCGCTTTGTCAGGGAGAGTGCTATTGGGAAGTTTCATATCCATACGAAACACAATACAACATATACCACTGTATTTTGATGTGTACCGGCTTGTAAGGCCACAACAAAAAAACAAAACAAAAGAAAAACCTGTTCTCAAAAAATTAGGATGAGCAAATGGATCATCTCTCACTGATATATCCTAATGGAAACCATAGACAGAGTGAGTCAAACCGATCTATTGCAATATTTTTGATATAATAAGAGAGTATGATTAAAGAAGATTGGGAGGTTCTGTTTATAGACACCAGCTATAGGAACTGATAGATTAAAAATGGAAACATGCTCTGCTAACGATCAATCAGAAACTGGAATCACTCAATAAAATATACTGGATATTTAAGAATTCATACACATAATTTTTTGTGTCCACACAAGAAGGAATCTTACTCTTCATCTGCAAATTTTTACAGTTCAAGACTTATACAGATTAGCTATCCACTGAAAACTATCTTTTTTATTCTAAGAACTTATACAGATTACCTACCCATTGGAAACTCTTCTAAAATTAAACATGGCTTTCAATTCAAAATGTATGTCAATAGCAAGTAGACTCCTAGAGAGCATGTGTTGGAGATGTGTGCTACCATTAGTGACACTATGGGCTGAGTCAAATATGATGAATCCATTTAAACAGCAATCATTCTGGAATAAAATGGAACAGAAGCTTTGATAACACTGCCACTACTACAAGAAAAGATGACCTTTTGAATCTGAAATTGAGTTCTATTGATAGTGTATGTCCACTGATCCAACACAGATTTGATTACAAAAGCAGAAACCTAAAACCTTTAAATTTATGTTAAAGTTTGCTATATATATATATATATATATATATATATATATATATATATATATATATATGATTTTGAGATGCTAACTAACACAGCTTCATTGACTGTGGGTCTGCAAGATTTGTAGCCTCGTGACTCCTAAAGTTAGAGGAAAATCACTCACCTGAAGAAATCCTGACTAGCAACCTCAGACATGTGGAGAAGAAGAGTGTTGTGTGATTTAACTGATTGAATCAGTTTATTTTATAAGCTAAAATTATTTGGTGATGAAAATAAAGTTCCCTGTAAAGAGAAAATTCTAAAATGATGAAATATAAAGTCATTAACAAAATAACATAACAAAGCATACTCACAATTTGTAGAGGAAATGCATAACAAATAAAATAATGTATAAAATTTTTAAAATTCTAATAGAGTATCCATTCTTTTCATGGAAATTGGATTTTTATTATGGAATAAACACTGAAATTTTAATTATATTATATCACATGATAAATATTAGAGATTTATAGACTTCTTGTTACGAGTAAACACTACAGATTTCATCATTTTATCACATGGAATAGATCCTGACAATGTAATGATTTTATATCATGGAAGAAGAGTATAGCTTTAATAATTTAATATCATGAAATAAACACTGGACATTTAATATTATAGCTTGGAATACACACAGAATATTTAATGATTTTATATAATGAAAAAAAAAACACTGAAACTTTTATAATTTTATATCACGAAATAAGCAGTAGAGATTTAATGATTTAATATAATAGATTAAACACTGAGTTAAATGATGCTATATCATGGCATAATCAGTGGATATTTAATTGCATCATGGAATAAACAGCGGAAGTTTAATAATTTTATATCATGGAATGAACCATAACTCTATTGGTGCTATATCACGGAATAAAGATTTATTTTTTATATAATAGAATGAAAGGTGGAGATGTAATGATTTGATATCATAGAATAAAAAAATGAGAGTTTTTTTTCTTAACTCACGTTCACCTCTTACAATGCATATTGCTCCTTGGACGTAAGGAGCTACTATTTGGGACCATGCACAGGAAAGATTAACAAGATGTTGGTATCATTACAAGTGTATGCTGCATATTCATGTACATCAGCAATATTACATACCTAATGTGCTTCATAAGTCACATCTTTTTTATTTGTCGGTTAATTTTTAAAAGAATTACATTGATGAAAAGAGAATAGAATAAACATCCCAATGATGTTAATTTATTTTTCTTTTATGCGTTCAATATTTTTATGCTCCAAGTTAAAAATAAAAAAAACGGTAAAAAATTACAACAGCAAAAAGCGAAATTGTTTTTTGAATGTTTACATTTCATACGTTACGTTTGGATACATATGCATGGGCTTAAATTTAATTGGATATGGCTGAAATTTTGGTGTTTGATTTTTATTTTTACGACCACAGGAAACAAAGTTATGACTTAGCAAACTTGGTGAAGAATATTTCAAAATTGATAAGATAAATAGGTGTGTATCATCCATTTTCATATAGGTAATAGTTTCAGAATTATTTTCATGTATAATCTGTAAATATTTGATAATTATTAATTATGCGGAAATTTCTTTAAAATGTTATCTTTTTATAAAAATTCAAATCACTTCAAGGGAAACAATGACAGTGATGGTTAGCGCATAGCTAACCATCGCTGTCAGCGTATTAACGAGTTTGTATTCTCTTAAAAATAGAAAACTGTTTTTTCTGTATTCAAAACCGAAGCAGAAAAAAGTTTCATTTTTTATTCTGGATTTGTCAGTTCAAAAAAATTATCAAGTTTTTCAAATTTGATTCCCAAACAATACTATTTTGTTGTTTTTAACGCTTGTAGTTCACACTACTAAAAGCGTTAAAAAAACAACAAAATGTACTAAGTACATGCATTTGTTTTTTAGTAGTAAAAACCAAATAAACCAAAAAACAAATATATAACGAATAAAAGGTACTTGTGCACATGCACATGCTACTATGCTGAAATAATGTTATTATTTAGAAACCCATTCTTAACATGGGGAAGAAAGAGTGTTTTGTTAACTATTCTGTACTTTCACTTAACAATTAAATAAAATATATCATGAAACTTGAATTTATTTTTAACTCACTGACCATTTTTTCAAATCTGTAAAACAAACCCATTATTTTTTTACTGATGACGTCTAAATAATAATAATTAGGCGGTTCGATAAAGAATTTCACTGTGATAAATTTTGTAAATTTTCACCTTGTTTCCACCTTAACATTTTTCTTTAAAATGACTATCATTTAAGGTTTTTGGTATGCTGAAAACAAATATCACATTTACATTTTCCGCAAATAAGTAGCTTTCCGGATATTAAGCAATTTCATTTCTTATGTTATTGCTGGCGGCCATCTTGGGACGTGTGTTTGCACATAGTTTCTCGGGGTTAGGTTTGCATGCTCATGCATACCAATATGGTCACCAGAGATAACATAAGAAATGACATTGCCTAATATCCGGAAAACTACTTATTTGCAGAAAATTGAAATGCGATATTTGTTTTCAGCATATACTAAAACCTATAAAAGTAATCATTTTAAATGTTAAGGTGGAAACAAGGTAAAAAATTACTATTTCTTTGTTTACATAGTTGAATTTTCAGTAAAACAACAATAGAAATGACAAAAATTACCATCAACTGGTGAATATATAATTGTTACTTATTATTCCTGGTATCCTGATACTGTGAAAGCTACATCAAGGATTCATGTAGAGTACGATTTATGGTTGCATCTCAGAAAATAGGGGTATACTTTAGGCCAGATAGAGAGGATTTACAAAATTGAAAATTGGACTGATCCCAAAATGCATAAGTTCTGGTCGACTATCGGAATTTCCATCTTTTACAGAAATCCAAAATCTACACGAAAAATTTTCTTCGATTTATTTCTGAGATTAATTCATATCTACTAAATATTTTTTTCTTTGAGGGGAGTAGTAAATACTGGCCATGAATGCTCTTTAGGCAATCAATGGTTCTTTTTTTCGTTTGTGCTCATATCATTTTATGTAGTTTTATTTTATTTTATTTCCCACACATCTTAACCATTCTTAATTCACTTATTTTAAAACAATTTCCTGACAAATTTTCTTCTTTCTTTTTAGCATGTCACATCGAGGTAGTAATGGAGAGGGGAAATCCCTATTAGCTTATTTAGATGACAGAAGAACTTTATTTAAGTACAATACTTAATATTAACAGCCATGGTAAGATGCAAAAAAAAAGAAAAACAAGTGCCTCCCCAATTTAACTTTCACTATTCGTAACTGAAATATGCAGTATCTTAGCTGTGATACCAGGGCTTTTTTTTTTTTTTTTTTCCTGAGTGGGTGCTATGCTCTGTGCGTGACCTTAATGTCTGCCTATAAATACAGAATACGAATTCCGAATCTGCCTATAAATACAGAATACGAATTCCAACTCGCCATGAACTAGTTCTTGTAACTGGAAAAAAAAAACACCTAATGGCTAGCTACGAAATCCCAATATACATTTTACCTCCAAGACGACTACCTCTGTCTAACCTGCATGCGCAAAAAAAAAAAAAAAAAAAAACTTACCTTAAACTCTAAATCCTAATGGAGATAACCCCTGTCTCTTGAACACTAACAATCTGCTCCTTCCCACCAAACCGCCACTTAACTCCTACATTGCACATGTTTGTAGTGGAATCTTTAACTTCCAGCCCCTAACCGTCACATGCTAACTGCTTAGTCATCACTAAACATCTATACAATTCTACCTTTTAGACATGCATTGGAGTTCATTCGTATTCCAGTTAGGTATTTAACAGCCAAAGTATGTACTTGGAAGCAAAACGCACTGCATTACATAACTATGTCTCCTCCTAGATATCTTTGCAACGCTAATACGAAACTGAACCAATGCTCCTTTATGTGCTTTAGACTAATTATGCAACACAACATTAGCTACTTTTACTTTCTCTACTGCTCTGCCTCGACCCAAGACTGCACCATAATAAACAAAGTCTCTGACAGCATAGACACGACACTCTCTCTCGACACTAGCGTCCAAGTACATGTATTTGGTGACTTTAATGTCCATCACAAAAACTGGCTTGGATTCTCTACTCACACAGATGCAGCGGGCAGTACAACGCATAGCTTCTCTATATCTCACTCCCTATCTAAAATTGTTATTTTCCAACCCGTTTCCCTGCCCAGGAAGAACAACACGCATCACTTTTAGATCTGTTTTTGACCACAGTTCCTGATGATTGTATAACGAATGCCAACAGCCCACTTGGGAATGCTAATCATGCAATGATAATGGTTGAAATCGCCCTAAACTCTAGACCCAAAACTGAAGAGCCAGTGCTCAAAACAACGAGATATTATAAAAAGGCTGACTGGGAAGCCATCAGAGATCTCATCAGAGATGCTCATGGGGAAATATTTTTTCTCTTCCTGCTGAACAGTGTACAAATGAGACCACTGAATGGTTCAAAACTGCAATCGAAGCGCATGTTCCCATGCGGAAATTCTATAGCAAGCCCCACTCTCCCCAATGGTTTACTTCAACTTGCGCAACTGCCATTGCTCAAAGGCAGCATGCATACCGCAGATTTAACCGACATAAGTCCAGTTCAAACAGACAGAAGTACATAGAAGCTAGAAGTAACGTTAAGAAAGAAATAGCGACAGCTAAGAGAGAATTTATGGAAACCACTAAAAAACGCATCGAAGCACAAAAACTAGGAACTCGTGACTTCTGGAAAATCTACAATAGTGTAGCAAATAATGGGCAATCAACAATTCCCCCACTAACCAATAATCACGAGGTTGTTTGCTCAGCAACCGAAAAGGCTAACATGCTTGCCAGTCGGTTTGCCTCAAACTCCACACTGAACCCTTCCAACCACCCCCTACCTGAATTTCCTATGCGGACAGACGCCATGCTAGACGATCTGGAAATCACCCCTGCTCAGGTGCATGCTATCATAAAAAACCTTGACACTTCAAAAGCATGTGGACCCGATCTCATCCCAGCTGTGCTATTAAAAAAGTGCTCAGCCGAAGTAGCTCCAGTTCTCTCCAAACGCTACAACAAATGCCTTAATGAATCTTGCTTTCCGGGCTGTTGGAAAACTGCTTCTGTGGTACCAGTATTCAAGAATTCTGGCAAAAGAACTGACCCATTAAATTATCGCCCCATTAGCCTCATCCCACTTTTTGCCAAAATATTTGAGACCTTAATTAATCATGCCCTAGTCCATCCCCTTACAGATGCTAAACTTCTGACTGACAAACAATATGGATTTAGACAAGCCCATTCCACAGCAGACATCCTAACTGTAATCTCTGAATGTATATACCATTCACTGGACAAAGCGAGAGAGGGCAGAGCGGTAGCTCTAGATATATCTACGGCTTTTGACAGGGTATGGCATGAGGGTCTCCTCAGGAAGATTAGATCATACGGTATCACTGGTAGAATACTTAACATAATTAAATCCTTCTTAGATAAGAGAAAAATCCAGGTTGTCCTCGACGGTCGTACATCTAAACAATATGATATAAATGCGGGAGTGCCCCAGGGGGTCTATCCTTGGACCTCTACTGTTCCTGATATTCATAAATGACCTCCCTGACAAAATTGCCTCTGAGATGGGTATATATGCTGATGACACCACACTCTATAACAGGCATGACAGGAAAACAAATGAACATATATCTAAAGAAATGGTAGAAACACTAGAGGATGACCTCCAATCAGTAGTGGAATGGGGACAAAAATGGATGGTCACACTCAATGCTGCCAAGACTGAACTAGTTTCATTCAATAATTACAAGAAACCTTCTCTACCACCTATAGCAATGGCCAACGACTATTTATCTGAGAGTACGTTTTTCAAGCTCCTTGGCCTAATGTTCACAGGAAACATGAGTTGAAACAATTACATCGAAGGCATTGCCAGGGCCGCTGCAAGGAAGGTGGGCTCTCTCTACCATGCTAGAAAACTACTAACACCCGAAAGTATCCTGTTCCTCTATAAGGCAACCATTCGCCCATGTATGGAGTATTGCTGTCATATTTGGGCTGGTGCATCGGCTACTAGTCTCTTGCTCCTTGACAAGGTTCAAAAGAGAGTCGCAAATCTGATAGGCCCTAAACTGGCATCTAAGCTTAAACCTCTGTCCCATCGACGAAACGTTGCATCCCTCTGCCTGTTCTACAAGTATTTTAATGGTGAATGCTCTGATGAACTGCAAGCACTTGTGCCCCCACAACGTGAACACCCTCGACAGACCCGACAAGCTGCAAAATCCCACCCCCACACTATAGAGATCCCTAGATGTATAAGATCTTTCTACTCCAGTAGTTTCTTCCCCAGAACTGCTAGACTTTGGAATTCCATTCCAGGTCACTGCTTCCCCAACTGTACTGACATGCAGAAGTTCAAGTGCAACGTAAACCAACATCTTGCTGCCCAAATCCCTACATAGTACCCCAGTAGTTATTGCCCCTAATAGTAGTCCCCTACACCAAAGTGGCAATGTGCCTTGTTTGGGGTGAAAATGTAATAAAAAAAAAAAAAAATGAAAAAAAAAAATTGCTACACCCAGATTAAGCTCTTCTTTGTTGAAGAGGCAGGAAAACGGCTGCTCTGAATAAAGCTATATTTAAATACCACTATAATACTTAGTTTTGTTCATGAATAGACACCCACTGTATGATACCATGTGCCAGTTTAAAAAAAAATTGAAATTTGTACATCTTAATTTATAATTCATGGCTTATGGTAAAGAGATACATCAGAGTTGACTGCATAATCAGAGCACACAAGTTTACATAAGAGTACCAAGTTTCATGAGAATAGCTTGGAAAATAAATAAATGGTGGCAAAATTACCGAATTTCTTGAAATGTTGAGGTTCATAGTTCAGCCCACTTTTTTTAAAGAAAGATGTCCACACAAAAGCATAAATTTTAGTACTTAAAATTCTCATAACTTTCGAATTACTGATGGTATTTACATAATTCAAACGGGTTTAAGCATCTTTTACATAGCTCTTTTCATGCAAGTTGATAAAATAACAATTATCTACAAAGAAAAAAATTAACTTGTAATGCTAATGTTCGTTTACACTTCTGCATATCAGTACAGTCAGGGAAGCAGGTAGAAGGAAGAGAATTCCAAAGTCTGTTTGATGGAAGAAACTACTAGAGTAGAAAGCTTTCTGGCATTTAGGGACCTTAACAGTGAAGGGGTAAGATTTTGTTGTTAAGCGGGTTTGTCGGGGATATGTACGTTGATAGGGCACAAGTGCAACGAGTTCATCAGAGAACATTCCACTAAAATATCTGTAAAACAGGCACAAAGATATAACATTGCAGCAATGGCACAGGGGTAGGAGTTTAGTTGACAAAGTGGGACATATTAGATTGAAAACTCTTTTTTGGACCCTATACAAGCAAGAGAAGCTAGTGGTAGATGCACCAGTTCTGATGTGGCAACAATATTCCATGCATGGATGAAACCTTGTAGAGGTACACAATACTCTCAGGTGTGAGTAGTCTTCTAGCTCGATAGTGGAAACCCACCTTCTTTGTGGCAACCTTCATAATGTCCTTAATGTATTTGTTTCAGTTCATATTGCCTGTAAATGCTAGGCCTAGGAGTTTGAAGGAAGAATTTTCAAGTAAGATGTGGTCCTGGACATGACCTCTGATGGTGAGGCCCCAGCTTGTGGGCTTTGGGGAGTGTGGAGCCACCTTTTAATTGCCATTGCTCCCAGGTCCACTCTGACCCGGAGTGGTAGTTGTTGAGTGGTGCATTTTAGGTGGAATTGAGATAGGAAATGGGTTAAGATGCAAAGGAGGAAATATAAACATGTGTGGACGGATAGAGAGAAGAAAATTTTATTATGGGTCAAAAAAGTGATTGTGGGATTTTTACAATAAAGGGGAGATAATCACATGAAGAGTTCCAACTAGTACCTGTTAGGGTCCCAACTATGGATTAAATAGAAAATGACTTGAAAAAAAATATATTCTATTAAAAATTTTCTTCAAAATCACCTGAAAAAGGGTTGATATGCCGTAAAACAAAAACAACCAACCAACATCAAGTAGGGTGTTATTTGTCATGGTGGTTGGAGAGGCAGAATTGAATCTGTGCTAATCAATTTAGATCAGTCCAAATCGTTTGATAGGGTCGATCATCGATACTTAGATGCTATTCTTTTCTAAGATGGATTTGGTCATCAGTTTCATTCCTGGATTTTCCTTTTTTATCCAAACTATGGTTGTAATGGTTAGGGTGAATAGTTTGAGATCAAAGCCTTTTAATTTATTCAAAACTATTTGCAAAGGTTGTCCAATTAAACCAATTATTTATGTACTTGCATTGAAACTCTTCCTTTGCCAGCTTAGGGTGAATCCAGTTCATAGCACAATAATTAACTACTCCAACTATACAGACGATGTGACCCTGCTTGTAATGAGCAGTACCAAGATTAAAGTTGTCAAAAGCAGTATGAACAAGTGGCAGAGGCCATGATTAACTTCCACAAGGCTGTTGGCTTATGCATGTGTGCCTGGAGGGAAGTACTCCTTCAGACGCCATTGGATTGGATAGATGGGCAATGCAAGATGCTCAAGATTTTGTTTGGTCCTGATTTCCAGTTGGAGAAAAACTGATCGGAAGTGTTGAAAACAGGTAAGATGACAGTTCACCTGTGGTCTTTGAGAAATCATACTTTGAAGGGAAGAGTGGAGGTGTGTAATTCACATATTTTTACACCTCATTCTTCACCTACATGCAAACACTCAGCGATCCCTAATGGGGATCTCCTTTATCACATACGAGTCAAACCTTGATAAAGGACCTCAATGTAACCTAAATCGTTCTTCGCAGGGATCTCAGTCAATCTGGTCGGAATCACTTTGCCTTTGGGTTGATAGGTCACTGTTTCGTCATCTATCACACTGGAAATTAATCAATTTCATGCACATAAAAGAAAGACAGATGCGGATATATATATTCTACTGGTTAATTCAAGAAAGATATACAAAATATAACTTATATACAATTGTTCATATGTTGATTTGACAAAACTCGACAGAGTCCCAATTAGATTAATTACTCTCAGTTCTGTGGTGGCAACAGTCAGGAAAAGAGAGAGCTGGGTGACGACCCTTCGATTAGTATTAGATTCACTCAAATCTCAGCTCCAACTGTTGATTTTGATGTGGGGACTCGCTCATGTATGGAGGTGACGGAGTAGGTTCGGTCGCTCCCTAGATCCAATCATCAGTAAGTACGTCACCTCAGGGGAATCCCCGTGTGTGTGTGTACCATGTGAATCTGCAACTCTCCCAGGCCTATTTCTCATGATCGAAAAAGGTTAAACCCCTGACTTCTTGGTCGGGTATTACACTTGTTAACATCAGAAATTAAATTATATTTCGTCATGTCTCTCAAAGTGACATCAAATTGTCACTTTCACCAACAATCAGATTTATATGTCGGTTTCATAAAAATAATAAAATTTATAATCTTAACTCTTCCTTTCAGCAGGGTCGGCTGCTGTTGCCCAGGCATACAATAATACTTAACAAATAAAACAAACATATCTGCCCAGTATTTTCCAGTGTTTCGGGAGTCTCAACCTCCCCCCAATGGGGAGCTCTACCACTCCCAGAGACGGTCATGTCACAGCATACAATAGTTCCATTCATGGATACCACACTAATATTATTAGTGCAGCCACTTTCAGGTCTGTCTGGCACAGAAAGCAGACCATTATTTGTCAGAAGGTTTGTTATCTACATATGTCTGAAAACAGTCGGGGTATGCCAAGCATTGACATACACTTTGCCTTACCTAACTAGACCAAATGTGTACACCTTGTGAGAGAAAGAGTAGTTTCTGGAAGGAAGACATTCCAAAAACTTTTCCAGCTATAAAAAATGAACACTTGGATGAGGAAGAGGGCACACAGTTTGCCTCTCGGCAAGTACTCCTTTTATTGCATGTGTCAACAGTCCTTGAATTCTTGCTACAGGTCAAAGAAAGTCTTTCTGACAATCAAGTGTCAAGTGATAATTCCCGGCCACTATAAAAGCAGGAGGCTAGAGACGAGTCGGCAGTGTCCTGCAAACTGTGTGTGTGGGTGTTTCTGGCGATTGGAGTGTGTCTTCTTTTACCACGGTTATCACGGACAGGAATTCCCTCTCTTCTGGAGGTGGGCGATATTGACTATTTTGAAGTTGTACTGTTGCTGACAGAACATTTATTTATTTTTTTTTTGCCTACTACATTTTTGTTTCAAGCTATTTCGGCCCGAATATGGCGAAGGTGCGGATAAGCAGTGATATTATCAAGCCGTTCTCTGGCGAGGGAGACGTTGTAGCGTGGCTGAAAAAAGTGAGACTTGTCGCACAACTTCAGCAGGTGGATGACGTAGCGAGTCTGCTACCTTTATACCTGGAAGGCGATGCACTGGCCCTCTACATGGAAATGGAGGAGGACGATCAAAAGAAAATAGACCAGATTGAGGCTCGATTAAAGGAGGCATTTACTGATGACACGTTTGCAGCATATAGAAAAATAACTATGGTTAGATGGGCTGGTGAACGTGTGGATGTGTACGCCAACAAAATCAGGCAGTTGGTTGGATTGGCCGGATTCACAGGAGAAAGCTCAGAGAGACTCACAAAATTAATTTTTGTCACTGGATTCCCTGACACCATCTCAATTGCTCTTCAACAGGTGCCGAACATCAAAGCCCTGACCATGGGGGAGCTAATGTCGAGAGCGAGAATTTTGACGACGACTGGCGAACAAAATCAGGATGTGGTTGCGGCCACACGCTCACCCAACAACAGGGCCCAGAATAATCCTGTTAACGTGACCTGTTTCAAATGCAATGTTAAAGGCCACCTTGCAAGGGACTGTCGAAAACGTGGAACACGGTGTTACCGTTGCGGTGAGAGTGGACACTGGGCTCGGAATTGCTCGGGAAACGAGCAAGGGGAGGACGCATAAGCGCCAGTCTCCTTCCCAACCAAGATGTGAACACGACGCTCCCGGTGATAAGCATCCATGTTGACGGGACGCGATGCTTGGCGCTTATTGATACAGGATGCTCCAGGACAATTTTACATGCAGACCGGTGCCGGTCTTGGAGAAAAACAAACGTAAATGTCAACACAATTGGTGGAGTGTCCCATGCGTGCTGCGGTGTTGGAACGGTCTCTGTATCCACTGATGAAGGTGTGTCTGCCAGAGTCAATGTGTTGGTGGTGCATGGCAAGCCACTGGGATTTGACTTGCTTCTAGGGATCGATGCCATAAAAGCTCTAGGAGGTGTCGTTGTCAAGCCTACAGGATCAGTGCGGCTGGGCGCCAGGAAAAGTATTAAATGCGCAGCCATTTCTATCGATGAACCAGATTTCACTGCTACCTTTGACCATCAAAACCGAACGTGGACCGCATCGTGGAAATGGTCTGTGGACCACCCCCCTGAAAGGCTGCATAATCGAGTGTCAGAGTACCCAGTGCCAGCAGAAATTCGTGAAGAATACACGCAGGAGCTCCACACCTGGATAGATAATGGTTGGCTCGTGCCATACCCAGAGGATAAATTGGGACCCCCCAAAGGTCTAATTCCCCTGATGGCTGTGATACAGCAGAACAAAGCCAAATTGCGCCCGGTAATGGACTACCGGGAGCTAAATCATTACGTAGACGCATTTACGGCCAACGCAGATGTTTGTGCGGCTAAGCTGCGTGAGTGGAGACAAAAAGGTGCTAACGTGTCTCTACTGGACCTCAGAAGAGCATACCTACAAGTCCGGGTCCATGAGACACTGTTGCCATACCAGACTGTGGAAATCGATGGGAAAAAATACTGTCTGACCCGTCTGGGGTTTGGTTTGAATGTGGCTCCCTTGATAATGAGAGCAATTGTCAGCGAAGTACTATCTCAGGAAGAAGTTATAAGCCGCGCAGCATCTGCTTACATTGATGACATTTTTGTCAATGAAGACGTGGTGCCCGCGACCCGTGTGAGAGAACACCTCGCGCAATTCGGGTTGGAGTGCAAGAACTCGGAGCAGTTGAAGGACGGTGCACGGGTGCTGGGATTGGCAGTCAGGATGGAACGCAATGAACTGCGGTGGAAGCGAGGAAATGCAATTCCGGAGGCTCCCAGTATTGTTACGCGACGAACAATCTTTTCCCTGTGTGGTCGACTTGTCGGGCACTTTCCGGTGTGCGGTTGGCTTCGTGCGGCTTGCGGAATACTCAGAAGGAGAGTAAGTTCGGTAACGAAGGGCTGGGATGATGAAGCAAGGGACGCCGTACTACATCGTATGATGTTCGAAACCTTAAAATCTGCACAGCAGAACGATCCGGCACAGGGAAATTGGTGTGTGGACGGCAAAGAGCTGAATGTATGGGTCGATGCTAGCTCCCTAGCAATTGGGGCAGCCTTGGAGATGTGTGAAACTGTGCTGGAAGATGCATGTTGGCTGCGACCTGAAGATGACTCTCAACATATCAACTTGGCTGAACTGGATGCCGTATTGAAAGGCATCAATTTGGCTCTCCAGTGGCAGAGCAAGGTGCTACACATAAAGACAGATTCTGTTTGCGTATACCATTGGGTCTCGGACACGCTAACTGGAAAGGCGCGAGTACGCACCAAAGCAGCAAGCGAGATGCTTATTAGGAGGCGATTAAGCACTCTTAAGGAGCTCGTGAAAGAGTACGGGCTGACAGTGGATGTGACGCTGGTTCCATCAGCACAAAACATTGCTGACCGACTGACACGAGTGCCACAGCGGTGGTTTGAGGCAATGAAAAAGAAAAACGGTCTTGACCCAGTGATAGGCGCGGTCCACACAGACGAGCTGGATGAGAGTCAAATCATGGCTATTCACAAAGATAGTGGACATCCGGGGGTGCGACGCACTACCTACTTTGTCAGGAGAAGATGTCCAACCACGACAAAAGCAACTGTCAGAACGGTCATACAGAAATGCGAGGAATGTCAGTCCATTGACCCAGCGCCAGTCAGGTGGGAAAAGGGAAAGCTGGAAGTTAACGAGAATTGGCAGAGAATTGGGATGGATATCACGCATTATGGCACCTTCCATTTTTTAACTTTAACAGACTGTGGTCCATCGCGTTTCTCCATTTGGAGGAAATTGGCAAGGCAGGACTCGGCAAGCGTGATTCATCAGTTGGCACGCCGCATGAACTCCTTTTAGACAATGACACAGCTTTCTGCAGCAATATGTTCCAAGCATTTGCATGTAAATGGGGAGTTCACTTGCGGTTCCGCTGTGCATACGCTCCAGCCGGGAATGGCATAGCGGAGCGATGTCATCGTACAGTGAAACGAATAGCGGCTAGAATGTGTTGTCCCATACAGGAGGCTGTCTACTGGTATAACATCACACCAAGAGACGACACATCTCCCTCCACTGCGCCTACCAATAGGATTTATCAATACGAAGTTCGAGTAAAGGAGACCAATCTCGCAACTGCGTCCCCAGGTCCCAAGAACAGCTTTTACCAGGTTGGAGATCGCGTATGGGTCAGAAGACCGCAAAATCGATGTACCACGAGGTTCGGCAAGGGTGAGGTGACCAAGGTGATCAGCCCTCAGTCAATTTTGGTGGACGGTGTGCCTCGTCACGTGAAGGATTTGCACCCTCGCCATTATGTTGTTACATCGGAGGAAGAGGGAGACTCAGACAGTATGATGTCTTCTGAAAAGACAGAGAGTATGATGCAGGACGACGAAGAGGATTTTGAGCCATATAATGTACATACTGAAGAAGCGGAGGAAGGACCACCCGTCTTGCCTCTACGAAGGAGTACCCGACAGAAACGAATACTGCCCCCCTGCCCTGATTGTGAAACACCGCCTATGGAGCAGACTGGTGGCAATAATGGCGATGAGGAGGATGGCAGGGAGGAAGTGCTGCCTCCGGTTCTTCGGAGAAGTACCAGACAGAGACGACTGCCCCCCTGCCCCATTTGTGATCATGAGATCAGGGGAGAGTGTAGCAGAAGCAGCAATAATTAAAATGAGGGGAAAAAGAGTTTACCTCGGGTATGTCTGTTGTGTTACCAGTTGGGGGGAAAAAGAGAATTCCAAGATGGCGTCCGGGGGTTTTTATTAGCATTTACCCCATGCAACTCTCGGAAAATCACGTTTCTGTCTCATGTGATTATGCAAATGGATAATTCCCGGCCACTATAAAAGCAGGAGGCTAGAGACGAGTCGGCAGTGTCCTGCAAACTGTGTGTGTGGGTGTTTCTGGCGATTGGAGTGTGTCTTCTTTTACCACGGTTATCACGGACAGGAATTCCCTCTCTTCTGGAGGTGGGCGATATTGACTATTTTGAAGTTGTACTGTTGCTGACAGAACATTTATTTATTTTTTTTTTGCCTACTACATTTTTGTTTCAATGTGTATCAGGCTGAAGAATGTGAAACTCTCTTTAGTAAATTCCAACGAAAGGAGGGTGAAAGTTTTGCATTTGTGTTGTCTCTAAATGGATCTAATCTTGAGTGGTACGTGGATGTTTCTTAGACAGAAAATATTAGTCATCCAAAACAAACACTGTTCAATTTTTGACCAAGTCAAAACTAGAGTAGGTTATTTCTTTATTTTTCCACTTTTTAACTTAGCTAGTGTATATATGATGTAATAAGCGTTCCTTTCTGTTTTTGTATAACTTTTGTTGCTAATCTCCATTCCCATTGCTAATTAGGTGATAGATTTGCTGTTTTGCTAGTAATCTGGGCTCACTTTCGGCTTTTTGAAAGACATCTTTTGGTATAAAGTGTTTTCTTTTGATGTTGCTTTTTTGAGGGGGAGGGACCTACATCTAATTGTTTGACTAGCAAAACTACTTATCTTTCACATTCCTTTATATTAAGAAGCATTTTTTTATTGTAAATACTTCATTCTCGTTGTATATAAAGTCTGTATTACAATCCACAAAAGTATGAAAGAAGTGGTAAATTTTAAAAAAAATATAATAAATGTTATCAAAAGCAATATAAGGTACTATTCTACCTATCTGGAAAACGTTTTAGTGGTTTCACTCACTTTAAAATGTTTAATCGGTTTGAAAATCATATAGTGCTTATAAATAGATGCGAATTAGAAAAACGTCAGAATGCTGACTGTAAAATATGTGAATGTTTGGTAAATGACTAAAACATTATGCAAAATAGAAACACAGCCAATATATATCACGGTAACATATATTTGGGCTATTATTTTACTTTAGGGCCTGTTTCACATTCATATAGAAAAATATGGTTTTTGTAGATTTCGATTGGCTTTAAAAGAATATGATAACCATTTCCATTGCAAATTTGCATGTTACAAATATGTGCGCACTTACATGTACAGAAATGGCCACCACAGATAACATATAGAATTACGTGGCTTTATATCAGAAAAACTATTTGTTTGTGGCAAAAATGAGTGCTGTTGCATGTATAGAAATGGTCACCATAAAGAATTATATGCATCTGTACATAGATTTCTCTTTATTTGTTATTGTCTTCGTGTCTTTATTGAAAGATGAAAGCAGAAAAAAAAAATCTTTAATCAATAAACAAACAAAATAATGCCCCCTTACTAGGTGGCCATAAAGTGGGTGCTCATTTGAAGTTCAATTTACATGGAACAGTGATCACCCACTTTTTGAAAAAGTAATTTCTTTATATCATAAAAACTATTTATTTGCGATGGAAACGATTAGCAGATTCGTTTGTAGCACACCGAAATCTACACAGTTTTTTTTTCTATACGAACGTGAGACGGGCCTTAAAATAAAAAATTACCATATTTGGTTGGTTTCTATCAGTATTTTAGGTACTTGTACAGTTTAGTCAAGACATTAAAAAAATGAAAATATCGAAAAATGTTTAAATTGTATGTATCCGTCATGGGACGAAGTTCTCTGAAAAAAAAAATTCACTTAATTTCATCAAGTAGGTTTTTTTTTTTTTTTTTTTTTTTTTACAGCGAAAAAACAATTTGTTATGATACCGAGCAAAATGTTCGATTTTTAGGAAGAAAAGCTAGTATTAGAGATGGAAAGGGGTGTCAGCGCTTTAACTGGAGTTATCTCCCTTTGTCATTTCTAAAATTCAAACAATTTTTTTTTAAATCCAAGATGGCCGCCTTCAACGCGCTCTCATAAAAACGCGTTTTTCCGCTGTAAAAAAACAAAACAAAACTACTTGATGAAATTAAGTGAAATTTTTTTTTCGGAGAACTTCGTTCTATAACGGATACATACAATTTAAACTTTTTTCGATATTTTCATTTTTTAATGTCTTGACTAAACTGTATAAGCGCCGTATTTTGTATAATTTTTTTAGTTTTAAGTCATCTGCCAAACATCACGTATTTAACAGTCAGCTCGTCGCCATTTTTCTTGTTGGCAACCATCGATAAACACGGTATGACTTTCGAACTGATTAAACGCTTTAGAGTGAGTAAAGCCACTAAAAACTTTTGGTAATATTATACAAACACCGTGACAGCGAATTAACCCTAACCCTAACCCCCTAACCCTAACGCTGTCACGGTGTTTGTATAATAATACCAAACTTTTCCAGATAGGCAGAATCTTACCTTTGATAACATTTATTTGTTATATTTTTTAATTTTGACTACTTTATTATTTATTTCATTTCATTTTTTTTTTTAGAGATTTTGTTTTGATTATTACGACTAGCAAAATTAAATAATTTTAGGTCCAATTACTCCCATTTCCCCCTTTTTTTACCATGTTATATCAGCGACTGTTCAGTGCGTGTCAGCAATCGTTCCAAATATAGAGTTCGCTTGCCCTTTCTTTTTGTGCTTATTTTGGACCTCCTCTTTATAAACCAAAAGGGAACATAATGACGCGCCTCGTTATAAAAACGAACATCAATAAAGAATACAAAAAAAAAAAAAAAAGAAAGAAAAAAGAAATAAATTACTTACCTTTGGCTTGGACAGTTTGCTTTCAAGAAACATACGAGTTTAGATAGGATAGCAACCAGAGAAATAGGTTCGCAGAAAATAAAAGAGGAGGAAATTTAAATGAACCATTTCAAAACAGGATTTTTTTTAGTTGAACATTACGAATAAAATCATCATCATCATTATTTTTTATTTATTTATTTTTTTAATGGAAATATTTTAATAGGTGAAAAAATCAAACACGATTATTTTTGTTACCAGAATTTTAATTAATTTCGTGGGACGGGTGGGGTTACTATAATACACAGTGTTTGCTGATAATTAAACACGCTTTAAGAGGTGGTTATTATTACTATTATTGTTTCCACCTCAATTCCGGTTATTCCGTCGTTTGATTTTTAATGTTATCTTTTTTTTTTTTATTAACTTGTTAGGTGAAAAAGTGGAGGTGGGAGGTGGGTTGTCATGTTTGTTTGACGGAGTTTTTTTTTTTTTTTAATCTATCAAAAATAAGGTAATCATCTAATCAATTTGAAATTTTCATGAAATTAAGTGAAGAACGAATTTTATAAAGAGTGTTTTTGCTATTTTTTTTGTACTTATACAGTTTAGTGACGACATTAAAAAATGGAAATATTGAAAAAAAATTTCATTGTACGTAACTGTTATAGACTGAAGTTCTCCGAAAAAAATTTCACTTCATTTGATCAAGTAGTTTTTTTTTTTTTTTACAGCGAAAACAATTATTTATCACGGCTACGTCAACGTGGCCATTTTGGAAATGTTATTGATCGCCCAGAAATTACCCAAGGGCAGGTAACTGCCGTACATAGCAGAATACCTCCATTTTAGGCCAATCTAGCCCTTTTTTCCCCACCAGAATGAGATTTTTTTTTTTTTTTTTTTTTGCGAAAACAGATGCCATTTTTGGGGTGTTTTTTTTTTTTTTTTTAAATTTGTAACAGAAGTAAATAAACGAAATTTGAAAATTTTCGAATTTAAAATTTTGTTTCGAAGTTATCCATGCGCCATGCGTGTCCAGACTCCAGCTCTGCGCATGTTTCGAAAATAATTTCGTATAAAAATTCTTCAATTCTTTGCATTCTTCAATTTCTTTGCATATTCAATAGTATTCTTATTAAAAAAAAAAAAAAACGCAAAAAAATTGCAGATTTAGAAAAAAACCCAAAAAAAACGTAAAAAAATTGCAGATGTGTTGTGCTTGTGCGCATCTCATTCTGGCGAGAAAAAAAAGGCTAGATTGCGAAATTTGGCCTAAAATGGAGGTATTCTGCTAGGTACATTTCCAAAATGGCCACGTTGACGTCGTCGTGATAAATAATTGTTTTTCGCTGTAAAAAAAAAAAAAAAACTACTTGATCAAATGAAGTGAAATTTTTTTTCGGAGAACTTCAGTCTATAACAGTTACGTACAATAAAATTTTTTTTCAATATTTCCATTTTTTAATGTCGTCACTAAACTGTATAAGTACCATTTTTTTTTTTCATATTCGAATATATATTGTAAGAAATTCTGCAGAAATAAGCAGGCTCCTCATTGGTCGGGTTGACCGCCCACGATTTTGTTTGAACCTATCAGATTGATTGTTCCTGCCGAGGGTATTCTTGGCGCTAAATTTATCTTTTCAGCCCGTCAGTTTTCACACAGACAACAGGTCGACTTGACGTACGAAAACTCATTCGAGGCTTGTAGTCTCAAAACCCCTTTGCCATAATGTAGGGCGAAATTGATGTAAAATGGTGGAGGGTTCACCTCAAATACACAAACGGAATGTTCAAGAAAGATTATCGCTACAGTCCTCTGTCTCTTGTCTCTACTCTCGTTGCCTTCTATCCTGGCTGATCGGGAATCATCTCCCAGCACCCAGAAATGAACATCGTTTTATAGGTTCCATCTTCACGCACACACGAGATTATGCGAGAACGGACGAAATAAAAATGCAGGCCGCCATGTTTGTTCTTCCTTTTCTTCGCCTGAACTCACTCGCTGAGCACCCACGGTAAGACTTCTCTTTCTTGCTTCTAACCACATGCCTCCCTGATCTCAAGATCACATTTCATAGTCTCTCATCCACTGTGGCGGTCGCCTCTCTCTACTTGGCCTCTGAGGTGTCTCGTCCTCCTCCTGTGGCTGCCCATTCCCCTCCACTGCTTCGCCCTCAACTGGTCTGACATCGAGAATGTGCCTCGGGACTCCTCCCACCACAATGTTGTTACTAGTGTTCCTCCCAGTCACGCGACCTCTACTCCATTGTGTGGTACAGCGCGCCCCCGGTGGCTTCACCCATACCTCGTCCCCGAGTTTAATTGTCCCTGTGGCCTCTACTTCTCGGCTTGCCGGCTCCACCCTGGGATGTCTCCAGGAATATGCAAACATTGACAGTTGCGGGACCGTCTCTGGTACTTGTCCCAGTTTAGGCGACATGTTATACCAGAAGACGGTTTGCTCAGGTGAGGTGCCTCCTCTTTCCGCAACTGCTTTTATTATGCGGATGTTTCTCTCTACGATCCCGTTGCCACTAGGTCTGTAGGCAGCTCTGAAAAATTGTTGGATCTTCCATTTCTTCAGTACTTCTGTCACTGCTACTGACTTGAACGCAGTCCCATTGTCGGTTAACAACTCTTCCGTGGGGCCTCGCTCCAAAACACCTCATCAAGGATTGCCGCTATTTCATTGCCTGTTCCTCCACGTAGCTTCTTCCATAGGGCAAATCGCCCGGGCCCACAGTCAGTCATGGTCAGGTAAAGTCCACCCCTGTAATGGGTGACATCGCATGCCAGTCTTTCCCAGGTCCCACTCACCTCCAATTGGCCAGCTTCATGCTTCAATCGACTGACATCTGTCGCATGTCCTGACCACTTGCCTCACCTGCTCCTTGGTGATCCTCGGGTCGACTTTTTTCACTAAGTACCAAGTCCTCTCTACCCCCATATGGTGCAAATTGTGCAGTTCTCGCACGCCAACATTATCTAGATCTGATGCAGCGACAACATCTTTCTTTGGCAACAGCCAACTCTTCTTCATTCTCGTGAGAGCATCTGCTCGGTTCTTTTCAGAAGCCACCATGTCTACGCAAAGCTTCAAACAAAACTCTTGCATCAGCTCAGCCAGCACCCCAAGCCTGCGCTTCACTAACATCTCCGCAGCCCCTTTCGTTTTTATCCTTTTTTCGCTTGAAATGAGAGACTTTAGCCAAGCAAACACCGTGGCAGAGTCTGTTTTGATGCAGATGTCACGTTGTCCCCATTTCAAGGCCAGATTGACTCCTTTTATTGTCGCGTCTAATTCCGCCACATTGATGTGGCTGACGTCATTCTTTTTCCTCAACCAGGCTGCATCTTCTGCAACTACTCCTCCAATTTCCAAAACGACCCCTGTTGCAATGCTGCTCGCATCACACCACACGACTCCATCCAATGTTCGCGGCATGTTCCAGGTTCCCCGGACTGGGTCTTGCCGTTCTGCTTCTTTCAAGAGCTCTTCCATCATGGCGACCATTCTTTCTCCCACCTTATCATTCCATCCTCGTCCTTCGGCGTGTCTCTTTATGTAGCTGCATGCTGGTCTAAGCCAGCTAGCAATGGGGTAATGTCTGATCAACTTTCCGCATATGGAAAAAAGTTCACGTCTGTTGAGCTCCTGCTTCAGTTGTGGGATCTCGTTTCCCCTGTGAAACTCTAGGCCGCCTGACGCACTTCGTTTCAGTTTTAGGCTCAAAGCAGCCCCTCCGTCTAATTTTTCCGGCTCTTTGGCGACCAACCCGAACCTCTTCAAATGAGCCACCACCTCCTTGTCAGTTACCACAGTCTCATTCACCAGAATGTCGTCTATGTATGAGCTCACTACCCCATCTCCCTTTCCCATTGTCTCCAGAATTTTCCTGAGGATAGTTGACATAATCTTGGGTGCTGAATTTAACCCGAACCCCACTCGCGTAAGGCAGTAGGTTTTGCCTTTGTACTTGACTAACTGATATTTCCAGAGCTTCTTGGCAACATGGAGTTGCAAATAGGCAGATTTTAGATCTACCAACGTAGATGCGCCATTCATCTGCCTCCATTCCCTAATGGTCTCACTGCACACATCTACAGTGTCGCCTCCCGTATGGCACTTAACATGGCCGTTCAGCTCTCGGAAATCCAGGACCGGTCTTACTTTCCCTTTAGTTGTTTGCAGAACGGCCATCAACGGCAAAATGCCCGACTCCACATCATCTGTCCAAGGCATCAGTATCCCCTCCTCAATCCATCAGTTGACTTCCTGCTCAAACTCCTTTCTCGCCCCTCCTCTAAGCGAATTTGTGTAGCACGCCACCCTGTTTGTCAGCGATGGCGCTTGATGTTTCCATGCCCACTCCACCGTCCACCGCTCTCCGTCGAATTCGGCTCGGAAGTCCTGATCTTTGATCGACAATTTTCTTTCCTCCCCGACCTTGTTGATCCCTCTGGGGGCGTTCTACGTCACCGCACACTCAGCTAGTCTGAACCTCACGTTGTCACATGTGATGGTAACACCTCCAAGGCGGCATATAACATCCATTCCAATGATGGCTTGGACGCCAGGCACCAGGCGATCAGTGACAATTGCATGGACCCTCATCCGATGTTCAGCAATATCAATAGTGACGGTCTTCCTCCCTCGACACTTCACTCGCGACCCATCGAATGCCACTATTTCACTCTTCCCTTTCCATCTTCCGACCAGGGTAGTGTGCACCATGGTAGTGGTGCAGCCAGTGTCAATCAGGGCCATAACTTCCCGTCCTTCCACTGTGATCTTTTGTTTGGGCATCTGCTACAGGTACGCCTCTATTCTCGAATCGGGGCGGCCGCTGGCGCGTCGGCCTCCCCTCGCCAGTTTCCCGAACTTGTGCATTTTACCGCTAAATGGCCTCTTTGATTGCATTTGTAACACACTGTCCGTTGTAAGAACTTCCTGCAGTCTCTTCTCATGTGTGGTCCCCTGCATTTGAAGCATGCGATCCCCGGGTTTGGCAGATTCCTGCCCACATCTTGCTGTACCGTTGCTGTCGTTCCTCCAGGCTCCGTGGGCTGGGTGCTCACCAAGATTTTTGCAGTTTTAAGCAGCTCACTCACATCCAGCGTCTCCACTCCCGGTACCTGCTGCAACCTTTTTGATATCTCTTCCGGGAACCCGGTAACAAAAGTCATCTTGACTACGTGACTCGTGGCATGTCCCCTGATGCCCGACAACTCAACCAATCTCCTTATCTCATTCGCGTAGACATCCACAGATTCACCAGTCCACCTCTTCTCTTTCAATTTATTAAAGGCCTCAAAAGGCCCCTCTGCGAAAGCTTCAATCAGTCGACCCTTGATGGCGTCTGCGTCACCCTGTTCCCGCTCGCTGAGCTCCAAATAGAGGGCCAGTGCGTCCCCTTCTAGAAACAGTGGTATTACTGCGGCCACATCATCCAGCTTCTGAATCCTTGCTACAAGGTCCACTTTTTTAAGCCACGCCACCACATCACCGTCGCCATTAAAAGGCTTAATTATGTTGCTTAAGCCTGCATTGGCCATCGCCGAAATAGCTTGATGTAAAATGGGGGGGGTCACCTCAAATACACAAACGGAATGTTCAAGAAAGATTATCGCTACAGTCATCTGTCTCTTGTCTCTACTCTCGTTGCCTTCTCTCCTGGCTAATCGGGAATCATCTCCCAGCACCCAGAAATGAACATCGTTTTATAGGTTCCATCTTCATGCACACACGAGATTATGCAAGAACGGACGAAATAAAAATGCTGGCCGCCATGTTTGTTCTTCCTTTTCTTCGCCCGAACTCACTCGCTGAGCACCCACGGTAAGAATTCTCTTTCTTGCTTCTACCCACATTATTATCATTTGCAAACACCAATGCCCTTATGTTTGGCGAAATATTATATTCATCGTACCTTATGTTTGGCGAAATATTATATTCATCGTATACTGTTGTACTCTGTGAATTGATTGACTTTCATCATTACTTATAATGACTTTCATCATTACTTATAATGTCTCTCAGAGACGAAATTAAGATCTACATTTTGACCTGTCATTTGTCCGCCATTCGGACGGTTAGGCACAGTGAACTCCAAGAGGACTAACGGACTTGCAGGATCCATCTTTAGAAGGCATTACTTAACTCATCAACCTATTGCAGCTATTCTTCAAACAGCATGGAGTATTGTATCCTGCATTACGCAAAGATAAACCATAAACTACTACACTTTTCAGGTGTTACCAGCCCTGCTCGACAGATAGCTAAAGATGACACATCTTTTGCAATTTGGATCTTTTTATTTTAATAAAATTTGCGGTGAAGTTTAAAGGCGAGTCTGTTGTGATTTCTAATTGTTTTCTTTCATTTTGCCAAGAGCAAAACCGAAGTGAGAGAATATCTCGCATCAGTTTTTTCGCAAAAGATATCCCCCCTCGTCTTTGTTTTTTTTTTTGTTTTTTTCTTGCAAAAGATAAGTCAATTTATAATTGTAGTTTAATTTCTTATAATTGTTAACTTGCAATATAAATGGCTGGGTTTCTTTTGTCGGATTGTAGAATTTTTGAAATTATGAAACAGTCTTAGCAATCTTGAAGCGGTGTGAGATTTCTCTCACAAGGTTTTGCCCCTGGCAGAATGGAAGAAAACCAAACAGAAATTACAACAAGCTCACCTTAAAATTTAAATGTAAATTTTATTAAAGTAAAAAAGGTCCAAGGTTGCAACAGATGCGTCATCTTCAGCTATTTGCCATTATGGGATGGTAACATAATAGTTCGTCTTTGATAAAGGCTGGGTAGGATTCCCGCTGACGAAATGAGCAGGTTGGAGATGTTGAGATGTTTTCCATGATGGATGCTGCTAGTTGGGCACACACGAGGAGTCCATGTAGAAACTGTCCAATGGCGGACAAATGACAGGTCAAATAGTAGACCTTAATTTCGTCTTGACAGACATTAAATTGTAGCACTAGCGTGCAAATATAAATTCGCCCTACTTAAGGGCATTGGTAATTGTAGTGATAAAGTTCCGCTCCACATTTGGGCATTTGAAACGTCTCAAAGCAGCAAAATAATTTCACTGCCTCGATTTGAGTGAGAAATCCAGTCTGTTCCCTGAAAAGGGAATTTGGCGCCAAAGAACATTCTCGTCAGTTAGTTATAACATGCAATTTGATTGGTTAAAATAAATCCATAAGCGGAGAAACCGTCCAATAAAAGGCTTGCTTATTTCTGCAGAATTTCTTACAATTGTCGTTATTTGTAAATTAAAAAAAAAAATGTCTATCTTATTAAATTGTAACTGAGAGCAAAAAACAAAAAAAACAAAAAACAAATACGTTGTCGTTTTATCAATTTGTAACTTGAAAAAAAAAAGGACTGTCCATTATTAAATTATAACTTAGAAAATAAATCATTATTTTTTTTTCATTATTCATCAAATGAAGATAATATTGATATTCCATGATTAGGAGATGATATATTAAAAAAAAAAACATATTAATTGTAATTTTATCAATGTTGTTTGCCTGTTGCTTAAATATTGTGTTGGAGAATTTAGTTTCAAAATTGTTCCCCACGCGGTCGAAATTGTATTCAACTTAGTGAAGGTTTTGGTGGTCTTTCTTGAACGTTTATCACTGATTCTATAATATTTCTCATTTAAACGGTGAGTTTATTTTTTCTCGATGACAATAATTTGACGTTATCGAAGAATTGTAGCTCGTTGTCGTTTCACGCCTTTTTTATTCCAATGTGGGAAATGGCCATTTAATCTTTTGTTAATTGGGTTATCGATTAGTGTTGAAGCATCATGGCTAATTCAAATTTGCTTTCTCAAATAGAAGAAAAAGAAATTCCGGGTAACGACAAAATTGGCTTGGTTAGCTTGGTTAGAATGGGGTTATGCCAGGAATTTTTCTTTGGATATACATAAATGGATTTCCGATTTGGACGATTTTTTTGACCAATTAGTTTTGAAATCCTCGCTGAAGGAAAGATTAAATATTTGTCGTGATTCAGCACAGTTTATGGCAGAAGTTAGAACGGAATTAGCTAGTATAGAACCCGACCCAGGAAATTTTAATGCTATTGTTCTGATGAAGATGGAATTAGAATGTCCTCAATTCAGCTGGGATCCGTCTTCAAATAAATTAAAATTTCGTAGCTTCCTTAGAAAATTTGCATTCTGTATGTCCAATCTGGATGAGGCCGACAAGCTTCTTTTACTTAAATCTAAATTGGCGGGAAAGGCTTTCAATCTCATATTCAATTTGGATATAAATCCTAAAAATTACGAGCAGGCTCTGGCTTGTTTGAAGGAAAATGTTTTTAATTCATCTTTGATTATGAACCAAATTTTTAAGGATATTATTCCTCGACCAGTGCAATTTTTTCCAATTAAAGACCTCAAAATTCTTCTCGAAAGTGTTCAGCTAGAATTGACTGAGATGGATAAATCATTTAATACAGCTTTTTTTCTGATGGCTCTACGCCAGGAACTATGATTGTTCACATTATGTTCACTAAATTTCCGAACAGTGTGCACAAAGAGTTAATGAATACATCTAATGAACGTTTCCCCTCTCTTTCTTTGATTATATCGTACACTTTTGACATTTTGGATATCATGGTGGCGGCACCATTAGTTGTGCCACGGCCGGAAAATAGCCCGCTAAAAATGTTGGTGCCTTCATCAGATCCAAAATCTAATACGGCGGTGAGTTCTGAGCCTAAACACATTAATTCAAAAAAGAGTGGTAGTAACTCTAAGTCTCTCACTAATGATGGTGAGATTAATAAATTTTGCAAATTATTTAAGGTTTCTGATCACCCGACTAAAGTTTCTCCCAAATATCGGAACTTTGACTCGAAAATTATAAGAGCCAAACAAATTATGTATCAGATACCTAGATGGGCACTCTGAGACTGTTTGCAAGAGGATAAAGGGGTTTCCTTACCCTTGCACCGTTTGTAGTTTTAAGAACCATTTTTCTATTATATGCTCCAAAAGTCCCAAACCCTTTGTGGGACATACATCATTATCAGGACAGGAAAAATGTATATTTCCTGTATTCAAAATATCAATGAAGGCAAAAGGCTGCCCGGTCTAATTTTACTGTCTTTTGGATACAGGTAGTCAGAAATCTTTCTCTTCTGAGGTAATATTAAACCGTTTAAGTTCCGGGAATAAATTAAAATCAGGCATGGTGGAAATGCCTGTTAATATGCTTGTGGGGAAAATTCATTAAAATTTAGGGAGCTGAAAGTGTTTCTTAAATTAAAACATCAGCGTCCATTTCCTTTTTCTGCTTTGTTTGCAAATGATTTGAGATTAAAATTCCAAGTGGACAAATTGGATGAGATCACATCAAAATTGACTAATGAGGGTTTTTGTCTTTGTTTTGGATACTCTAAATTCAATGAGTCTTATTCACGGAATAATAGGCCTGGATCTTATTCAATGGGTAAATAATCTCCATTTAATTAAATGTTTGGAAGGTTCAGCATGGAAACTCTCCAAATACATAATTCTGTTCACTGAGGGGTCTAAATTTTTAAATTTTAATGCAAAGGTTGAAAGAATTACCAGCCTTTGATAAAGTTATTAAAGCACTACCTAGCGTGTTAAATCCTTTTGCTATGTATGAGGATGCGCTTCAACTGTTTTTCGACGATTCTGCTGTCGAATGTGGAGTGAAAAGGTTTTTATCTCTAGACTCCATAGGTATTGACAAAACCAAAAAGTTGACTTCTCTTGATGAAGAAAAAATAAATGCCTTCAAGGCATATTGTTCTTAGAATGGCAAATATTATATCGATCTACCATGGGACTGAAAAACTTCTCAAGGTAGAATCCAATTATGTGCCCTCACTACGAATAATGCAGAGAGTGGCCCAGCCCTTAGTCAGCATGATGATGATATGAAAGTCTTCAAAGATTATGAAGATGGTGGGATTATTGAATCCTTCTCGGTTCCACATAGAATGTATGAGAATTACATACCTGTAATTAAGGAAGGTCAGGGGCTAACTATGAAGATCGATCCTGTATTCAACTGTTGCTAGATATTTTACTAGCTTTCAGGAAAAACAAGTATGTTCTCCTTGGCGATTTATGTAAAGCCTTTTTACAGATCCTATTGAAATCTATCCAAGATAAAAATATATTTTGTTTCTTTCTTAGAGTGGATATAAAATTGTACACCTAAAGATTTAATACAATTATATTTGGCTTTAATACCAGTCCATTTATACTGAGTTTTATACTCAAATTCCATGCCAAAGAATTGAGGCTGATTTCCCAAATCTTCTATGTTGACAATTTGGTTACCACGAGTAGTGACAGTGATTTCTTGATTTCCGTTTATAGCAATGTCCGTGACAAGTTAAAGAAAGCAGGTTTTGAGCTATTGCAATTCCAATTGTACGAGCTTGCAAAGTAAAATGTTGGAAGATGATTCCATTACATTTCCTTCGATGACGTTGTGCCAGTACACTGCCTCTAAGTTCTTAGTTCTTGTCGCAATGCACTTTATTGTGCGATGAGATCTCTCAATTATTCCATTTCCGGAGGATCTGTGGGCGCACCAAAATCAAATGTGCAGGCTCCACATCTGTGTAAACTCATCAAATATTTTTCTACAAAATGCCGTGCCATGATCTGTGAGCAAATTTGATCGGCAACCCCCTTTCACAGAATATATTCTCCAACTACTTAATGATGCTAGCAGAATCCTGTCGATGCAACTGCCTCCAAATGGCAAAACGACTAGAGCCACAGTCTATCAACGTCAAGTACAACTGAGTGCTGAAATGGGTTATATCCAAAGCAAACCTACTCCAGGTTTCTGGGATGTCAAGCCTACCTGGCTTCCAATGCACTTGGACTGGATCTATAAACTGGCATTCTTTGCAATCCCAAACCACCGCCCATACTTCAGTTTCAATTATTAATGGATTGACTAACTTCACAAAGTACTATGTCCTTTTCACACTGGGATGTCCACTAAACTGATGAATTGTCCGTATCTGAGACACGTGTTGTTCTGTGGCCATGGCACACACAAGTTCTCAGGTTATATCGCTTTACAGTTCTCATTTAATCGTCGCTGTCATACCCAGGTAAGTTGGTCAACTCTGTTTTCGTGAGACTTAATGAGCCCTACTGTTGTATTATTCCATTGTATTTGTTAGGACGAATAAGTAAGCATAAAGGAGAGACAACGACGAGATGGCTTCAAGGTACAAGAAGCTATTTTTATCATATTCCAAGGGACGTAACTCATACAGTTAAAATACAAAACAAAATGAGATAATCCATATTTTGACATCCCTTTTTCATATAGGAAATGTTTGATCGAGCAGGGTTTGCTAGAAGAGTTTTCAGATATGAACCTCTTCGATAGGTCGTATCTTTTGGGGGGTTTTACAACACGACCCTATCTTATGATTGTTCCAGATGGCTTATTAGTACTGGACGAATCTGTGTTAGCTTCTCAGTCGAGAATTGAACAAAGTTTATCATGATGTCTAGGTCTATGACATCCTTACTCCTTTTGTTGAGTAGCCTGGATAGTCCATCAGCCAGTAACATTTCATTGCCTAGTCGATATTTAATGATCAGAGCGTATTCTTCGAGCCTCAAAAGCATCTGTTGAAGTCAAGGAGGCGCTGCTGTCAAGATTTTAGGCAAATCATTCCCAACGGTTTGTGGTCACTCTCAACTTCAAATGAAGAGCTTTAAATATAAGTTCAAAAGTGTTCACAGCCAAATACGACAGTCGGAAGTTCGCTCTCAATATTGACATAGCGCTGTTCCATCTCGGCTTAATAATTTTGAAGCAAAAACTATGGGTTTGCCTTCTTGTATTAGTGCTGCTCCCAATCTTCTGGATGATGCATCAACTTGTATAATGGACTTTTTAGAAGGGTCATAATATCGGAGTAGCATCTCCTTGCATATTAAGTTCTTTATTTGTTGTAGCGACTTCTGGGGGATATTACTCCATTGATAGTCACCATCTTTTTTTAAGAGTTCCCTCAGGTTTGCTGTGAGATCTGAAAGTCTCGGAATGAATGGTACCATATAGGTAATGATTCCCAGTATTTTTTGCAATTCGCTAGCATTGGTTGGGCTAGAGAGCGATTTTATTTCCTCTACTTTTTTGAGATCTGGGTGCATCCCATTCTCATCGAAGATCACACAGAAGACTTTTACTTGCTTTTGGTTGATTGCACATTTGCTGCTGTTCAATGTGAGGCCAGCGTTTTGTGTATTTTCCATCAACTTTTTTAAGTTGTGGTCATGCTCCTCTTTGATTTTACTATGGATGATCACATCATCAATTAATGCTAATGCACCAGGGCATTTTTCAATGATGATGTTCATATTTTGTTGGAAAATATACTGAGACGTAACCAACCCAAAAGTCAATCACTTAAAACAATATCTCCCAAAGAGTGAGTTGAATGTGGTAACTGTGACCAGTAGTCATTTTTTGCGTTGAGCTTAGAGAAGAACTTTACACCAGACAGTCCGTCTGAGAGCTCCTCCATGGCTGGGGTTTTGTAATGCCAATGCATTATGTTATTGTTCAGATCTTTAGGGTCTAAACATAGGTGAAGTTTTCCATTGCTTTACGCACATACCCAATAATGCTCACCCAATCTGTTGGGTTCATCTATTTTTTGTATTATAGCATTTCGTCCAGTTCTACCTTTATCTCGTCCCTCATGTTGATGGGGCATCTTATGGGTGCATGGATTATGGGATGATTGTTTGAGCAAAGTACAATGCGGTAGTCTCAATCAAAGTTACCAATCCGATCGAACTGGTCTGGATAAGCTTCCATCAACTCTTTTGTAGATTTTATTGTGGTGTTCGCTAGAGAATCAACTTGGGTACATTTTGTTTTCTGTATGGAACAGTGTACACTATGGGAGTCCCTACAGTTTCATCCATATGTCTGCTCTCAGGTACTAAGCTTTCCTCAGGAACTTCAGGTGTCCCAGAAACTTTAGGTGAGATTGAATTCTCAAGATTATCTGCAGCGTTATCTGTCTGAAACTCAGGCATCACTTTCTGTGCACAGATCCGTAGGTCACCATTATCACTTTTGGCAACTGATACAATGGAGGCGGCCCATCTAGAGTACTCCACTCTTTTGTAAATTCTCCGGGTTTCTACGCGATCTAACTCTTTTTCTACATCTACTTTTATAGCATAAGGCACTGGTCTTGCCCAACAAAATTTGGGACTCACTGCCTTATCAATGGGTATTTTCACCGTAAAATCCTTTAAGCTCCTTATTTCTTCCCTAAACACCAACTTGAATTCTGTAAGAAGCTTTTTCAACTTTGAAGGGGAATCTTCCTGATATAAAGAAAACATGGCTCTCCAATCTAACTTTACCTTATTTAACCAGTTGCGGCCAAGTAGTGTCGGTACATTTCCTTTTACCACCAGCAAAGGTAGCCGATGCTTTAACCTTTCCTGCATAACTTTCACGTCTGTGGTGCCATGTGGTTTCACTAACTCGCCAGTGTATGTTCTTAACTTTACATGAGTTTCTTTTAGATCCTGAATTTGGCCAATTTTCTTAAATTTTTCTAGTCTCATTAATGAGCATGAAGCCCCTGTGTACATTTCCATGACCACCTTCTCTTGGTTAATTAGTAGTTCCACTAGTACTGGCGGTGTCCGGAGTGTAGCGACTGTGTGTAGATCTAGTTTTTCCATATTTATTTCTATTTCTTCTGCACAACATGTGTTGTTGAACCAAACAGCCTGCTCTCATCTTGTCTACATTTCCGACGAGTATGTCTGATCTGCCTACATTTAAAACATTCTTTATTTTTAAACTAGCACTTGCCCACCTGGTGAGCAGGGCTTCCACAACGATAACATTCTCTCTTCAGTGGTAAACTGTGGACAGACGTTTCACTTCCCCTCGTCGATGCTCCCAGCATAAACTTGGAATATTTCCTTGCAGATTCCATGGACACTGCTATTTCAATGGCCTCGTTCAACATTAGCACACTTTCGCCAAGCAAGCGCTCCTGTATCTTTTCTTCCTTAACTCCCACAACGAAACGATCACGTTTATGTTCATTTACTTTTTCTTTGAAGTTGCAATGCTCTGACATTTTTCGTAGTGCAGCCACATATTCACTGATGGACTTGCCTTCTCGTTTGTCCCTCGTGTTGAACAAAAAACGTTCATATATCTCGTTAGGGGCCGGCCTGATGTGTCTCTCCATCAGAGTATACAGTTCTTCAAACGTTTTCTGCTCAAGCTTGTATTCGGCTAGACCTCTGAGGATAGCATAACGTTTGGCACTAACAACTGATAAAAAAATAGCACGCTTCTTATCTTCACTCAATACACCATTGGCGGCAAAAAAGAACTTTGCTCTTTCAAGATAGTGTGAGCATTCCTCTTCTGCACTGCTCCATTCTTTAATTGTGCCTACCAATGCCATTTTCTCTATTCTTTACTGATGCAGCACTTTTCTGTGATTTGTTGGGGTGTGGGTTTTCACTGTTTTATCTTTTGTTTAAATTGCTTTCATATTATTCCTCCGCATTTTCGTGTTTCCTCGTCAATTAATGTGCTTTACTAGAACACACAGCATGAATAAAACACATGAAGCCAAATTTTTCTGGTTATATCCACGCCTAGCACATTCATTTACAATAATAAAACATAGGAAAAAAACGGCTACGCCCTCTGTTTGTAAAGGGCTATAATTAGTCACATTGGAATTAGTGGTGTAAGGGAAGTAACTCGGCCCAATATATTACAGTTACCACATAGCATTTTGCATTTTACTTGTGGTCACATTTTATTTCAATGGATGTGTGCTGTGGGATATTAGAACCATTGTATACTGTAAGAATTGCTGTTTCTTCATGTGTGGTGTCTGGACGTGGGTGTTCATTTTTGTCCACACATTCTGGAAACATTTGTTGGAACATATGCAAGGGGAGTGTATTTCCTTCTGCCTCTGTGTCCACTTTAATATTTAATCATGAATACCTTCCCTGTTTGGGAGTGTAACACCTGGTTTGGCGAATGCTTCTGTCTGAGATGTTTTTTCTCCGTGTTCATGCACTGAATAGAAAGACATTATCTCAAAGTCACTAGCCATTTCGTCTTGTTGCGGTGTGGCAAAATAGGAAAAATGAATTGTTTTGAGGAAGGAACGAACAACGTGTTTATTGAATTAAACGAACTAGGATTTATTTCGTGATGAAACAAATGAAAGAAAAGGGTACAGCACGTGTTTAGTTTGATGTGCGTCTTTCACTGTTAACTGGTGAGAAGGAAAGTCTATTGTTGTAGAGAGAGAGAGAGAGAGAGTGAGAAAGTCAATCTAGTTTGGCGTGCGTCTCTCGCTGTTAGCTGGTGAGAGGGAAAGTCTATTGTTGTAGAGAGAGAGAGAGAGAGAGAGAGAGAGAGAGAAAGTCAATCCAGTTCATGGAGATAGAAAGCGTGTAAGGTGTACATACTGTTTGTTGACTCTTGCCCCCACACATAGTAGCAGGGGACGTGGTGCACGCGGGAGCGCGTGCCCGAAAGGGAGGGAATGGTCTGTCAACCCCTCAGCTCGGAAGCTGAATTGAAAAGAGGGAAGCAGCTTATGTCTCTTGCTTTTATAGTTGTTTCCGGTGGTCTTTTGCGCATGTGTGGATTTCCTTTAAAGGGGAAGTGATGTTGCACATGTGTGCGTACATGTGTGTACGTTAGCGTGTGAGTGTATGTATGTGAATGTGAGTGTATGTACGTGAACGTGAATATATTTACGTGTATGTATGTGCATGTGTATGTTTGTGTGTGCATATGTGTATGACAAGCAAAAATGGCTTGAGATGTGAACGCGTGTTTTTGTGCGAGATGAGAAAAGGCTTGCACAGTCTTGCCCGTTTATGCAGCTCTGCCAATTTCTTACTGTATCCTGTGCTGATCCAAATTTTTTATGCGTGGTCAGCCTGTTTGTTTGTGTCTGCCTGTTCGTGTTTTCTTGGCTTTTTGGGTCTAGCACATTTTAATTCAGTGGTTCTTCTGACGATATGCTGAGCAAATGCTACCTCGAGCAGGACAATTTCCTTGCTTATGTTGGATTCTACACCTACCATACATGTCTGCATTCTCGGCTTTGTGCCTAATTGTATTTATTTGGCTTTCACGTTTTCCCTAAATCTCGTCCATCTTTTTCATGTATTCAACTGAAGCCTCATAGCGTCTGCACATATTTAGCACTTCTAGCATTGGCATGATCTTGTTTTTGCTCAGTAGTTGCTTTTATAATTCTGGGAATTTAGTCCCTGCAATTATTTGGTCGATAATGCACTCTTCAAGTTCAAGTTCAAGATCGTCCCTGAAATTGTATTTCTGCGCCTACAGCCTGCACCTCGCACAAAAATCATCAATATTTTCTTTATCAGTCTGTGCAAAACGTGCAATTCTAAAATTGATTTAAAGTCCTACTTGCTCCGGGAATTTTTCCCAAATCCCCGCCAGGTTGCGCTTGTCGGCCTCGTTTATGAATGACCATGAGTTAAGTCTGTACGAGCCTTTTTCAAGTCTCACACAAAACACACATTCATATTTCAAGCTGTCATATACATACGCGCACACAAACATACGCGCCCACGTCCACACATGTACACATATTCACGTTCGCGTACATACACTCACATTCACGTATATATACACACACGCTTACGTATACACATGACTCACACACGCGAACACGAACACACACATGGACGACGTCACTTCCGCTTTCTAAGGAAATACACATGCGCAAAAGACACTCCAGAAGCGAGTATAAAACATGGAGACAACCTGTTTCTAATGCTCTTTTTAGGACCAACTCTCAACTAGAGAGGTTGGGCGAACAAGCCGCCGCCGTTTCGGCACGCGCGCACGCGCACCTCACGCCCACTTCCTACTATGTATGGGACACGAGCTAATGACTGTATGTATACATTCTCCCTCTTTCTCTCTCCATCTACTACTGGCCACTAAGAACACCTTCGCGTAGCTGACTACTAACTGATGACAACTCTAATATCCTCTTCCTTGCCTACACGCTGGATTCTCATTTCCACTACAACACTCACTTCAATTCCCACGCGCGAACAAATAATAATGACCCAAACTTGAGATGAAAACACATTTCCTGTTCTTGCTACAACACCAGTCCTGCAACAGACATTGGTTACATGCGTGCGGACATGTTATAACTAAAATGTTCATTTCTTTCAACAGCAAATAAACGACGTTTATCTTATCCATTACTTGAGTCTTTGTTTCCTTCAATTCCCATTCGTTTTATTATTCTTTTGTAACGGGATTGGGGTATTTATATATCCTAGTCCCCTACAAATTTGGTGACCCCTTTATTTAAATGAAATGGATGAGGTTGAACGAAGCACTCATACACACACAGACTCTTTCTCTACAGAGATAAACTTTTCCTCTTCACCACTTAACGAGAGACGCACGCCAAGGTATAAACTTTCTTTCTCACCAGCTAACAGCGAAAGACGCACGCAAAACTAACCACGTGTGGTACCCTTTTCTTTTACTTGTTTCTTTCACCAAAGAAATTCCTGTTCGTTTAATTCAATTTAACACGTTCGTTTCTTCCTCGAGACAATTCATTTTCCCTCGGAACGCAAGAGGAGCACGCATTTCCTCCTATGCCACAAGTCCACAACAAACTGGCACCCTACTGACGTGGAACGAGCAGGCATGGCGACCCTGCCGTTCTGAGATTAATTGTTTTGAGCGAGACGCGCGTTTTATTTGATAAAGAAAAAAACGAACTTCTCAACAAAGAAAACCAAGCGAACCACTACCCACAGGAATAATTACTACCAACTACAATGACGAACCCTTGTCAGACTCAGCAAAAAAAAAAAAAAAAAAAAAAAAAAAAAACGAACACGGAGCTGTCGACTTTCATATCGAATTTAAAAACAAATTCGAGCTTGACAAACATTTTCACGGTTTCCTGACATTACCCTGCAATAAACGCGAGGAGCAAAATTACATAGGCCTATGCAATTCCCTCCTGCACAAGCAGACGCAACAACAAAGAAACAGGACATCCCTATCAACACATAGGAAGAAGTTGAATCAACAATACGAGTTGAGATGCACGACGCACGCGGATAAACTCAAAACTTGGAAGTTTCGTTGACAGCCGGCAACCACGAACGAATACATAACAAATGCCCATACAGACAATGTACACACACTACCGCAGACGCACATGCGAAGACAACGGTAACCAAACTCCGTTCAACAAGAATGAACGCGCGACAAGCGCCAGTCCAAACGATGCACACATTACCGCAGAATCACATGTGAAGATACCGTCAACTGGGCACACATACGACACCGTCAACACGAAACAAAAATTTTCCTTCCAAACGGAACGATTCACTTCTCTGTCCAAGCAACTCTTTGCACATGTCAACACACAACAGAAACCAAACCAACAAATGTCAGCCAAAAAAAGAGTAAACGCATTTTCCACGCGTAAGTAAATACTTTTTTTTACGAACAAACTCCGTTTTTTACATTCCGTTCTTTTTGACGTTGTTTTTCAAACAACCACACCAACAGCAAAAAAAAACAGGACAAAAAAATCAACTGCCGAAAACATTACTCACAAAAAATATATATATATATATATATATACATAAATATATATACATTGCATGTATTTTTTTCCTTTTTCCTAGGAAGGGGAGTATTTGTACGAGCCTTTTTCAAGTCTCACACAAAACACACATTCATATTTCAAGCTGTCATATACATACGCGCACACAAACATACGCGCCCACGTCCACACATGTACACATATTCACTTTCGCGTACATACACTCACATTCACGTATATATACACACACGCTTACGTATACACATGACTCACACACGCGAACACGAACACACACATGGACGACGTCACTTCCGCTTTCTAAGGAAATACACATGCGCAAAAGACACTCCAGAAGCGAGTATAAAACATGGAGACAACCTGTTTCTAATGCTCTTTTTAGGACCAACTCTCAACTAGAGAGGTTGGGCGAACAAGCCGCCGCCGTTTCGGCACGCGCGCACGCGCACCTCACGCCCACTTCCTACTATGTATGGGACACGAGCTAATGACTGTATGTATACATTCTCCCTCTTTCTCTCTTCATCTACTACTGGCCACTAAGAACACCTTCGCGTAGCTGACTACTAACTGATGATAACTCTAATATCCTCTTCCTTGCCTACACGCTGGATTCTCATTTCCACTACAACACTCACTTCAATTCCCACGCGCGAACAAACAATAATGACTCAAACTTGAGATGAAAACACATTTCCTGTTCTTGCTACAACACCAGTCCTGCAATGGACATTGGTTACATACGCGCGGACATGTTATAACTAAAATGTTCATTTCTTTCAACAGCAAATAAACGACGTTTATCTTATCCATTACTTGAGTCTTTGTTTCCTTCAATTCCCATTCGTTTCATTATTCTTTTGTAACGGGATTGGGGTATTCATATATCCTAGTCCCCTACAAGTCTTCTTAACCCTTCCCTCCCTGATAACAATAATATATGGTCAACTTGTTTGCATTTGTCAATGCCTCTGACTGCAAAATATAACTCACATTGTTGCTTGAAGAAATTTGCAAAATTCCTCGAAATTATTAGTACCCCAGCATGTGTGGTTCCATTGTCTGATTAGACATTTTTCTTTTTTTACAATGTAAGAAAATTAAAAGAAAATATTAAACAAAAACAACTCACAGTTTTATGAGTAAGAATTCTATATAGCATTTCCGGAGACGCAACAACACATGTGGTTTCTCGTTGTTCAGTAAGAAAGCTGAATTATTGTTGTGCTGTCCTCAATGTTCTCCCTTTTTTATGTTTACAGTAACGTTTCATGCTTAGATTTTATTGCTGCCATCCTGTTGTATTATTCCATTGTATTTGTTAGGACTAAAAAGTAAACATAAAGGAAAGATAACGACAAGACGTCTTTAGGGTACAAGAAGCCATTTTAATTATATTCCAAGGGACGTAACTCGTACAGTTAAAAATACAAAACAAGATGAGATAATCCATATCTTGATACCTAAGTCGATTATCAGTGCATATTCCGAGGCCAAAACTCGGAGGGTGGAGAGGCGACGCCTAATAACATTTCCGAGGCTGCTTTGGTGTGTACTCTCGTCTGTCCAGACAAGGTGTCAGTTATCCACCAATATACACAAGCAGAGTCTGTTCGTAAATGTAAAGTTTTGGCTTTCCACTGCAATGCAAGGTTGGAATCTCGCAGCAGAGCATCAAGCTCAGCTAAATTTATATGCTTGTTCTAATCCACTGCTCGGAGCCAGCTTGCGTCCTCTGCCACGGAATCATTGCTCTCCACAAACACACCTGTGGCAATGGAACTAGCGTCCATTCACTGAAATATCTTCTCCACACCGGTCACCTTTCATTGGATTGTCCTGGGCTGCTTTAAAACAAATGTCTTCAATCATTCATGCTAGAAGACGGTCTTGCACTTTGTCATCCCATCAAATTGTCATCATATTTACCCTTCATTTTACAAATGCTGTAGTGACACATAACCAGCCACACACCAGGAAATAGTCAGTCTGTTTCCCACACATTGAAAATACAATTCGGGGAGTAAGTTTATCAGGCACTGCTAGAAGGTCACTTCCATGCCGCCATAACAATTTTCCATGCTCCTCCTGAACATATAATTCCAGCACACGTGAGCTCAGTCTCAGCTGTTATGGGGTCTTGATCTCCAGACCAAACTTCTCCAAATGTTCCTTGACATGGGTTGCAGAACACACACTTTCATTCATAAAAATGTCGTCAATATACAAAGACGTAACCATGTTTATGGTCTTATTCTGGCTGAGGACAGTATTAACAATGGCCCGCATTATTAAAGGGGCGATGTTAAGCCCAAATCCAAGGGGGGTAATACAATATTGCTGCCCCATGATCTCTACTATTTGGAACGACCAAAGAGATTTATCAACATATACTTGCAAATAAGCAATTTCTCCCTGCTGTTGCCATTCCCTCAATTTTTGTAAACAAACATGTTGCATAGGGATGGGGTCATATTTAAGATGATGGGTACATTCATATTGACTAGAGAGACGGCGGACATATATATAACAATGATGAGGGGGGATACATTTATACGTATTACAGTTCTGTGGATTCTTATAACATATATTAGCGAGGATAGAGGGGTGATCAGTTCTTTTAACACAGGACGGGAGAGTCATTACTTATGATAGAGGAGGGGACACATTACTTAGGTTGGGGTTATACAAAGTTCATATATAGGCTGTTTCACACATTACTTTTTTGCTGTTGAATGATGACACAGTTTTACAAAAACATGATGATAACTTCTTTATTAACAGATCGACCGGTCGAATGATGATGACGTCAAGGAATTCAAAGTCGTACTACATGATTAAACCATTCTCCCATCGCTTCTAAAGGGACCCTCCTCTGATCATGTCAGCTCTGTCTGACCGACTCTGCTGGTTGTTCGATCTAGACTTGACTGTTCTGATCTTCGACTCTAGCTCCTATATTAAGAATTCATTTTTGCTATAACGTCAGACGTGTGGTCTCAAAACGTGATCCACTCATGTGGCTTAAACATACATTTCCAAAACACACTTCTGCAACAAAGAATTCTCACTAATCTATTTTTCAATATGTTTTTAAATTGTATTGTTCATTATTTTTTTAGCTGAATTTTTTTAATTCACTTTCCATAAAAGAATGCGCAATTAAATTCTTTTTAAAATACAAACATATCTAAACAATTTTATATGAAATTTAACAATACGAAATTCTAACTGTGCTGACAGAAAAGAACTCTCTAACTTCTTTTAACTTCCGTTTCTACTCTCCAGAAGTGAGTTACTTCCATTGAGTTTTTCTTTCTTTTCTCTTCCTTTCCTCGAAGTAACAGGTCTTGTTCCCGGGTCTGTTCTAAGTAAAATAAAGCTTCTAAAAGTTCACTCCGTATCAAAGTTTTTCATTACAATTTATTTTACTTAAAACAACTAACACACAAACAATGGAGAAGTTCCTGAAACCCGAACGGCTGGATTTGGGTCCCACAAAAATGGACGCTGCCAACACGTGGATACACTGGAAGCGGTCGTTCACGATATTCCTAGAAGCGGGTTACGGTTCACCACTTCACCACTTACAGACGAGTCGAAATTAAATCTGTTGATCAACTTGGTGTCTCCGACAATATATAAACATATCTCGGACATTAACGACTATCAGACAGCCATGAACGCCCTCGATGAGGTTTTTGTTCAACCCAAAAACATCATCTTCTGTCGGCATTTATTGGCTACTCGTCGTCAGTGGACAAATGAAAGTGTGAACCAGTATCTACAGTCATTGAAAGAACTTGCCAAGGACTGTGAACTCCAGGCTGTGACGGCCATACAGGCGAGGGATGAATACATCAGGGACGCGTTTGTAAATGGGATTTCATCATCCCACATAAAACAAAGAGTTTTGGAAAACAAGAGACTCGACTTACACACGGCATATGACCAAGCGCTCATGTTGGAGTCCGCTCAAAAACAACTATCCACTTACGCCCAGTCAGACTCTTTGACTGCGTCCATATCTGCTGCTAAAAAACGATGAGAACGACCAGACTGAGCATGAGAAGCAACCTACAGCAACGGCACTCCCGGGGCAGAAATGCTTCTCCTGTTGAAAACGAAAACATAACAGGGCGAGTTGTGCCGCCAGAAACTCGATATGCAAAAACTGCAAGAAGAGGGGGCATTTCGGACATTTCTGTAGATTGCCAATGGCGGCTGCTACGAATTACGGCGAGACTCTTCTTGCTTCTTCGGTTCCTTGTTTTAATTTCTCAAAAAGTCTATGTCATTCGTACTTATGGGGGAAAAATCAGAGGTGAACCTATGAGTATACTCGTAGATACCGGGAGCTCCGAAAATTTCATCCACCCTGATAAAGTTAAGAAGTTTGGGTTAACAGTCTTGCCAAGTTCGGAGAGAATCTTAATGGCTAGCAGTTCTCATACATCTACTACTCTTGGACATTGTGTTGTATCTCTCAGTCTGAAAGGAAGGGTGTACAATAATATCAAGCTGTCGATTATGACAGACTTATGCAGTGACATCATTCTCGGGCATAAATTTTTAAACCAACATTTGTCAGTAGAAATACCTTTCGGAGGACCCTGCCCCTCTCTCTGTTTGTGGGCTAACCGCCATTAAAAATGTTCCTTACCCCTCTCTCTTTACAAACCTAACCGCCGACTGTCGCCCAATAGCCGTTAAATCACGGAGACATACCCTACTAATGCCAAATTTATTAAATCAGAAATAACTCGTATGCTTTTTTTTTTTTTTTTTACACGGTGGTCAACACTTATCCAAGCCCAGAAGCCACTCAGGGATAAGGGTTATTGGAATTGATTTGTGAACAGCTCCTGCTGATTATTTGCTTTAACCCCTGTCAGCCCGTGGATTAGGGAAGCCATCCCCACTCCTCTGGGAGTCACGTGAGGGGCTTGATAAAACCCCTGCTCGCGCCTTTCGGGGCCTCTTTTTCACCGCTTTTTCATCTCATCCGGATCTGCGGATCACACCCTCGACGGTAGCTCTGTCAGTTTTCCAATTGCTTTTCAATCAGCGTGAGTGGCAGTCAACCCAGGACAGAATCTGCTAGCCCTGTTTGAATTGCAACCGAGATATCGCCAACGAAAGGGAGCCAGAACGAACGGAGCGAGGAAGCGCAGAGCATGACAATAATGTTACACGACTCATCTTCAGATAAGTCTAGCGGAATATGTTTTCGCAACTATTAATTACCTTCTCTTCTTCCATCCACTTAATTTTGGTCGTTCTGTAATATTCCATCATCTTGTATATATGTGCATATTTTCTTTCTCATTAAACTGTTAAATTGTTAACAACCGTGTTGTGTTCCTTCGCACATTGCCTCGTCTTATTTCGAATTAAGGACTTATCGAAATGTGTCCTCATACTCATGTGTGAGAGTCGAACTTTATTTCCAGGGATATTCTAATCCCAACAGGGTTATTGTAAGTACAGTCCGTTAGTGTGGAGATTTAATGAAGTGTTTACTTAAGGGGGCGGTTCATCAGGAATTTGTTTACGTTGGACTTGAAGACATCCAGGTTGTAGTCAGGTGGGAAGCAGGCAGACAGAACAGAGTTCAACAGGCGTGCAGTTCTAAGAAAGAAGCTGTGTTTATCGAATCTACGTTTTGATTTAGGCACAGATATAGAGTGGGGGAAATTTTTCACAGTGGATTCAGCTAGATGGGTGTTTTTCATAAAAGATTGGCGAGGGGGACCAGAGATTAGAGTTCAGACGAGCACCTGCCATGGAAATAACGATAAAACAATGATAGGCTCGCAACGTCTCTTCTGTGGGAGAGAGGTTGCAGGGAAGAGAAAAGGGCATCCCCCACTAAACCACGAAGTCTATCTTGTACTCTGTCAAGGCAGGATAGGCTGTTTTTAGCAGCTCCTGCCCAGATATTGCAGAAGTACTCTATCCTTGGATCTACTTGGCATTTATATAGATAAAGAATTACATCAGTAGTGAGATATCTTCTGGAGCGGTAGAAGGATGCCACCATCTTTCCAGCAACCTTGGCAACATACTTGATGTATGTGTTTCATTTCAGATCAGGAGTAAAGGACAAACCCAGAAGCTTGTCAAAACATGGGGCTTCTCCTAGATGAGAGCCGTCCATTTCAATCGATGCCAGATGAGGATCAGAGCGTTGATGATGTAAAGATAGGAGTTTGGTTTGAGATGCATTAAAGGTAACCAGCCACGTCTTCCCCCACTGAACCATGTGCTCGAGATCAGAGGAGAGAGAATCTAATCTTGCTAAAGGAAGGTGTTATAGAACCCTCTCAATCTCCGTGGCGAGCTCAAACTCTTGTAGTGTCTCCTGAGAATCATAAGAAGAGGCTTGCTGTGGATTACTCCCAAACAATAAATCGTTTCACTCTCCTAGACGCTTATCCTCTTCCTCGAATGGAGGATATGGTAAATGAGATTGCCACTTACCAAGTGTTTAGCACTCTTGATTTAACCAGTGCCTATCATCAAGTTGCCATCAAACCAGAAAAACGAAAGTATACCGCCTTCGAAGCTTCTGGATCCCTCTACCAGTTTTGTCAGATTTCGTTTGGAGTAACCAATGGAGTAGCCAGTTTCCAATGAATCATCGATGATATCATCAAACGAGAGGACCTCCGAGGAACCTTCCCCTACATCGACAATGTTTGTGGAGAAAATCAGGCTACGCATGATACCAATTTACAAAGCTTTATGAAAGTAGTGGCGAAGTATGGACTAACCCTGAACAAAAACAAGTGCCGCTACTCTCTTGCTTCTATAGAACTGCTTGGGTACACTATAAGCAAAGGTTCAGTAAAACCAGACTCTGACAGGCTCAAAGGTTTGATGGACTTGCCTGTTCCTCCAGACCTTCCTTTATGGCCTGGGTATTTATAAAAAAGGATTAGGCGTAGGGAAAGGATGGGAGGTGGTTAAGGATGCCATAGAGGCCACAACCAAGAATACATGAAATGAATAACGTTAGAAGTGTGTAGATTCTGACTCCATATAATTAAAGACAGACGAATATTGAAGGTTGAGAACCGATTTTATTTACTACCAATAATTTGTATTAGGAGAGGCAAAGTGTTCGTAGGATGCTTGTAGGTATGTATGAATTAACAAGGAATGAATGTTCTTAAAATGTTTGTAGGTATGTATGAATTGACAAGGAATGAATGTTCGTAAACTGTTTGTAAGTATGTATGAATTGACAAGGAATGAATGTTCGTAAAATGTAACTTATCTTTTGGACGATGGAATGGGTTAGGGTAGGCCGGTCATCCTGCTGTCGGTGATGCGTGTCCCGGCTTGTAACTGGAAAGCCAGTGACTTCTTTCACCAGCGCTAGCAGCCTGGCGTCTTTGTCATCTTTCTCCTCCTCTCTCCTGGTTCCCTAAAAACTCTTGTTTTATAGTGGCAAACTGGCTCCCAGTGAGTGTGATATTTAAGGTGTTTATTTTAGGCGCAGAGCTCTGCCATTGGTCGATAATTATTTTGTGGTTATCTTATTTTTTCTTCCCAAGTGGAAGCGATGCGTGGAGCCATGTGCAAAAGACGATTTTTGATTTTGACTATCATGGTGGGTGCGTTAACATCTGGTTCGCTGCTCATCATGTTCCCACACCTTCTCTTCATCGAGCGATGGGAATGTTTTCTCACTATTCAAAATGGATATCCAACTTCTCTGAGAAATTGCACCCCTTTACCAAAGTTACCAAGTTTCCTCTCACTAAGGAACAAACCAACGCCCTTAGAGAACTGAAGAAAGAAGTTGCGAAACCATCCCTAGTAGCCATAGACTCTTCTCTTTGCCTTGAGGTCAAAACTGCTGCTTCAGAGCATGTTATCGCTGCCTCCCTAACTCAGAACTCTCGGTCAGTGGCCTTCTTTTCAAGAACTTTAACCTCCGCCGAGCAAAAGCATTCTGTGGTTGAAAAGGAAGCCTATGCAATTGTAGAAGCGATCCGAAAATAGCGACATTAACTGCTGAGGAAGCATTTCAAATTGATCACTGACCAAAAATCTGTCTCTTTTATGTTCGACTCCAAGGGAAAGAGTAAAATAAAAAAACGAGAAGATTGCAAGATGGAAGCTGGAGCTTGCCTGTTTTTGCTATGATATCGCTTATCGTCCAGGGAAACAGAATGCCGCTGCAGACACTTTGTCACAAATTTGTTCTTCTACTACCTCTGCTGACAAATTACATTCTTTGCACACAGACTTATGCCATCCGGGGGTAACCAGGATGCTACACTTTATCAGAACCAAAAATCTTCCATACTCTGTAGAAGATGTGAGAGCAGTTACAAAAGCCTGCCGGGTCTGTTCCGAAATAAAACCGAGGTTTCTCAAGATGGCTCCTCAGACTCTCGTAAAGGCAAGTCAGCCTTTTGAGAGACTAAGTGTGGATTTGAAAGGACCGTTACCTTCAAATTCCCGCAACAGATACATATTGACTGTCATTGATGAATACTCGTGCTTTCCTTTCACTTTCCCCTGTGCCGATGTTTCATCTGCTACTGTCCGGAAAGACTTAACTAATTATTCTCCATATTTGGAAACCCTTCTTTCATACATTCTGATCGCAGAACTGCTTGCATGTCGGAGGAACTAAAGGAATTCTTACTTTCTCAAGGCATTGCTACTAGTTGAACAACTGCTTTCAACTCTCAAGGAAACGGACAAGTGGAAAGATATAACAGTATCATCTGGCTGACGGTAAGTCTGGCTCTGCGGTCAAGAAACTTTCACATTACAAATTGGGAAAGAGTACTAGATGTAGTCTTCCACAGCATTCGCTCACTGCTTTCCACCTCCACTAATTGTACTCCCCATGAACATCTCTTCAATTTCCAAAGGAAATCGGCCACGGGAGATTCTATGCCCACCTGGCTTACAAATGCTAAGTCTGTCCTTTTAAAGCGGCATGTGCATGGAAGCAAATATGAGCCCTGGTAAAGACCGTAGATCTACTCAAAGTCAATCTGAACTATGCTCATGTTCGTTTTGATAATGGACGAGAGACAATAGTATCCTTGCGCCACTTATCACCATTGGGTGATAGGTCGAGCAGCTTGGAGGCAGAATCAGATCCGGAGAGGGAGAACCAACAGCTGCAGAACGCACCTCTGGAATCTAAACTTTCAGATCCTCAGCCTAGCGGGATCGAAAACTCTATCCTAGAGGATTCGGTTCCTACTCCCCCCCCTCTGATGATCGACAGAAAAGATCATCAGAGGAAGACAAGGTGCTGGGTTTTCGACGCTCTACCAGAGTCTGTCGCAGCCCTCCATATTTAGCTGAAAACTGTCAGCTTTAAACTTCTGTTTCTTTTCTCTTTTTTTTCAGCCTAAACAGACCCCCCCCTCCTTTCTTAAGATTCCTTAAAGCCTTGTGCCCCCTGAAAGTCATGCGGTCCCAAATTTCACTTAGCGGCGGAGAATGTGCTGACAGAAAAGAACTCTCTAACTTCTTTTAACTTCCGTTTCTACTCTCCGGAAGTGAGTTACTTCCCTTGAGTTTTTCTTTCTTTTCTCTTCCTTTCCTCGAAGTAACAGGTCTCGTTCCCGGGTCTGTTCTAAGTAAAATAAAGCTTCTTAAAGTTCACTCCGTATTGAAGTTTTTCATTACACTAACATTCCATTTTCTGAATCTATTTCTGAACCTTGCTTACAAAGTTTGAATCTCGGTCTATCTAATCTCATTTTCCACTTATCTAATGTTCTTCTTACTTACAGGAAAAGGGCACTCTCCTTCCCATTTTCAAAAAATGTAACAAACATACGCATTGCCCGTAGGCTCATTTAGCTCCCAATAATCCATAATAGACCGAGCTTTCTCTTTGTTCTCCTGCACAGCAGCCATGAGGGGGATTAGACCTTTTGAAGGGCGAAATTCATCCTCAGAATATGGCAGCAGCCAGCCATTATCGATCCATATCTGCAGTTCACGTTCATATTCCTCACAAATTTGTGCTGAGGCTGGATACTCTGCAAGTCTATTTCTTAACATAAGCGAAGGTTGGTCACCAGCCCATTTCCACGATGTGGTCCACTTCCAGGTGTTCTGTTTATATTCTGTGGAGAAATCAGGCTCGGTAATGGTAATAATAGCAAAATTGGTCTTGTTGAAATATGGAAAAATTACCTCACCGGCAATAGACACAGCTACTCTCCCCAGCTGCTTGATTGAATCCAGCCCAAGCAATAAATCAAATCCCAGTAAATATCCATCCACAACTAAGACTTCTATTCTAATTCTCCACATTGCATCTAGATTCACTTGCACCACTCCAATTGCACAGCAGCTAAGTGTGCTTCCATCTGCTGTGAGCACAGAGGTCACTTTCCTTGTCCATTTCTTGCAACACAACTTGCGGACTAGTACCTGATGCATCAGTATCCACTAGAACTGTACGTGGTAGTCCATTGATGTGAACAGTTATAACTGACAATGCTTCATTTACACGAGTTTGAGGGATGAGAGTGATGCTGAATTTCCTCGTTTCTCGGACAAAATAGAGCGATTCTAAGTGATTGTATATAATGTAATTACTTCATCACAGGTACCTGAATCTCAGGGAAATAAATTGTCAGCCAATTGTCTAACTTTTGGAGAAGCCTTATAAATTGAATGATGAAACTCTGACAAACCGTGTATTTGCCAAACTTTACATCCACCAACTATCATTTCTGACCAAAATTCATTTGAGTATTTGTCAAGATGTGGCAGTCTAAATTCCATACACACAAATATAGTAAATATTTCTGGATCAACACTGCGTTTATTAAAATTGTTTTTATTTCAATTCATAAAGCTACATTTCTATAATCTATGTCAATGTTATATAAAATGATGTAATTTAATCACAAAAATGTGTGACATACATATACAGGGCGGTACCTAAGTCACTTGGTGATGCATAAATTGCTTAACCATTTTAAAATAAAATGTCTTTTTTTGTAAATGAGCATATTTTATGAATTTTTTATTACATAGTTTAAAGATTGGAATTTTATTTGGATTTATGTATGAAAAATAAAAAAATAATTTATTGAAAAAGAATCTTGATTTCAAAATGGTAAAATGACTTAAGTGCAACCTTGTATTAAATTACATGTATAGAAAACATAACGGTATTTAGATTAAATCAGTTTAAAGCAATTGACAAATATTGTACTAAAAAATTTAATGTCTATGTATATTAACCAGAAATATATATTATATATTTTTATAAACTTGACAAACTATAATGATCATAAAAATGTTCAATCATCAAAGAAACAATTCAATATGTGACAAATGAAAAATTTGAACAAGCAGTTTATCTCCCGATTGTGAATATGATTAAAATAAAAGACATCATCTTGAAGGTGAAATCTCTGTTATATTGATCCATTTATTTTATAAACGTTGTCATGCTATGTGTACTTAAACACATATGCATGTAAACATTTTAACATATGATAAACCAAAATTATGTTCAATGCAACAGAAACACACTTTCTTCCTAAAAGCAGAGAGGCAAACATTTTGCAGGAATACTATTGTCTTTAGTTACTGTAAATATGTCCCAACAGATTGAATAGGTGGACACTTTACAAGAATGTATAGATTCATATTTTAAAATATTTGGCTTTTCTAAAGTAAGGTTTTACTTTTTTATTTCATTCCTATGTCAGATTTTAATGCAGGAAAGTCATTTTCTCACATTTGTATTTGCTGAAGAGAACAAAAGTTTTTTTTTGAATCATCACTATAGAAAACAATAATACTCATATTTAGAATTTATTTAAGAAGTTCATTTTCAAACAATTTTCCTTTTCTAATGTCATGAATAAAAAACTACTTGATTAGAGATGGCAAACTGGTAGCCTATCCACAAATCATCACCACTGCTGCCATCATCAGATGGGAATCAAGTATAGTTGAAACATTAATAAGCAAATAGTTTGTATTCAATATATGAACCATTATTTCTGGTTAAAGCATTAATTAGCAAGTTATTTATATTAATCAGGACAAAACTATCCACATTTTAGAAATATTTTTTTTTAGTCGTTTTTGTTGATGCTATTTAAGATGAAAAGAAACAGAACATTACATGTTTTCAACAAGTGTGTATTAATATGCAATTTCATATTAAAAGAAGTCAGTTATCATTGATACATCTTTATTTCATCCGCATGTAAACAATCAGAAATTGATTTTCCTCACTTCAAGTGACCAGTAAATGTTATAGCATATCTTTCTTATAGTATCTTCATTTAATTGGATTCCAGGACAAAATCAATCTGGTCTGATGGAGAATCTAGCTAATCATTGTTATTAGAGGCAATATCAATAAGAATGCATACAATTTCTTGTATAAGCTAGCTTCGAGGAGATCAAATTTAGACTTCAACTAATGTAATTTTGAATATTTGGTTTTAGAGAAACTTCAGACAAATGATTCTCAACCACCGGCTGTAGCACATTAGGGTGCCATAAAATGATTACAAATGTGCCAACAGTAGGTTATCAGTAGAAGTCTCAAGCTTTTATAGATGGAAAACAGTTTTCATATCATAGTGAATTGCTTGTATTAAGAAATAGTAACACACACATTATTACTTACATGATATTGATGCTCAAATATCAAAAAAGTACTTATAAAATATGTAATAAATCGTTTAAGTTTTTTGACATTTTGAATTTTTCATAAAAATAAAAATTGGTAAGCATTGTTCAATATCTTTTGTGATAGGTATGCAACGAAAATTTAAAGCACTGAATAGTGTGCTACCATATAAAAACTTTGTGAACCACTTCTTAGAAAATTTTGGATAGTGTCTAGTGGTCAGTAGTGTGATTTCGCATGTGGACTTTTAAGCTTGACTTTGTAGTAAAAGCTGATTCACACACTTGACAGGAATATGGCTTTTCTCCAGTGTGTTTTCGAATATGAACAATTAAATTCTGTTTCTGACTAAATGAAGACCCACATTCTTTACATAAATATGGCTTCTCTCCAGTGTGTACTCTCATATGTGTAACAAGTTTTGATTTATTAAAGAAAGAATAATCGCATATTTCACATGAATAGCGATTGTCTTTGGGGTGGCTTCGTATATGTTGTTGCAAATCTGACTTAAGGGAAAAGGAAGCTCCACAAACTTGACAGGAATATGGTTTCTCTTTCGTGTGTGTTCGCAAATGAACAACTAAATTGGAATTAGTAGTAAAAGCTGAGCCACAAATTTCACATGAATATGGTTTTTCTCCTGTATGTGTTCGCACATGTAAAACTAAACTTGCTTTCTGAGAAAAAGCATAACCACATACATTACAAGAAAATGGTTTTTCTCCAGTATGTGTTTGCATATGGACGCGTAAACTTGATTTCATATTAAAAGAAGTGTCACAAATTTCACAACAATATGGCTTTTCGCCACTGTGTTTTCGAAAATGTCCAATTAAATTGGATTTCTGACTAAAAGAAGCTCCACACACTTCACAAGGATAGGGCCTCTCGCCAGTGTGTGTTCTTATATGTTTCACAAGATTGGATTTACTTGAACAAGAATATGCACATATGTCACAGGAATAGGGATTGCTTTTAGCCTGGTGTTGCATCTGTTGTTCCAAAGTCGAATTAATTATAAAAGAAGAATCAGAGATTTTATAAGAGTCAGCATTTTCTGCACTTGGAAGTTCCATTGCTTATCTCGGTTTAGACTTACTTGAAAATTTTCAGTTATATCTGTAATAAAACTCTTGTTTATGTCCACGATGAAAGTTTTAGCCTATTTGTGCAGCTTAAAATCCAGTGATTACTCTTTACATTAGCAGATATAAACAATTCATTATTGATGGCTAAAAGTCATAAAAGTATTCAAGGAAATAGATGTAATTTCCTTCTCAATTCTGAAATCATATATCACTTAAAAATTAACATTGTTAAACACAATGGAAACACAAAATGTAGAATTAATATATTTTTGAATGATAAATTGATATTGTTCAAGTCTTTGCATTCAAAAATTATTCCTCTGTTTGTAAAACATTGTTGATAATCATGCAAATATATAATTATTTTGTGTCTCTTAATGCAGATTTGTTTCAAATAAGCATATGGATTTTCCTAAATGTGTAATTGTTAATATGAACTGGTATTATATAATAATAAATGCATATCAAGAAATGACATGTATTCGATATAGTTTAAATGTCATTGCATTATTTTTCAGAAAGAACTGATGTATTCTTTGAAGATAGCCAACTCGAAAAGGATGATCCAATCAGTACATCACACACTTCCAAGAAGAAACATCTGCAAATAAAAACAAATAAAATTCAATATTTATTCTTTAATGTGTGTATATGAAGATTCAATTTGTTTATTATAATCATTAACTTAAACTCATGGTCTGTAAGAAAAATAATCTAAAATGTGATATGAGCAACATTAGACAATCATTCAAAATCTGAATTTGATAAACAACCTTGGGAATGAAGGTGATTGTTAAGAGATATACAAGTTTCAACTCCACTATATATTGTGGCTTCAATCCTTAATGAAGAAACTGACATAATGCATCTAAAATGCAAATGCATTAAGCATTAAATGTAATCAGTCTATCCTTATGGATTAAATAAAAGGTTCAATTGGTAATTGTCAGATTTTGATTCCTTTGAATTTTTTATCAACTTTTGTTGAACTATTTTATCATGAATATGCTTCATTTTATTGTTTATTTGTAATTGACAATCTATACATGCTGTTCTTTTAGGATGTACCTTATTTGTTATTGAGATGGATTTTTTATTGTTCTCTCTTTACACGCTAAAACTTTCTTAAACTGAGAAAGATTTACAAATTCCAAACAACACATGTATACGAATATTTAGACTGACCTTATTTTAGCAAAGCAAGTGATTAATTTAGTTATTGTCTGATAGATGAGTCAAAGCTATTATTGTATCATTTGTACTCAGTAGTTCTGGAACCAAATTATCTACAATCAGCCAACCTACCAATCAGATAACTTTCTAATGAGACAAGAAAAGTACTAATTCTGTAATAATGTTCTTTTTTGTTTGAATGGTGGGCATGTTTGTTATAAAAATGCATGGTAGTCATGTTGAAATAAAGAATATTCTTATCTGTTCTACCCTCTTATTAATCTAATAAAACATAGGTAAATTTTTTTGAAAATATTGATAATCATTTATTTTTTACACTACAGCTAAAATATTTTCCAAATAACTAATTTCAGATTAGACTGTTGACACAAATCGCATAAAAAATATTTTGTTGTGTTATAATTGTGAATTAGTATGTTCTATTTGCAGTTCTCGCTGACCCTTTTTTCCTGTCCTCGATTCGCGTAACTGAGATGAACAGCACAAAATCTCTTTCACCAAGCAAATGAAAGAATGCCGCCCACAAACAAAAGTCCGACATCTTTTATCACTGCGGGGGCACCAACTCATGCAAATCAGTACCAACCGGATTTCCCATCCCATTACACAGGTGCAGTGTTATTTGTGTATTGGACATGACAGCGACTGGTTCATCATACATTGTCTACACTCCTCCCTGATCCCTGATCACGGCATGTGTAAGGTCATGCTGGTAATCTTTGGCATGTACTTTGCCGCAAGGGTGGTTCTGGGGTCTCTCCATTCTGTGTTGTCTGTTGGCCAGGCAGTGTCATACCCTCAATATCATCCGGTCTCATCTGTTCTGCCAGGTGGAATGGCATCTGGTCGGTTTTCAGAGGGTTCTCCATTTTGGGTTGGTTGTCGGCCAGCCAGTGTAATACATGCAGTATTATCTGAAATCTCATCATTTGCATTACCAGAGGGGAAGGTATACGTCTGGGGTGGTATATCCTTCACATGGCGTGGGACACCTTCAACATCAATGGCTTGCAGGTTGATCACTTCCGTTACAGTTCCTTCTTTGAACTTGGATGTGCATCGATAACCTGGCAGTTTTACCCATACAGGGTCACCCACACGGTATTGGGTTTGTGCAGAGGCTGGTAATGTGGGCACTGGGTCAATGTTCTTCACCTTAACTTCATATCTATAGATCCCGTTGGCAGGTGCAGTACATGATGATGTATCATCCTTGGGCGTGACATTGTACCAATATACTGCTTCATGAACAGTGCATCTCATTCTGGCTGCAATCCGCTTAATACTGCGGTGACATCGTTCTGCAATGCCATTGCCTGCTGGCACATATGCATGCCGAAACCGCAGGCGTACTCTCCAACCAGCGGAAAACTCCTTGAATTCCTTACTGGTAAATGCAGTGTCCTTTTCAGTAAGCAGTTCCTACGGTGGGCCATGCTCCAAAAATATTGACTCAAGATGTTGAATGAGGTGTCTGGAGTCCTGCTGTAACAACATCCACCAAATGGTAAAATGCGCTGGACCACAAGCAGTGAGCATCAAGAAATGTTTGCCATTAAAGTGTGTTATATCCATCCCCAGTCTTTGCCAATTAGCTTTTACCGCCAATTTTCCTGGCGTCCAATTAACTGGGGATGGATCAATCATCCGACATTCCTCACATTTTCCGATAGCTGACCTCACATGAACTTTGGTAATTGTTAGGCAAACCCGCCGAATGAAATATGCTGTACGTCCGATGCCTGGATGGCCACTGCTTTTATGCAGTTCCATGATATGACTACTAGTCATTGCGTTACTCTTTGCAGCACAGTTCAGAGGTACAGGCTACATCGCAGATTTCATTCTATCGAGCCACCTTTGTGGAACAGGTGTCATGGGGTCTGCCAAGTTCCGACTCGACGGGACCAGAGAAATGTCTATTGAAAGTCCGTACTCTTCTACCAGTGATTTTATTGTGTCCAATCGTCGTCGGAGTAAAATTTCGCTGGTAACCTTTGTGCATACTCTAGTTTTTTCATTGAGCGTGTCCACTAACCAGTGATACACACTGAGTCCGTTTTTAAGTGTATAAATTTGCACTTCCAGTGTAACGCAAGGTTGATGCCCTTCAACACCGCATCCAGTTCAGCCAAGTTAATACGCTGCACGTCACTCGTGTATCGCAGCCAACATGCATCTTCAAAGACAATAGTGTCATGTTCCAGGAGCATGCCGATTGCCAGGGAACTTGCGTCCACCCATACATTGACTTCTTGAGGTATTGCTCTGCTTCACCCTGGCTATTGTTTCCTGGAGCAGTTGTTGAAATGGAACATTCTCTGTGGTGTTGTCCCATCCTTGGGTTACGGTATTTGCCCATCGCTTTATGATTCCTGTTGCTGCTCGTAGGTACCCACACACTGGCAGATGCCTGGTCAGTTTCCCGCATGGGGAAAAAAATGGCTCGGCATATCACAATCTCTGGAACATCTGGAATCATACTATCACGCTTCCATCGCAGAGTGCCATACTACCCCAGACCTCCAATTCAAGCACTCGTGCGCCATCCTCAAGCCACTCTGGTTCGTTGCTTTCCAATCCAAACTGAAGAAGATGCTGCTTCACTTGTTTCACGGGCGCCATGCTGTTGTTGATGCATAAATCATCTATATATGCCGATGTTGCTTCTTGAACAGTTGCATCTTCGGACAAAACAGTCTCAACAATTGCCTGCATAATGGATGGGGCAACATTAAGCACAAATCCCATCCTAGTCAGGCAGTATTTCTCCCCCTTCACAACCAGTTTGAAATGGCCATAAAGAATGGTGCACATGTACCTGGAGGTAGGCTTTTCTCAAATTCAACACTGACACGTTGGATCCCTTCCTCCGCCAGTCCCTCAGCTTTTGTGAACACACATCCGCACGTGCCGTGTATGCATCCACATGGTTGTTTAGCTTGCGGTAATCCATAACAGGCCACACTTTCCCCTTGTTATGCTGAACAATCGCTATTAGTGGGATTAATCACTTGGGTGGACCAAGCTCTTTCTCCGGGTATGGTATCAGCCATCTATTGTGAATCCAAGTTTGCAATTCGCAGTCATAGTCCTCCCAAATGTGTTTGGGCACAGTATATTCAGGTGTCTGATTGATCAGCTGTTGTGACAGCTGCTCATTCGACCATTTCCAGGTTGCCGTCCAATGTTTATTAGTTGGGTCAAATATAACATCAAAGTCAGGTCATTCTATTTTCACTGCAACAGCAGTGCCGACACCGCAAACTTCCTTCGGGAAATTGACCTCACCGTGTACATTTATATGAACGCTGCCCAACAGGCGGATGGCATCAATTCCAAGCAAGAGATGGAATCCCAACAGATCTCCATCCATAGCCAACATCTTCACCACCATGGGGATCTTTTTATCCACCTGCAAACTGACCTTGGTCGCTCCTTTTCTGATCATACTCTCTGACTTGTGTCCATTCCATGGACCACAAACCTTGCTCCTTACTAGAGATCGGGTGCATCCAGAATCAATCGATGTATTCCGAATCACTCCGTTGACACGCTTCACTGGAAGGTCGGTTCTCACCCTACTCGGGGCGAGAGTGGCATTCATATCTCACCCGTTTCCGTTTTTCAGACATTGTGACGCAATGTGTCCCTCTTTCTGGCATTAGTAGCATTGAATACATGATGTATGGCGCTGCCTCGATTGTTTAAAGTGATAGTGCTTAGCAAGATGGTTGGTTCCAGAGCAATTGAAACACTGCAGTGTTTTCAGAGGGCTTGTGTAGAGGCACCTTTTCCGTGTCTGACCTGTCGACAGCGGCTGCAACCTGTTCGTTATTTACCACGGACCTTGCTCGGCTGAGCATACTTTCTGTTGGGATCTGGTTGATGTCAGCAGATGCACATAGCAACTCCTGGGTATGGGCAGGCAGTACCGCCATGAATGCATACTTCAGCGTCTGGCTCGGGGCTCCTCCAAACAAACTGGAGAGCTTCGTAACACAGCGTAGAACTCGTCTACTGACTTGTCCGAGTGTAAGGTGCGTCTTGCAAACTGCTTGTATGCCTCACATGCGTCCTGCGCAGTGCATCTTTCACCCGTGTTACATTATTCTTCTCTGCATCTGAAAGCTATTGGTAGACATCTAAAGCTCCTCCAGCTGGTCGTAAGGGGATGACCTGTTTGTCAACTCCCGAGAGCTTGCAGATAACGTCCACTCTCTCTAACCAGTCTACAATAGATGCTGTGGCATCATATTCCCGTACTAATTTTAGGTTGACCCTTCCTTCAGTCATAATGCTGAGATAGCTTGAATCAGTATGTTCTATTTGTAGATTTTGCTGTCCCTTTTTTCCTGTCCTCGATTCGCATAACTGAGCACAAAATCTCTTTCACCAAGCAAATGAAAGAATGCCACCCACACACAAAAGTCTGACATCTTTTATCACCATGGGGGCACCAACTCATGCAAATCAGTACCAACCGGATTTCCCATCCCATTACGCAGGCGCAGCGTCATTTGTGCATCGGACACAACAGTGACCGGTTCATCATACATTATTTACAAATTGTTATATAAACGTTATTAGTTAACCTAGGATTAAATAATCATCTAATCATCCAAATCCTAAACTAAACTGTAAAACATATGAAAGAAAGTTGATCTTATTCTGGACACAAATTCATATAGAAATCCCGGGAAATCACAAGGTTTACTTAGTAATCAAATTTGCACTAGAAATGCAACATAATCCCATGATCATCCAGCGTTTATCACGAGTATGATGTCACTATGACACAACTCAACACTAAGTGAGTGTTGGGGGTTAATTATATGAATTTAAAGACCGTAAGAAGTATGTGATTATTTTTACTTTTTTTAAACGTTTACTGAAGCTAATGAAAAGATACAAATAAATGATTTTTTTAATTTTTTTATTACATTTTCACCCCAAACAAGGCACATTGCCACTTTGATGTAGGAGGCTACTATCAGGGACATAAGCTACAGGGATACTATGTGGGGAGTTGGGCAGCAAGATATCTGTTCATGTTACACTTGAACTTCTGCATGTCAGTACAGCTGGGGAAACAGGAACCCTGAAGGGAATTCGAAAGTCTAATGGTTCTGGGGAAGAAACTACTGGAGTAGAAGGCTCTCTTACATCTAGGGATCTCAACTGTGAAGGGATGGGATTTTGCTGCTTGTCGGGGGTATTTAATTCGAGGGGGTACAAGTGCTTGCAGTTTGTCAGAGCAGTCACCATTAAAATACTTATAGAACAGGCAAAGGGATGCTACATTTCGTCGATGGGACAGAGGCTGAAGTTTAGATGACAGTTCAGGACCTATCAGGTTGGCGACTCTCTTTTGAACCTTGTCTAGGAGTGAGAGACTAGTAGCAAATGCATCATCCCAAATACGACAACCCCATACATGGGCGAATAGTGGCCTTATAGAGGTACAGAATACTTTCGGGCATTAGTAGCTTTCTAGCACGGTAGAACCTACTTTTTTCGCAATGGTCCTGGCAATGCTCTCAATGTAATTTTTCCAACTCATGTTTCCTGTGAACGTTAGGCCGAGGAGTTTAAAATATGTACTTTCAGATAAAGAGTCTTTGGCCATTGCTATTCGTAGTAGAGAAGGTTTCTTGTAGTTATTGAAGAAACACGTTTAGTCTTGCCAACATTGAATGTGACCATCCATTTTTGTCCCCATTCCACTACAGATTGGAGGTCATCCTCTAGTGTTTTTGCCATTTCTTTAGATATGTGTTCATTTATTTTCCTGTCGTGTCTGTTATAGGGTGTGGTGTCATCAGCATATATACCCATCTCACAGACTTTGTCAAGGAGATCATTTATGAATATTAGGAATAATAGAGGTCCAAGGATAGACCCCTGAGGCACTCCCGCATTTATATCATATTGTTTAGATGTACGACCATCGAGGACAACTTCGATTTTTATCTTATCTAAGAAGGATTTAATTATGTTAAGTATTCTTCCAGTGATACTGTATGGTCTGATTTTCCTGAGAAGACCTTCATGCCATACTCTGTCAAAAGCCTTAGATATATCTAGAGCTACTGCTCTACCCTCTCCTGCTTTGTCAAGTGAATGGTATATATGCTCAGAGATTACAGTTAGGATGTCTGCTGTGGAACGGGCTTGCCTAATATTGTTGGTTGGTCAGAAGTTTAGCAACTGTAAGGTGATGGACTAGAGCTTGGTTAATTATGGACTCAAATATTTTGGCGAAAAGTGGGAGGAGGTTAATGAGGCAGTAATTTACTGGGTCAGTTCTTTCACCAGAATTCTTGAAAACTGGTACCACAGAAGCAGTTTTCCAGCAGGCAGGAAAGCAAGATTCATTACGGCATTTGTTGTAAAGTATGGAGAGAACTGGAGCTACTTCGTCGGAGAACTTTTTTAATAGCACAGCTGGGAGGAAATCAGGTCCACATGCTTTTGAAGTGTCATGATTTTATATGATTGCATGCACCTGAGAAGGGGTGATTTTCAGATCATCTAGTGTGGTGCCTGTCCGCAAAGGAAAATCAGGGAGGGGGTGGTTAGCAGGGTCCAGTATGGAGTTGGAGGCAAACCGACTGGCAAGCATGTTAGCCTTTACATTTAGTTTTTGAAACATTTCTCATAGGAGTATTTAAATAAAAAAAAATACACATTATTGACCTTGACAAGAGGTTAAATAAGGATATTCAATCCATAAAACATCAGTAGTCCATATGTGTATTTTTAATATAGTATTCTGTATAGCAGCTTTGTCAAAAAAGTATAAAAAAAGTAAATGGTGAGTAGAAACAAGAAAAAAATTAGCAAGTTAGACTTCACCATGTCGTTTTAAATAAATTTGAAAAGGAATAATCCATCTTTCATAAAAAGTCGATTATGGGTGTTTCTTTTCTCCTAAAAAAATCATTTTATTTATGAATATTAAGTTACTGAGATAATTTTATGATTTTATACAAATATTTTAGTAATTAGATAAATAACAAGAGTGAATATTTGAGAGGCAGAACTCTTTCATATTATTTTTGATGGAGGGACTCCATTAGTATTAAATAAGACAACTGAATGGATGTAGAAAATAGGAAGAGAGTCTGACTGAGGCTACTGAAAGACAAGGCCTACTAACTGAAAAAATGATGTCATGTTCTTGTAGTGGCATGTAGGCAATAGGAGATATTGTTTCTGTTTGCACATATTTTCTTTTTTTAAAGAGAAAGAACAATTCTCCATCTGGATATGTGCATTAAAGAGAGCTAATTTTGATTTAACAAAATAAGTTACATTATTTCTATTAATTAAAAGCATATTTAATTAAAACTCTATTTAAGTAATTTCATGACCTTTGATAACATTGTCAATATAAATTAAAGAAACAATCCTTTCTATGCAGTAGCACAGATGTGGCAAAAATACTTCATTATGGGCGAATGGTGGCTTTTGAAAGATAAACGATACTCTAAGAAATGTGAGTAATTTTCTAGCATGGTAGAGGAAATCCACTTTCATTGCACCAACCTTGGCAATGTCTTCAACATATTTGTTCGAGTTCATGTTTTCTGAGATTGTTAGGCTGAAGAATTTGAAGGATGATCTCTCACATAATATATGAATAGGCAGAGCTCTGACTAAAGGGAAGAATGAGGGTATTCTGAACCACAGTTACCTTTGGGGCATGCATGCTTTTATTTCCTTTAATTTATTTTTTTTCTTTTCTTTTGTCGGGATGAAAGGGTAGTTAACATACTAGTAGAAGAAGGAATTCAATTATTATAAAAATCTCTCCCACAAATAGAGAACTACTCAGGTTCATAATGCTATTAATAGTTAGTTAAGGAAAGGGTCATGTAGGAAGTTTTTATTTTTCACAACCTCGATCTTAAGTTAACTTTGCTTTGGGTCACATTCATATCTGATTTTTCAACAACTTTGAAAAAAAAATTAAATATGTGATACAACTTTCTAAAGGAACAATGTCACTTTAACAAAAAGTAGTGGCAATAGGTTCAAAATACTGAGTCTTGTTATATGTCTGAAATAAGAAAGCCTTTATTACATCAACTGTGAAAGATTCCAGGAAGCACATCTTTATCAGAATCCTCATTCAGAAAATAAAAATCATATAAATGCTTCAGTTTTATTTCACTAAAAGATTTTGGAGTTAATCACTGACATAGAGATTTCCATTCACAAACTTCAAATTTTCTTTCTCAGATGAGGAGAAATAACAGATGAAATCAGAATGGTTAAATTCACTAATGACCATACAAAAGTAATTAGATCTCAGTTCCTCTCAACATTTCTCATAGGCAAGTGATTATTTGGACCAAGCTCCCTTTACAATATGTGGGAATTTACTCTGAATAAAGCTCCCCCATTAGTTTCAGTGAGACATACCTAGGTGCAGATCATGAGATCTACATTCAGCAGTCGAAAAATTGAGAATGACCAAATGAGTTCTCACAACATATAAAAATCATGTCGCAAGCATAGTAAATTATGCAGAAACTTTATCTTAAAATGCCTAAGAGACATCTGTTGTTGATTAATCACTGGAGTTGTGTCAATGCAAATTATCAGTAAGCACACTCAAGATAAAACATATCTAGATGTCAAGATAATTGACAAAACATTTCAAGATATAATCCATTAAATTTACAAAAGAGAGGGTTCCTATAAAGACCTTGATGATTCCATCAGTAGAACTGCTTTGATCTTAGCCCACTTCATGCAACTTCTCTGAAGATGATTTCACACGAACTCAACTAATAGCATAACCTGCTTTTAAAATTTCTGATAGAGTAGATTCTATTATGTGGAAGTAGAATTTCATCTTTTTCTGTATTGTTGCAAAGTGATTAAATGCTTATAAATTAAAAGGCAGCAGATTAGCTGGTCCTTCCATAGGGATTGAACAAAACAATATACATTAAAGCCTTTTCTTAACGCAGAGGAGCTTCCACATGTCAAAATTCTAGGCAATTTGGAATTTTCAACTTCTTTCTGGGAATTTTGCAAATTGCTTCCTGTCATTTGTGTGACCTTTGGTGGAGAAAAAAATGATTCAGAAAATTGTTTATTAGATACTTACAGTTGCAAAATTCATTTGTCTGTCTTGCAATCCTTTGGTTCCTTGGGTTCTGATGAATTTGATTGTTACCTGAAGCTGAATAAACATCAAGGAGAATGAAAGTTGAATTTCTGGATAGTATTGGAGGTTAATTTCGAGTTTGGTCAAATTGGACACTTTGCAGTACTAGTTCCATTTTAGGGTAATCTACTTTGTTCAAATCTAATAAAAATAAAACCCAGGTGAAATAAAATCATGTTTGTTTAATCTTGGCATTCAAACTAACCTACATAAATTTTTTGGTTTGATGTTTTCCCCTTCAGCGATGTAGGTTAGATGAAGTATTTACAATTATGTCATTGAAGATTAAAGATAAAAACGGGATTGTAGATTATGATCAGGATCAAATCTAGTGTTTCAAGAACTCCATAGCCATCAATAACTGATTATATTACATTCATTTGTCCTGAGATTTCAACAAACTCCCTTTGAATCATGTAATTACTTTGCACATTCTGGATTATGAAGTCAGGATCATGGAGAAAAGGAAGTTATACCAGGAGTATCTAGAAATGTATAATAGAAATCATAACTCTCGCAAACGACCTTATGTTTGCTTAACTTGTAAAATGTCACCAGAAAATGTAGAAAAGAAAAGACAAGCATAATTTTGTAGGTCGCTCATTAATGAACGAATGCCATTAATTTGCATATGCACACAATTGGTAACTCTTAAATAGGACGAATTCTAAAGCATGAGAGTTAAGTTGAGTTTTTTGTTGGACAGCTTAGAACGAAAATGAACACCGGATTTATTATAAGTTGAGGAAAGAAAGAAAAAAAGACTTTTGTGTGTTGTATCGACAAGAGAATGGTTTGACACTGCCAGTTTGTTTTTGTTTGTTTGTTTTGTTCCCTTTCAATTTTATATGTGAGTTAAATGAAGTGTTTACAATTGGATCATTGAAGATTTAAGATAAAGACAAGATTTTAGATTATGATCAGGATCAAATCTAATGTTTCAAGAAGTCCATAACCTTCAATGAATATATCACATTCAATTGTCCTGGCATTTTAACAAATTCCCTTTGAATCATGTAATTACTTTGCACGTTCTGGATTACGAAGTCAGGATCATGGAGAAAGGAAGTTATACCAGGAGTATTTAGAAATGTTCACTCAGCAGAAATAGGAGAATATCTTGGAGGAAATACAGTTTGGAAACAACGTGGAAACCCTAGCAACTAAAAAGATAAGGCTAGTATTTAACTGTAGCCTGAAAAAGAGTGTTGATCTACTTTGTTTAACCAGGCTACTCTGGTATGAATATGAAGAAAATAGGTCAGTTCTTTGGCATGGTGAGGAAAAAGAAGAATTATGACAGAAAAACTGTACTTTATTTAGTTAAAATCTCATAAGAGCAGGAATATATCTGCAGAATTGTATCAATGAACTTGATGTTTTCCTGGACCAAGAAAGATTGATGTACTGTAATTGACATCTCAACAGAATGTCACATTTTAGGTATAAGGTCAAGAATCCTCAGTTGCTGACAATAGCTATCATCTTGTTTGGCTTGTACTGAACTGTCATCAGAAGTGTGCCTATTTTGTTGTTGAGTAAATCTTGGTTAAGTTTAGGCTTTGTTGCTATTGTGTTTCTCAGACAAGGCAAATAGTCAAGGGTGAGTTAACCTTATGTAGAAAGTGCAAAAGATATAACTAGACTTATGCTGCCTGGTTACATGCTCAGTCTACCGATCCGCTCATAGGAATCCAGGAGTTAACTTCACGGGCAATTTTGAGTGTAAGAGCAATACACATTGTGGTGATTCCAGATATGAGTATTATTAAATAATCTTCATTCAATTCTCAATGACAAGGCAAGAACATTTCTGGGTAGTAGAAAACGGTTAGTCGCCTTTCTCTTCATCAGCAATATCAAGCAAAATATGGATCCTGCAGCATTAGCTGGGAAACAATTCTTCTCTTTACTCCTTGGTTTGGAAGAACTTGCAAATGTAATATGAAGGCATTGTAATCCTTCCCTTACAAGATTATTGGTAGATTATTTTATCTTCTTAAATAGTATTTCTTATATTCAGAGGGCAATTAACAACTGGCACTTCACTTATATCCCTACCTCTCATTGTTCACATACAGAACAACCCTAATAAACTGCAGTCTCAGTCCAAGCAAGCTGCTCATGGGAAGATAACTTTAAACTAACATTCCAACCCATCTGAAACTGCTAAGCCCTGGATGGCCTGATTTAGATGTCCCCCACAAGAAAGACAACATGCAAATAACCCAATAGTGCCACATACAGTATATCAGCCCGGAACTAGGGTATGAATAAGAGATCAAAACAGTACGGGCTGAGAAGGCACCATCATCAATGCCCCCTCCCCCCTTCGATCCTACCTCTTGTAAACTAGGGAGAAAGTTATCCACCAAAATTGCCAGTCCACAGAGAAGTGGAAACGAGCTAGCAGCCAACCAAATGCAAAACTCTTCTTCAACATCCACAATTACACAAAACCGCTCACTTACAACACCTTCTAAAAAATGATCTGGACATTTCACATACACAAATTGACTATAAAAAGGAGATATGAACTCTTTTTTTTTATTATTAAAACCATAAATTTTAAGGTAAAGTACAGATTATTTTCAATAACATTTGTCATATATTTATTTTTTGACAACTTTTTCAAATCTGTGTTTAGTAATACAAACTCTTTTTATTTAATGTAACGTTTAGTCGGCTTGAAAAACAGTGTTTATCGGTGTATTTGAAAAATACAAATTGTGGCGGACACTGTTGATTATGTTAAGTTTGGGAAAATGAGTTAAAACTAAAAAACTATACAAAATACTGCCAGAAACCCACCGAATATGTCAGCCTATGTCATGGTAACATATATTTGGTGGGTTTCTGACATTGTTCTGTATAGTGTTTTAGTTTTTAACTTATTTTCCCAAACTTAACGTATTCAACAGAATCTGCCACCATTTGTCTTTTTCAAATACATTGATAAACACTGTGTGTTTTTCGAGCCGATTAAACATTTTACATTAAATAAAAACACTGTAAAATTATCCAGTTAGGTATAAATGTAACTTATCTTACCTTTACTTTCATTTATTTGTTTCTGGACAACTTTTTCGAATCTGTGTATAGTAACCACCCCCCTTACTCAAATAGTAATTAAAAACTCACTTTTTGTAATACAAAAACAAACAAACAAACAAAAAAAAAACTCGACCGTCTGGCTAAATCCAGTGATTGCTGGTCGAGCCCAAGCCATGATTGATGGAAACTCCCGAGAATCTGGGTCAAATTCTGTAAGAGTACCATTTTTTTTTTTCATTTTCGCCCCTTCTTTTACACTTTTTGGAGTGGATTGCAGTGCTAAGTATAAAAGAACAATGCATTTTCTCTTTTTATTAGATTTTTCTATTACACCAAATTGAGCCACAGCAATGCGTGGCAGGATACAGCTAGTTTATAATATATTTTAAGTTTGCTATTTTGGATTATCTTTGTAAACTTAATTGTAATTCTTATTTCATATATATATATATATATATATATATATATATATATATATATATTATTGCCTGTACAGCTTTCAAAGAATCTATATCCGACCCATATCTCAACATCTGTGATAGGTTTGAATGCTAAATCAAAAAAGTAAAAAAAAACGAAAAATCAATATTATTGTTTTTCATCGTTATTTTTGTAAAAGTAAAAATGTCCAGTAAATTTTAAGTTTATTAATGCATATAATTATAATGAAGATTATTTATTCTTGTATAAATTCTGAGTAAAATCCATTGAGTGCGTATGGTGGTTATATGAGAAAATAAAGCTGTGTACGCATTATAAATGCTTCTTTTCTGTGTCTTACGTTATGCATTAGTACATTAGGGGTCATTTCGAGTTAAAAGTTTATTTACTGCACCCATCTGAACTAGAGAAAATCATGATTTAAATGTGTATGTCTCATCTAAATAACTAACGATGAATATCTAATATGGCCGACCAGACGGGTGATCAAAAAGTCAGATCGAGCATACCGGAAAACGAAATGAGACCAAATTGACAACTGGCCTTTTTGGGTTTTTTTTTTTTTTTGCTTGAACTTTGCACTTTTCGGATTATTTTATGTTTTATTTTCTTGGTGGATATTTTTTTGGCCGATTTTTTTTTTTAGGGTGGGTGGGTGAGAGGAGTTTTTTTTTTGACATAGATTATAATTACAAGTCAAAACATTAGAAACACTTCAAACATTTGAGAAGGCATTTAAACCATAAAAAATAACGGTAACATAAGTGCATAAGCACCAAAATTGTTTTTGTTTTGTTTTGTTTGTTAGTTAAATCCAGCTAAAAAACAATAATAAAAATAAAAAATAATCTGAAAACTGCAAAGTTCAAGCCAAATTGAAATTTTTATTTGTTACGTTTAAATAAAAAATAATTATGAAAGCAAAAACAGTCGTGTTCTCGTCGAGTTTTTTTTTTTTTATTATTCAAGAAAATAAAAAGTACTCATTTTTGTTTAGAAGTTGTCAATTTCTTTCGTTTTCCGGTATGCTCGATCTGATTTTTTGATCACCCTTGGATGGTCGGCCATATTAGATATTCATCATTAATTATTTAGACGAGACATACACATTTAAATGATTTTCTCTAGTTCAGATGAGTGCAGTAAATAAACTTTTAACTCGAAATGACCCCTAATGTACTAATGTATAACATAAGACACAGAAAAGAAACATTTATAATGCGTACACAGCTTTATTTTCTCATATAACCACTGTATGCACTCAATGGATTTAACCAAATTCTGAAATTTGTCATTAAAATTTTTGTTCTTCTTCGTTAATGTAGCGAAATTCGTAAATTGAAATATTGAATTTTACGTAAAACCAATGGTATCCACTATTATAATAGTAATGAAAATATCCAAAAATTACGAAAAATGATGTAGAAAATTAATCATTAAAGAAAATAGTTTTCAAAGAAATTATTAGTTTCAGTTTGCATAATAGGTACTTTTTTTTTTATTTTTACAAGGTGGTCACCACTTATCAAGGAAGCCACTCAGGGATAAGGGTTATTGTAAGTACAGTACATTAGTGTGGATATTTAAAGTGTCTACTTAAGGGGGCGGTTCATTAGGAATTTGTTTACGTTGGACTTGAAGACATCCAAGTTGTAGTCAGGAGGGAAGCAGGCAGATGGAGTTCCACCGGCGTACAGTTCTAAGAAAGAAGCTTTGTTCATGGAATCTACGTTTTGATTTAGGCATAGATAAAGAGTGGGGAAACTTTTCACAGTGGATTCAGCTAGACAGATGTTTTTTGTAAAAGATTGGTGAGGGGGGACTAGCGATTGGAGTTCAGACGAGCACCTCCCATGGAAATAACGATAAAACAAAGATAGGCTTGCAACGTCTCTTCTGTGGGAGAGAGGTTGCAGGGAAGAGAAAAGGGCATCCCCCACTAAGCCTATTTTGTACTCTGTCAAGGCAGGATAGGCTGTTTTTAGCAGCTCCTGCCCAGATATGGCAGCAGTATTCCATCCTTGGACGTACTTGGTTTTTATATAGATAAAGAATTGCATCAGTAGTGAGATATCTTCTGGAGCGGTAGAGGGATCCCACCATCTTTCCAGCGCCCTTGGCAACAGATTTGATGTACGTGTTCCATTTCAGATCAGGAGTGAAGGTCAAGCCCAGAAGCTTGTCAAAATATGGGGCTTCTCCTAGACGAGAGCCATCCATTTCAATTAATGCCAGATGAGGATCAGAGTGTTGATGATGTAAAGATAGGAGTTTGGTTTTAGATGCATTAAAGGTAACCAGCCACGTCTTCCCCCACTGAACCACTTGTTCGAGATCAGAGGAGAGAGAATCAGAGAGAACTTTGTCATTTACAGCCTTTGATGTGTTGCCGTAGATGGTCATGTCATCAGCATAGATGTCAACGAATGATTTAAGTATGTGTTTAGGGAGATCATTAATGTAGATCAGGAAGAGAGTTGGGCCCAGGATGGACCCTTGAGGGACTCTAGCATTAATACTGCAGGCCTCTGATTTTTGTCCATCAACCACTACTCTTATGAGCCTATCGGAGAGAAATGATTTAATGATTGAGAAAACATTTCCAGTTATACCGTAGCTGGAGATCTTGTGAAGTAGGCCTTTATGACATACCTTGTCGAAGGCCTTTGATATGTCAAGAGCAATTGCCCTGGAAAGGAAGCCTTTGTCAAGAGATTCACTAATCCTATGAGATATAACTGTTAGCACATCTGCGGTAGATCTTGCAGAGCAGAAATGATATTGCGTGTCACTAAGGTTATTTCTACTGAGGTGGTTGACTACTTCTCTATTTAATATGGATTCCAGCAACTTACTCATGACACACAGGATACTTATAAGTCTGTACTGAGAGGGAGATGACTTATCACCTGAATTCTTAAATACAGGGCATACTGATGAGGTTTTCCAAGGTGTTGGGAAGCATTTCTCCTTAAGGCAACATTTAAACAGTTTTGTAAGTATGGGAGCAAGTTCTGGTTGAAGCTTTTTTAACACTATAATTGGGATGCCATCAGGGCCAGTAGCTTTACTGGAATCAAGGTTCTTGATTAGCTTGGCGACCTCATGCACAGATATTTGTATGTTACCTAGCATGTTCCGTGTTATAGGAGGAAATATGGAGAGTTGATGGCCTTCGTCGCATAGGGTAGAATTAGCTGCAAAGTTCTTGGCAAATAGTTTGGCCTTGTCTGATGCTGACGAGATGACCTCTGGTCTGTTGATAATGGTTGGGATAAAACGCACACTTCTGTTCAGGATCCTATTTGTTATTTGCCAAAACTGGTGGGAACCAAGCTGCTGATCAGCTACTTTGGATTTAACAGACTGGGCATATAGCTCTCTTGCATTTTTTATTACTCTTTTACAGTGCTTGCTGGCGTTCCTGAAAGCAGCTTTAGTCTCAGTGCATCTATTACGTTGGTAGCTATGGAAAAAGTGATTTCTGTGCGCAATGGCAGCAGCACATTCTGGGGAGAACCATGGCTGGCTGGCTGGTAGGCTTTTGTTGGAATTTTTTAGATGGTATGAATCGGTCTATGCCTACAATTAACCATTCGGTCAGGTCTGACACTATAGAGGACACATCATTTTTAAACATGGAATGCAGAGGTAGATCAGATATAAATGTACGGAAGCTATCCCAGTCAGCCATGGAGTATCAGTATACAGTACGGTGGAGGGGTACGTCTGGGGACTTATTACATTTCGTTTTTATCTTAACTGATACGACGGAGTGGTCGGAGGATCCTAGAGGAGAATGAATAAAACATGAACATAGCTCAGGGGAAGTTGAGAAAAAAAGGTCTAGGAGGCTTGCATATTGACCTGTAATATCGAGCACATGGGTGGGCTCGCGAACAATCTGAGTGAGGTC
>NC_136488.1:0-390000 GCF_053919585.1 Euprymna scolopes | reverse complement strand
GATGATGATGAGTTGTTGGGTCGATTATCCCCGGACGACTGGCCCTGCAACAAGTTCTTATTGAAATGTACGTGCGTGTAGTCACGTGATTTTTCACAAGGCGCATGGACGGCGGATATTTTAAATGACAGGAAATATTTTTCATAAAATAAAATAGCTTTCATCTCATTGAAATACTTTAAATAAAATTTAAAAAATAGTTTTCACCTCATTTGTAGTAAAAATGTCAGTAAGTTTTCACGAGCGGTTTACAAAAACATTTGTTTTTCATTCCTTTTTTTAGGGGGGGGGGTGTATTCAATTATAGAATTTGTATGGATTTTAACAGATGCTTCTGCAGTTTAATTTATCGTTTTTCCGTAAGTAACGCGGAACGCGCCGACATACACCGAGCTGTTTAAATTTTCAGGGGTGGGGCGGTGGATTTTAATTTAAACAGTTCTTCTGTTCGGTGTATGGCGGCGCGTTACTTACGGAAAAACAATAAATGGAGGGGGGCGTTACTTATGGAAAAACAGTAAATTAAACTGCAGAAGCACCTGTTAAATGTTGTACAAATTTATAATTGAATACGCCCCCACCTAAAAAAAACAAAACAGAACGAAACATAAAATTGTTTTTGTATACCGCTCGTGAAAACTTATTATATTTTTTGATCAATTAAAAAGCATCAAAAACTACGTAACACCGAAAAATGGGCCACATTTCTTTGTTTTTGAAAACTTTCAAATGTCCGCTAACAAATTCTTCCGCGATGTGACAAGTCACTTTACTACGCGCGTACACGCATAAATAGCATAAATGAAGTCGGTGACCGGTGAGGCAGGCGGTGAAGGTGAGATGGCACAAAATAGTGCAAGGGGTTAATACTATGCAAACGGTAAATTTGCGACGGGTTTGAATATCAGATTCGTTGTCAGTGATCCCGAAAACCTTTCTAGAAGCAAATTTTATTGGTTGATGTTCTGTTGTAGTTAAATTAAACATTTACCACCATCACCACCACCACCAACAACTACAACAACAATAATAATAATAAATAAATGGTAAATTTTTACGACGTTCCCCAGCATATTATAAGCACTCCAACCTCCCTATGTTAAGAACGGCTTTCGGAATAAACACCCCCCCAACCTCAAAAGTCGTTCTTAACATGGGGAGGTTGGGAGGTGCTTATTCCGAAAGCCGTTCTTAACATGGGGTAGCTGGGGGTGTTTTGCTGGGGCAGGTCGTAAAATAATACAAAATAAATAAATAAACCGACGTTATAACTGAGAATTTCAGATGATGTCAATTAAAAAGTACATATTTAAAAAAAAAAAAATTAAATAATATTATTATAACCAAACTTTTTTAAGGCAGAAACTAAACAAATATAAAATAACTGACTTGTTCGGATTTTTGCGACCAAGATTATTTTTTATGTACGGTGTGTGTGTGTGTGTGTGTGTGTGTGTTTATCTTTGTGCGTTTTTAATACAATTCAATATTTAGGTCGTTAGTGAAGGAAAAATCCTTCTAAACCGAGGCAATTTTTATGCATAATAAAATAACAAGTATAAACAATCGAGATTTTCAAAAATATATTTTATTCGCATATATTTTATAACTTTTATTTTTATAAAAATGAAGTGTAGTATCACAAGATACAAATCTTTTTATGATTTTTATTTTTATTTAAAAAAAAAAATCCTATTTGCTTACTTCTCCATAAAGAGAAATTAAGTGCAAGTTTAGCGTCCGAAATTTTCAGTTTCTAATGTTTTGCAATTAATATAGTTCATTCTTTTTATTCTTTTTATTTTTATTATAATTATAATTATTATTAGTTTTATTAAAGTTCTGTAAATATATTTAAAAAAAAAAACGTACTCAGAAAGACACCCATTTATTTGAATATATTTTGTTATATTTATGTTCTTTTTATTACTTACACAAAAAGTTTTGTGTAAATAGAAAAAGTTTTCTTTTAATCCTTCAAAGTTTTGTAAATATTTAATATTTAAGAAAATGTTTTGTAAATATATATTTTTTCTTTTAAATCTTTAAAAGTTTTGTAAATATATTTTTTAAAAAATCTTGCTCGCGAACATTCGAATATGTCTGCTACTTGACCTGTTTACAAACAACCAACGGCAATGTCACGATCGAACAACCGGTGTCCCTTGAAATGTTCGCCTATCTTTGTCGTCTGTTACGGGGTATCTAATCTTTACTTGATCCCGCAGCAAGGTATGTGCAGACACGCACAACATGGAATGAATGGATGAATGGAGGAGGAGGAGGAGGAGGAGGATGATGATGATGATGATGAGGATGATGATGATGATGATGATGAAAAAAAACCAGGACGCACAGAAATGCAAAAGAACCAGTACAAGTACCAGAACCACAGCAACCAGATGCACTCGGTGAATTCCTCTCAGAGGGGCAGTCTTTTGACTCTATCCAAGAATAAAGCAACAATCGAACAGATTTTCACAAACCTTGTAATTAAGCTTCCCAACCTCCCAGGCACCCATTTTCTGAAAGCTAAGGTTGATACAGGAGCTAAAGGTAGAGGACTACTATTCATTTTGCTTGATATGCACGTCGGTGCCATGTAAATAACACTCTTTTGTATTTCCTTCAGATATCCAATAAACCCTTGGTCATTGCGACACTCTAAAAAGTAAATTGTACTTATCTATGACCAAGAGTTTCTGGAAACCAGCAACCAGAAGATGCCACAAATCAGCTGCACAGCCCCGGATTGTGAAGTCACCTTTGACGCTGACCTGGCACCGGAAATCCTTATCCGTTTGATTGATATCCATGCCAACACGGCCCATCCCTCGCCCGCACCTGCCGCAACTACAGCAGCACCAGCCAAGGCAGAGAAAGTCAAGCGACCCACGGTATCGGCTGCAGGTTCAAGTGCTGACTTCACCTACTTTGAGCAGAGATGGGACGACTACAAAACCGCCTGCCACTTACAGGGAACGGATCTAGTGTTTCAACTCCTCGAGTGCTGTGACGACCCCTTGAGAAAAGACCTCACAAGGGCGTTCGGATCTCTCGCACATTCTGACGAGACAACCGTCCTACAAAAAATAAAAACTCTCGCTGTACGACAAGAGAATGTTGTGGTAGCAAGAGTTCAACTACAAAGCATGAAGCAGGACAGGGACGAACCGGTTCGTGCATTCGCCGCAAGGCTCAAAGGGCAGGCTGGTGTGTGTCGGTACCTGATGGACTGTACAAACTGTGGGAGCCAAATTAGCTACAGTGACAGCGTGATCCAAGATTGTGTCATCCGGGGTATCTACGACGATGATATCCGACTGGACATACTGGGACAACCCCAACTAGCAGAGCAATCGCTTGAGGAAACTGTCTCCCTCATCGAGGCCAAAGAAAGTGGGAAGCGCTCCGCTGGTCGCCTTCTCATAAACAGCAATGAGCCCACTACTGCTGCAGCTACCAGCTCATACAGGAGACAAGAGCGGAGTCGTCTACAGAATCGTGGATCAAATACTACCTCCAACCAGAACTCTACTTGTCGGCATAACCGACACCCTTCTCCAAGCAACCCACCCTGCGGTTACTGTGGACAATCTCACCAGATACCTACATCAAGAGCAGTCAGAATGAAAATTTGCCCGGCGTATAATAACACATGCTCCCATTGTGGCATACCCCATCACTTTGGAAAGGTTTGCCGACGCAATCAACAGAGCCGCACTCCCACCGCAAACAATAATGCCATCACTATGTTCGATGACGACCCTGCGGTTCTATTTGATGCCCTTTGCTCCGTCGAAACACCCCCTCCCTCCAACGCAGATCCAGAAGCTATTTCTAAGACACACACTCTTGTCCTTGAACACCATATATACAATGACCTGTGTAGAGTGTGGGAACGTCGTGCGTCCGATCCACAACCATTCATAAAGGTTGATATACAGGTCATCCCTTCTGACATTGCTGACATTGGCATACCCCCTCACTTCCACAGCCCCACTGCCATTGTGACGCATACAGCTATGGCAGATACAGGATGCCAGTCGTGCCTAGGTGGTGTGATATCCTTATGGTAAGTAACCGATACTTGCTAGATATCGGTTATTACCATAGTGAGGTTGTAGGATGGACGGAGATTGATGAGAGAGAGAAAACGAACGAAGAATATCGTGCTCGGTGGATATCCGACTGACTACTACCCCGGATGTCGCCAGGGGCCGTAACTCCTGTGACACCTGTGGTGGTCTCCCTTTATTTGGTAAAGACATTGCAATGCTCTCTCTTTTTTTTTTTTTTTTTTTTTTTTTTAAAAAGTTTATTTTATTATTATTATTTTTTTTAATATTCATCAAGGAGTTTGTTCATGCGTGGTGTGACTGGAGTGTTTGCGTTGCTGGGTTGGAGGGAAGCATCTGTCAACCTAAGGGAAAGAAAATGATAATTATGCATTATTATGTACAGGGGTATTTGTAGCATTTAGCAATCAAATCTTTTGGGTGACCGTCTTGTGCGGCCTGAGCGTCTGAGGTTTGAAGAGTGTTGTCCCTGGTTTTCTTTAGATTTTGGTGATGCTGTCACATGCATGTGTCCCTCATCTTCAGATGAAGAGTATTCAGGTGGGTCATGTGTGAGGTTTCTTAGTAGCTTAGGGATTTTTTGGAAGAAGCTGGCATTTCTTGTAATTTGGCTGTCCTTGTGTGTGGCAGTAATCATGGATCCCTTTTTTTTTTGTTATGGTTAATGGGTTAGGTTGATAGGGGGTGTGTGCCTTTGAAGTGTGGTCGCTTTTTACAACGACGGTGTCACCCACACTCAGATTATTGGGCTTTACGTATACTTTTCTGCCAGCATATTTCTTTATTGTTTTCTTGGCTTGAGTGTCACGTACCCTAATGCTATGGTCTCCAGCTATAGGTGCAACTAGGTGTGGCAGGCGGTTTTTTATGGTCCAGCCAAATAGAATTGAGGCTGGGGAAACACCGGTGGTGCAGTGCGGTGTCGTTCGGTAATCTAACAGGAATTTGAATAGCTCCTGCTTCCAGCTTTGGCCTTTGATTAAGGCAGCTTTGATGGATTTTTTTACAGTGCGCATGAAGCGTTCTGTTTCAGCATTGGCCTGGGGCCATAGAGGTGTTATCTTCCTGTGTCTGAAACCGGTGACGGAGGCGTAGGTTTTGAAATCATGGCTGTTGAATGGTGGGCCATTGTCTGTTTTGAGGGATACTGGTACCCCGAATTCGACAAATATCTTGTCTAAACAGGGTATGACCGAGTTTGTTGAGATAGAGTCCAGGATATCGACAACAACGTAGCGTGAGTACTCGTCTGTGACAACAAGAAGATATTTCCCATTCTGGAGATGTCCAAAGTCAGCACTAACCTCTGTCCATGGGGCTGCTGGTAGTGGGGACATTTTCTGCGGCTCCCTTGCCGTTTTGTGAGTGCTGATCTGACAGGTGTGACAGTTCCTGATGTTTTCTTCTACTAAAGGCTGCATGTTTTTAAACCAGACTTTTTCCCGGAGGAGGGCCGTGGATTTCACGACGCCTTGATGGCCGGCATGGGCTATTTTAGCAGCTCTGTTTTGTAGGGTCTCAGGTAGCACTATCCGGCGATTTCAGAATGATACTGTCCTCATGTGCTAGTGATAGTTCATCACGGTTGGCATGTAGGGTGAGAAACGTGGCTTTGTTTATGCCGTCATTGGCACCTTGCCATTTGTTGGTGAGGATGGCTTGAATGACTGCAGTGAGCGTCTTGTCTTTCGCAGTTTCCATTGCAACTTCATCAATTGTCATTGCTTTGGGGGTCGACGTTGAGAGAATATAGTTTATATACTCCTCCGCTATTTTCTGCTCCCTGTTGCTTGGTGGTAGATGTACTGGATGGCGGCTGAGATAGTAGGCTGGGTTGTCATGACCTGGTCGGTATGTGACAGTCATATTGTATGGCTGTGTTCTCAAAACCCAACGTTCAATGCGCGCAGATAGTTGGGAGCGGGTGTTATTAAAGATCGATGTTAAGGGCTTATGATCTGTGTGAACCATGAATGGGGCCCCAAAGATATATATGTGAAAGTGTTCACATGCCCACGTGATGGCGAGGGCCTCCCGCTCTGTTTGAGAGTATCTTTGTTCAACTGTGGATAGTGCTCGGCTTGCAAATTGTACTACCCGCCCGTCTTGTGATAGTACAGCAGATATACCTACAACACTGGCATCGGTATATATCTCAGTATGTTTGTTAGGGTCGAAGTAGGCAAGTGAGCATGCTTTACTCAAAGCCTCCTTGAGGTTTTTTAAACATTCAGTGTGGTGCTCAGTCCAGGACCACTGAGTGTTTTTTTTTGTTAGCTGACGCAGTTCATGAGTCAGGGTTGCGTAGTCTGGAATGAATTGTGCACCGCAAAAGTTGGTCATCCCCAACAAACTTCTGACTTCTGATGCGTTTTGGGGGTCTGGTAATTCGAGGATTGTTTTTATTTTACGGTTACTTGGGCTGATGCCTTCATTACCGAATGTGTGTCCGAGGAATTCCAATGACCTCTTGTTGTATTCACATTTGCTGCTATTCAGTGTTAGGCCTTTTTCGCGTAGTCGTTGAAATACTTTCTGGAGATTTCCGTCGTGGTCTTGCTGGTCCAATCCAAAGCAAAGAATGTCATCACTGATGTTGATGGCTCCCTCAATCCCTGCGAGTGCCTGGCTAATCTCTTCCTGAAATATTTCGCTGGCGGAGTTGACACCGAAAAATAGTCTTTTGTATCTATATAGGCCCAGGTGTGTTGCGAACGTGGTAATGCATCGGGATTCTTCAGCTAGTTCCAACTGGTTGTAGCTCTGATTGAGGTCTAACTTGCTAAAGACACTGACTCCCGATAGAATGGCCTTCAGCTCATCAAGTGTGGGGGTAGGGTGACGTTCCCTTTTGATAGCTTTGTTTGCCGCTCTCATATCAATGCAAACTCTGATTTTACTTTGGTCTTTCTTAGGTACCACCACAATAGGGGATACCCACGGGGTTGGTCCTTCCGCTTTTTCAATCACCCCCAGTTTCTCGTCTTTCTGTATTAGCTCTTCTATGTCCTTCCTTACATGAAAGGGGACTCTGCGGTATCTCTGAGTGATGGGTGGTATATTTTCATCTATGTGCAGATGGACTTTTTTCTCTTTAAGTTTACCTAAGCCATTGAATAGGTCTGCATAGTCCTCCAAAAGCTTAAGAGTTGTCTGCGGGATTTGTGTGTCAGAGTTGCTGATGTGGTTAACTGGGAGCTTTTTTGCTGATAAAAGTTTAAGCTTTTCACATGTTTCCCAGCTAATGATAGGTTTTTCTGGGCTTTTTATTACATGTATGTTAGCTTGGCAGGAGATGCCCCCAAACTCGAGGAGGGTCCTAAATTGGCCTAGAACTGGAGTAGTTTGCTTGACCCCAAATCCAGATATCACAGTTTTTGTCAGTCGGAGACATGGTGTCGGTTTTAAACACTTGAAATCTGCTTCAGACAAAATGTTGATAGTGGCTCCTAAGTCGGCTAACACATTGAACGTTTGGTGGCTATTGCCAAAAGATATATCAAAACAGGGAAGGTTTTTCATCTTACCTGTATGAAACACATATTCTGTGTCACTGCCGCTGGTTGAGTCCTGCTGGTTGTCCTCGATGCAGTTCACCGGTCGGCGGCTGGTTTGGACTTGTGGACGTGGAGGACGATTTGTTCTACGTTGTCTGTCCTCGTCGTTCATTTTTCTAAAACAGACAGAGGCGAAGTGCTCCCATCTCCGGCAATAAGTGCATTGGCTCTGGAATGCTGGACAAGACGTTGGTCCTCGTTCATGTGGATATTTTCCGTTGCAATTCCTGCACTGAATTTGCCGGGGACAGTCACGTGTCTGTCGCTGTCCGTACGTGACTTTGTTTACTACTGCAGTAGTAGTTTGTATTGTCGTGTCCTCTAAGCGCATTTGTTGTAGGTGCGCTGTTATTGTTTCTGTCGTCCTGGCATAATTTATCAAGTCGTGTAGTGACATGTTAGAATTTATTAAACCCTTTTGCCGGACTTTTTCTGATGAACAGCCTGTTATCAGTTGAGACTTTATCTCAGCGTTTGCGTCTGCAAAGTGACATGTAGCTGCTGCTTCTTTCAATTTCCGGTAGAAGTCCTCTACATTCGGCGTGGTTTGTTTGATGTTACGGAATACAAATCGGTTGTATTCCATGTTATTTTGGGGGTTGAAATGAGCCTGTACAGCCGAGACGAGTTTGTCGAAGTGGGTTTCGTTTTCTCCTGGTGTGGTCTGTTCGGCTGGTAATTCGTCAATGAGGTCGTTCATCTCCTCACCAACAAACGTTAGCAAAATTGCTTTTTGTCTTTTATCGCTCTCTATGTTGTGGGCGATAAAATAGTTCCTCAATCTGCTAATGTATTTCGTCCATCTTGCTGCTTTGGCTTCTGACTCGCAGTCGAATTCCGGGTAGTGAGGTAGGGCAGCCATGTTTGTTTTGCAACACGTGTGACTGTTTGTTGTTGTTTTTTTTTTCGTGTTTTCTTATGTCTATTTTTGTAAATTTCTCTATCCTCGTCGCCAATGTGATAATCCTTATGGTAAGTAACCGATACTTGCTAGATATCGGTTATTACCATAGTGAGGTTGTAGGATGGACGGAGATTGACGAGAGAGAGAAAACGAACGAGGAATATCGTGCTCGGTGGATATCCGACTGACTACTACCCCGGATGTCGCCAGGGGCCGTAACTCCTGTGACACGTGCGGTGGTCTCCCTTTATTTGGTAAAGACATTACAGGTGGCATCACAGTATTACATAAGATGGGCTTGACAGTCTGTGACCTCATTCCGTGCACAATGAAGATGTCAGCTGCCAATGACAAATCAATTGAAATTACAGGCGCCCTTTCACATATCGGGCGTATCTGACAATGGAACTGTTTGCAGCACACGGCAGCTCGTATATTTCACACTATCCACAGAGTGCCTTTACCTATCTAAGCATGCGTGTGTGGCTCTCGGCATGATCTCTGAAAACTTCCCATCTGTTGGTACAGCCTCACAACTTTCTTCCTGTGATGCCACATATCCTCCCACGGAAGGAAGCAAAAGACCATGTAAGTGTCCGGATCGTGAGACACCCCCTCCTCCCCCGACCACAATCCCATACCTACCAACAGAGGAGAATAGGGAGAAAATAGAAAACTGGCTACTGGATCACTACGCCTCCAGCACATTCAACACCTGCCAGCACCAACCATTACCCATGATGTCAGGCCCACCCATGCGACTCATGATCGACCCGAATGCAGAACCAGTTGCCTACCACACCCCTATTCCTGTGCCGATACATTAGCAAGAGGGAGTGAAAGCAGGCCTTGATCAAGACGTTCGACTGGGTGTCATAGAGCCAGTTCCTGTTGGTGCACCAGTCACATGGTGTCATCGGATGGTTGTCTGCCCCAAAAAATCTGGTAAACCCTGACGCACGGTGGACTTCCAACCACTCAACCGGTATGCCACTCGAGAAACGCATCACACCCAGTCCCCATTCCACCAAGTCCGATCCATCCCTCCACACACACGGAAGACCGTTTTCGATGCTTGGAATGGTTACCACAGCATTCCACTTCACAATGAGGATCGCCACTATACAACATTTATCACCCCATGGGGTAGATACAGATATTGTGTGGCCCCACAAGAGTACGTAGCTTCAGGCGACGCCTATACACGGCAGTTTGATGAGATAGTTATGGATGTTCCGAACAAAGCGAAAATCATCGACGACACCCTCTTGTGGACCTCAACATAACAGAGTGACAATGGAATTGAGAGAAGCTTCTTCCAAGAAGTCGAGTGGCTGGATCTATGCGGTCACAATGGCATCACAGACAATCCTGACAAATTTGGATTTGCCAAGAAGGAAACGGAGTTCGCCAGTTTTCAAATAAGGGAAACAACTGTGGGGCCATGTGAATCCTTCGTGGAAGCAATAAAAAAATTTCCCACTCCCAGAAATATCACGGATATACGCAGCTTCTTTGGACTTGTGAACCAAGTCTCGTATGCATTTGCAGCGACAGAGAAAATGAAAGCATTCAGAGACTTCCTGAAACCCAGTGTCAAATTTGACTGGACTGACAAAATGCAACACACCTTTGAAGAAGCAAAAAGACGGATTATCCACGAGATCAAACATGGTGTGGAGATCTTTGACAAACGCAGGCCAACTTGTCTAGCAACCGATTGGAGCAAAGACGGCATGGGATTCTGGCTATTCCAAAAACACTGTCTCTGCCCAGCACCTCACAAACCCTTCTGCTGCAAAAACAGATGGAAGATTGCCCTGGTAGGAAGCAGGTTCACATCATCAGCAGAGTCCCGCTACGCCCCCATCGAAGGGGAGGCTTTGGCAGTAGTAGAGGCTTTGGACAAAGCTAGACATTTTATTATTGGGTGCCCAGATCTCATTATAGCGGTAGACCACAAACCACTGCTCAAAGTCTTTGGTGACAGGCACCTGGATAACATACCCAACCCACGTCTTCGCAACTTGAAGGAAAAAACCCTGCGGTATCGCTTCCGGGTCACTCACATCCCAGGCGCCCAACATTCTGCCAGCGATGCTCTGTCACGCCACCCAGTTAGCATGGCTCAACACTTGCCACTACCTGATGACTCAGCATCAGCTCTGTACACCACTCGGTTACCTCTGTCTATCCTTGAATTCGTTCGCCATGCAGAGCAACCACCAACCCATGAGGTCTGCTCCGAGGACATCAACGATGGTACCATCCTCGAATCAATATCGTGGGATGACATCCGCACTGCCACCGCCAGTGACCCATCTATGGTCCTGCTTCTAGACATGGTGGATAATGGCTTCCCAGCTAAACAAGAACTTCCATCTGACATCCGACCATTCTACCAGTACCGCGATCATTTGAGCAGCTTCGACGGTGTGATACTATACCACGACCGCATAGTCATCCCCAAACCCCTGCAGCACAGAGTGTTAGAGTCTCTCCATTCGGCCCACCAAGGTGTTACGCAAATGTGTTCCAGGGCCGAGTCATCCTTCTTCTGGCCAGGCATGAACCCTGCCATTTGCAACATGCGAGAGATGTGCTCTGAATGCAATCGTATGGCCCCTTCCCAACCATGCATGCCACCGACTCCAATAATACAGCCAGTCTACCCCTTCCAAGCCATAGTTGCTGACTACTTCACATTCCGCGGTCATCACTACCTCGTCATTGTGGACCGCTACAGCAACTGGCCAATCGTGGAGGAAACGTCTAATGGGGCAGAAGGACTCATTAGGGCATTGCGCAGGACATTTGTCACCTATGGGATAGCAGAGGAACTTTCTTCTGACAATGGCCCTGAATTCACCGCCTCCAAAACTGAGCGCTTCCTAAATGCTTGGAGAGTGAGTCACAGACACTCATCAGTAGCATTCCCTCACAGTAATTCCAGAGCTGAGATCGGTGTAAAAACTGTAAAACGACTGTTAGTCAACAACACAAGTACATCTGGATCATTAAACACTGACTCCTTCCAAAGGGCCATGCTCCAATATCGCAATACACCAGATCGTGACACTGCCTTCTCCCCTGCTATGTGCCTCTTTGGACGCCCTATCAGAGACTTCATTCCGATACACCCGGGAAAATACAGACCCCATCCCACATGGCAGGAGACCCTACAAAGCAGAGAAGAGGCCCTGCGCAACAGACACATGCGGGCTGCTGAAAGGCTGTCAGAACACACAGTCAACTTACCCCCCCTCAAGGTTGGGGACACTGTCCGAATCCAGAACCAAGTCGGGCCCTACCCAAACAAATGGGATAAGACTGGGATTGTGATAGAAGTTCGTCAGTTCCATCAATACGTGGTACGAGTTGATGGTTCTGGACGTGTCACACTCAGAAACAGGCAGTTCCTCCGTTGATACACACCGGTAGCGGAGAGGGGCCCAATCATCTCGTCTCCTGGCCCCTTCTTATTGCACTACCCGAACCCAGCTGATCCTGATTCCCAACATAAACCTACGCTAGCCCCGCAAGGCAAGCTAATTTCAGCTGGCTCATCTCCACAGCAGGCGACAACTCCTGGACCCACTCAGCCACATAATGAGGGTCATCTACCCCTGGGCTCTCCAGCGACATCACCGGATATCTCCACAGAACAGGGTACTACACCATCGAAGGAAACCCCCAAGAAACTCCCTCGGTCCTTGGCCAGGTTGCTCTCCCATAACAAGGCTGGTCCCCATGAACTTCAACCTCTGCGTCGTCAACGACGCGACGCGACCATGTGACTTTTCGAAGCAAAGTGTCTGTTACACCATGCTCCCATATTGAAAAGCGATTAGTTTTCCAAAGACTATAACCTCAGTTACTTTTTAGGCACATTTAAGTGCATTTTATCTCCACTCAGTCTTCGCCACTTACAGTACCAAAGACTTGGGGGGCGTAGAGGACTACTATTCATTTTGCTTGATATGCACGTCTGTGCCATGTAAATAACACTCTTTTGTATTTCCTTCAGATATCCAATAAACCCTTGGTCATTGCGACACTCTAAAAAGTAAATTGTACTTATCTAAAAGGCAACACACTTCCATTACATGCTTTCCTGAAGATGTTCCCACACCTGATAAGTGCAGTAGAACAGTTACTCCCCAGTGCAACAAAGGATGAATTAACTGTTTTAACAGCATACAATGGTTCTCACATTACACAGCACGGATCCATTAAAATAGCTTGTTCACATAAAGGAAAATGGAAGACCCTCAAATTCTTTGTTGTGACAACAGAAGGGACCATCTTGGCTTGCGGGACAAGATCAAAGTGTAGTATCTGTTCTTCAGATGCTGCACTTCTATTTCTTGTTCCCTTTCGGTGGAGGAGAAATCCTTCACGACTGAGACAATTTTTATTTTTGTACCTTTTCTCCACGTTAAAAAACGACCCTGGTGTCTAACTCTGTCCCGTGGGGAGGCATAGTAAATAGGTACTATCATAGGGCTACCTTCAGCCAGAGATCTTAAACTGGTAACTCTATACTATGCAATCCAGAAAACTCCAGTCTTAATAAGATCAACACAAGATCTGGTAAATATGTACTGTGTTCGTTACAACTCTACTTTCAACCTAGTCGTTGTTTGTTTCGTTCACCACACTCTTTTTTTCTACCTCTTCTTTTACACATGTCCGTTCGTTTTCGTGACTCAAACTCGTCTCGCTTCCCGCTTTCCTCTTCTCGTTATTTATGGAATCAGGGTACGAGATTCTCCGAGATTCCCCGAGACTTTTTTCCACATAAACGCATGCGGGCGCCATCTTGATTCTTAGTAGCCACTTTCTCCACACTCCCCCCTGATCTCATGATCACAGAGACGACAGGGGGGTGGTGATCGCCGCCGTCGGGTACTTCTACGAAGGGGGACAGTGCTGCTCTCGTCTTCGCGTGCGCTCTCATCCACCGTCTGATGGTCGGGGAAGGCTTCATCTCCGTGGAGGTTACTGATATCAGAGTTTCTGCTTGATAGGGATGGTGCAAACCAAAGCGATGGCCCACTCGTCTCAGAGTCAGAATCACTCTCATCGTTCACTGGAGGTGGTACATGTGTCACCGGCCGTAGGTCCCTAACGTGACGGGGTGCGCCATCAACCTGGACACACTGCTGACTCACCACATCGGTCACTGTGCCTCGTTTATACTTGTCAGTACATCGGTTTCCTAGCGGCTTCACCCAGACAGCATCCCCTTGGCATATCGATTCCGTTCTATCTCAGTGGCCACAGTTGTATCGGGGTGGATTCCTTTTTCTCGGACACGGTACTGATAGATTGCGTTTGCAGGCGCCGTTCCTGTAGAGACGCTGTCCTTTGGCATGAGATTATACCAGTACACGGCTTCTGCGATGGTGCACTGCTTCCTGGCTGGAATTGTTTTGATGCTGCGATGGCTTCTCTCAGCTATACCATTGCCAGAAGGCACATAAGCGCATCTAAGCCGCAGCCGCACACTCCATTCTTGTAAGAACTGCCTCATCTGATGGCTGCAAAAGGCTGGGTCGTTGTCCGTCAGCACTTCATCGGGCGCACCTCTTTCACAGAACACGGATGACAGCTGGCGAATAATGTTGCAAGAGTCCTGATGCCCGAGGAGTCTCCAAACTGCGAAACATGTAGGCCCACAATCAAAGAGGGTAAGGAAGTGGTTGCCACCATAGTGTGTGATGTCCATGCCCACTCTCTGCCACTTACCACTCACTCCTAACTCCCCTTTCTTCCATCGTGCTGGTGCTGGGTCGATGGATTGGCAGGCCTCGCAACTTTCCACCACTCTTCGGATATCTTTTTTTCCTACTCCTGGATCAATCATCTTGACAAAGTACAGTGTCCGCTTGATGCCAGGATGTCCACACTGTCGATGAATGTCCATGATGCGCGCTGCATCCACATTACACACAACTGCTGCACACGTGTTTTGCAGATTATCAGCATCTCTCTGAGCACCAGCCAGAAGCCATCGTTGAGGGACTCTTGTCAGAGCATCTGCTCTGTTGAGCGCAGACCTGATCAACATTACGTCCACGGTCAGGTCGTACTCTGTGATGGTGTCGACCAAGGTGGCAAGCCGTCTTCGAATTAACATCTCACTCGATGCTCGTGTCGTCAGCCATGCTCTTCCCCTTAAGGCATCGGTTATCCACCGATGAGTGCATGCCGAGTCAGTCATGATATGTAGAACCTTGGCGTGCCATTGAAGCGCCAAGTTAACGCCCTTCAATGTGGCATCAAGTTCGGCCAGGTTTATGTGCCTCGAATCATTTTCTGGCTGAAGCCAAAAGGCATCTTCAATAATGGAATCATTAACTGCAAGGGCAACTCCAAGGGCCAGTGAACTAGCATCCACCCAGACCGTGAACTCATTCCCGCTGACGCACCACTTTCCCTGAACGGGGTCATCACTGGTCACTCTGGACACAGTCTCTGTCAACATGCTCCTTAGGGTGACATCATGTAATGCATCGTCCCATCCCGACGACACGGCTGTTGCACGTCTCTTTATGGCTGCCACGGCCACCCTGAGCCAACCGCACACAGGGAAATGGCCTACCATCTTTCCACAAAGCGAAAACACTGTTCGTCGAGTGATGTTTGATGGGACCTTGGGAACGTGACTTCCTCTTCTCCAGCAAAGTCCCTCCTTGCTATTGCGCACGTGCAGGCCGAGAACTTTTGCTCCATCACACAGACGCTCTGATTCCTTACATGTCAGTCCAAAGCTTTCAAAGTGCTTTTTAATCGATTGCGCTGACATGAGCTTCTCATTGACGAATATATCATCGATGTATGAGGATGTTGCCTATTGCACTGCCTCATCTTGCTGCCGGATAGCATGCATGATTGCTGTCATAATGTCTGGGGCCACATTTAAACCGAACCCTAGCCTGGTTAGACAATATCGGGTTCCTCTAATTTCCACAGTCTGAAATCGCCACAATTTCTTCTCAATGCATATTTGCAGATAGGCCCTGCGTAGGTCCAGAGTTGCCACGTTCGATCCCTGCTGTCGCCACTCCCTTAATTTGAGTGCACACACATTAGCCCTTGCTGTATATGGGTCGACATGCTCATTGAGCTCACGGTAGTCTAGGACGGGGCGGACCTTTTGTTTGGTCGCTTGTACGACGGCCATCAAGGGAATCAGCCCTCGCGGGGGGCCAAGCTCATCCTCTGGGTATGGAAGAAGCCAGCCATTGTCGATCCACGTTTGCAGTTCTTCATACTGTTCCCTTAGCCACATGAGTGGGGGATATTCCGATAACTGGTTTCGCAAGGATATTGGTGGCTGATCGTTTGACCACTTCCAAGACGCCGTCCATGCATTGGTGTTTCTATCATACTCTGCATAAAAGTCAGGCTCGTTGAGAGTTATGGCAGCACAAACATGTTCCTCACATCGGGAGAACTGTACCTTGCCGGTTCTGTCCACGGTAATTCCACCCAGTTGTGTAATCAAGTCCATACCCAGGAGTAGGTCGTACCTGAGAAGCTCTCCCTCCATCACCAGGGCTCGCACGGCTACTGCAGGCCCGTCATTGATGCTTGCGTGGATAATGCTCACCCTACAAGAGGCTAGTGAACCTCCGCCTACAGTTAGTACCAGAATTCTATCTGCTTTCCAAGTGGCACAGCATATCTTGCTTACGAGAGTCTGGGTGCACCCAGTGTCCACAAGCGCGAGGCGCTCGCTTCCATTAATGTGTATGCTTACAGTGGGTAGCGCCCTGCTCAATGACGATCTGGGGAGAAGACTGGCGCTGTAGCTTCTTCTCCTTTCCCGTTTCCCGGACAGGTGCGGGCCAGGTGTCCACGTTTTTTGCACTTGTAGCACTGCGGCCCATCAAGTTTCCGAGTTGGTTGACGTGACAAAAGACAATCACAGGCCAAATGGTTGGGTCCTCCACACTTATAGCAGGTTGTAGCTGCGCCCAGGTCCTGCAATCCAACCTGTGATGGTTGTACAGCTGCCACTTGGTCTATAGTGTTAGGGCTTTTCTTTTGTATTGCTCGTGCCCGTGCCAATACTTCTGATATGTCCATCTCGTCCACTTGGGATGAGGCACGGAGCAGATCTTCCACACTCTTAGGTAATCCTGCAACAAAGGCGCACACCAAGCCTTTGTCTGACATCCCTCCAAAGAGGACCGATAGCTTTTTTAGCTCAGCCAGATACACATCCACCGTTTCCCCGGGATGTAATTTTCGGGCCATGAATTCCTTCCATGCAGTAATTGGATCTAATGCAAATGCTGTAAAAAGGGCACGCTTGATGCAGGCAAAATCTGTTTTTTCCTCATCAGCCAACTGCTGGTATACTGCATATGCTCCCCCAGTGAGGTGCATTGGGACCACGCATTCTATACGCTTCACCCCACTGAGCTGACATATTAATTCCGCTTTTTCCACCCATTCCTGCACTGAGTGATCAGTGCTACTGCCATCAAACAGGGGAATTAGCTTGGGGTCAAATCCTGACGTCATGCCAGAATAGCTTGTGTTCGTTACAACTCTACTTTCAACCGAGTCGTTGTTTGTTTCGTTCACCACACTCTTTTCTTCTACCTCTTCTTTTACACATGTCCGTTCGTTTTCGTGACTCAAACTCGTCTCTCTTCCCGCTTTCCTCTTCTCGTTATTTATGGAATCAGGGTATGAGATTCTCCGAGATTCCCCGAGACTTTTTTCCACATAAACGCATGCGGGTGCCATCTTGATTCTTAGTAGCCATTTTCTCCACATGTACCCAGACCGTTTTGACAATATCAGCAATTTTGAGGGTGAATATCATATTGTCCTGAAACCAGACAACCACCCTGTTATACATGCATACTACTTTACTGCGGGTTGACAGTTGAGGACACTTCCGGTAGCTGGGGCTTCTGGTAAGATGGCGTTCTGCAAATAAAAGGTGTTTTAAACTACTCGGAGTCAGTCTCTTTCCTCATATCTTTTCGATAGGACATCCTGATCTCTACTCACTCATAATGATATTAAATAAGTATCTGCATGATAAGACAAACTTATTTTATTGTCACACTCACAAATAGATAAACTTTGCTTATATAAATCACATACATAATAATGTATGTATACAACATGGTGTCAGAAGTTTAGAATCCATTTGCTTTGTTGACGAAAAAAAAAATAAGGATAATAAATAAAAATAAATAAATAAAATGGATTCGCATTTTATTCCGCCTCCTTCACCTGATTTTTCCTCAGAAAATCTTTCTGAAGACTGGAAGGTTTTTAAACAAAACCTTAAAATATATTTAACGGCAACGGGAAAACTCGAGAAAAGTGATGAAGTTAAAACAAGCATTCTTTTGCAATGTCTAGGCAAACAAGGCCGCAGAATTTATAGAAACTTTGATTTTCAAACTGAGGAAGACAGCCTTAAATTTGCAACAATTTTAGACAAATATGAAGAATTTTGTAACCCTCGAAGAAACGTAACACTCTCTTGTTTTCAGTTTCTCACTGCTCGTCAGGAAGATGTGGAATCGTTTTATGAATTCATTACTAGGATAAAAACACTCAACCAAGAATGTGAATTTGGTGAACTTTTAGTGGGGTAGTTGTACCCCAGCTAATTATTTATCTTTCAGAACCCTCGATAAAAATGACAAACTCCTTTTAACATTAAACATTTGCAAGTCTTTATTCAACGGGATAATAGTGGTGGAGCTCGAAGTTATTGAGTCAGGTCCAAGTCGGACTGTCGGTGCTGGGTGAGGAGGAGAGGAAGGTGTGTCCTCGCTCGCGGCTCTGTGCTGACTGTTGGATGTCCCCTGCACTCTTTTTGGGGACAGTAGGATCAATGCGCCCTGCCTGTCGATTGGTCAGTCTATGGCCAAAGAACTTACAGGGAAGCATTGATCCGCCAGAGAGTATAGTTCATTAGGGGGGGTTGCTACAAACTCTGTGAAAGTTTAATAAGAGATGTAAAACTAATAGGTACTAATGACTCACATTTACAAGAAAAACTATTGGGCGAATCTGATTCAACTTTGGAGAAAGCTATAAAAGCGGGTTGAACGGCTGAATTTACTAAACAAAGAGTGGGGGTATTAAAGAAAGAATTAAAATCTGTGAACTTTAGAAAAAAAAAAGTCTGTAAAAAAGGAAAATACTAATCAACCACAACAACAATCCGGAAGTGATTTACCATACTCTTCAAATAATAACTTGCGCGAGCCTTTCCTAGTCTCACACAAAAACACGCATTCACATTTCAAGCTATATTACTTGTCATATACATACGCGCACACAAACATACGCGCCCACGTCCACACACGTACATATATTCACGTTCGCGTACATACACTCACATTCACATGTATATACACACACGCTAACGTACACACATGTACTCACACACGCGCACACATACGCACACAGATGGACGACGTCACTTCCTTTCAAAGGAAATCCACACATGCGCAAAAGACCACTGGAAACAAGTATAAAAGAAAGAGCAATAAGCGGCTTCTTTCTTTCAGGACCAGCTTTTGAGCTGTCTGGTCTACGGACCGACAGCATGCCTTTTCGACATGTGCGCGCATGCACATACCTCACGCCATTTACTAGTATGTGGGACAAAAGGCCAACAGACAGTACGTACACTCTTTCTCTCTCTATCTACTACTTGTGCCAGAGAACACCACCGTGTAGCTGACGGCTAACATGGCGCACAGTTTAACTGATGTCAACCCTCTATCCTTTGTCTTTGTCTACACGCTGGACTATCATTCTCATTTCTACTATATTACTCACTTCTTTTCCCACGCGTGAACAAACGATAGTGACCCGAACGTGAGATGAAAACACATTTCCTTTTTCCTTCTATAATACCAATCCTGCAACAAACGATGGTTACACCCGCGCAGACATGAACACATGTTATATCTAAAACATTCATTCTTTCAACAGTAAATAAACAATGTTTATCTTATCCATCAATTGAATTTTTGTTTCCTTCAATTCCATTCGTTTCATTATTTTCTTGTAGTGAGTTAGGGTATTATTATATCCTAGTCTTCTACAAACTACAGTAACAACAAAATAAAAAAACTGTAGATTCTGTTCATTCTGACATTTTCGTGGAAACTGCCCTGCATATGGTCGAATCTGTAATAAATGCAAGAGACAAAATCATTTTGCGAATAGATTTCCTACTAAAAGAGTAGTTGGAACATTAATTTACAAGTCAATGGGACGAACATACAATTTAAAATGGACTCCAGCAGTCAAGTTAACATTCTTCCAATAAAATTACAGATTATCTACAGATTATCGGTTCATCCAAAATTGCATTCAACCAACATAGCACTTTCTGTCTATAACGACACAGCAATACCAGTTCAAGGTAAGTGTGTTGCTCAAGTAATAAGAAATAATGTCAAGTATCATGTCATGTTTGTCATAGCAGATATAGATGCATCTCCAATACTAGGACTAAACACCTGTACTAGTCTCAACCTAATAAAAAAGGTATGCAAAATTAACACAAATAACAATGATTTTCTCTCTGAATTTAAGGATTGCTTTGGAGAACTTGGGACTCTCCCTGGTATTCATCACATCACAATGGACCCAGAAATTTGTGGTGAAAATTGTGGGAATGCAAGCTTACCTCTTAAACGGCCTCGGTGTGCACTTTGCTGACGCAGCATCATGATGTTGAAAAGGGTCCAAGATGCACCTGCAGTGTTATATAACAATGCAGTGTCACCAAATCTTGTGTGCTCTCACGCACATATGCAAATTTAGAGGATTCTGTCTTTTATAAAAACAGGCCACTGAAGCAGATGAGAAAGTACTGACAGACAACGCTGCTGCAGTGAGCTGAAGTTTGGTGTGCTCTTTTTTTTTTCTTTGTAACGTCAAGCTATTTCAGCATACATTTTTTACCATGGACCGATTCAACTTGAAGCTGATACCCGAGTTTGACCGGGTCCCCAGCTGGTCCTTCGGTGATTGAATGGCTGGAGAAGGCCGAGCGTGTTTGCCGGTTGTGCAAAATTAAGGATCCAGCTATGGTCATCCGATTGAGCCTCAATAAGGGGGCTTATACCGTGTACCAGCAGCTTGGGGTGAGGCGACAATGGAGCAGATAAAACAAGCATTGCACGGAGCATTCGGTGCAGACCTTTTGTTGCCTGGAGGCAATTCTCTGAACGTCGGCTTGGGTCAGGGGAGACTGTGGACGTCTACCTGGCCGATCTGAAGAAGCTTGCTGCTACCTTTGGTGGTGCAAGTGATCGAATATTGGCATGCGCCTTTTGTCTGGGCTCCTGGATGATGCCAGTTGGCTCTTGCGGGCGTCAACGAAGCTCAATGAGCTTGGGTTGGAGGAGTTGTTGGCTAGAGCATGAAACATCCTAAAGGATGATGTGGAGCAGGTCTCGGCAGCGGTTGACACACTGGAATCGCCTACAGAGAGCTCACAGTGCTACAAATGTGGCAGCCCCAACCACTTCGCCAGAGACTGCAGAAGCAGTGTGAAGCGCACTATGAACTATGGAGCATGGAAATGAGGACGCTGTCACCGATGCGACAAGCCAGGCCACATAGCACGGAATTGTCCGGAAAACAAGCAAGGGGAGGAAGCCGCGGCGCCAGCACCCTCCCCAAAGCAACACTGAACAAGGCGTCTTCTGTAGTGACAGTGTGAGTTGATGGGTGTAGGCGCTCAGCACTGGTTGACACAGGATGCACCCAAACCCTCATACACAAGAAATGTTGCACCGCATGGACGAAACAGAAGATCCTAGTATTAACCATTGGCGGAGGCTCGCTGGTGTGTTGCGGGGTGAATATTGTCCATATAAGCATTAGCGATGGCCCCCTAGTGGCTGTGAAGGCGTTGGTGGTCGACAGGGAGCTTCTTGGATATGACCTTCTCCTTGGAATGGACACTAATACACAGCTGGGTTGAATCATCGTCGACAGCACCGGTGATATGAGGTTTTCCCAACACAAGGAACAGGTCTGCGCTGCAATTACTCTTGATGAACTTGACTTCATGCGGAATATGACCAGGGCACAAACGTGTGGACCACGTCCTGAAAGTGGTCGGGTGACCAGCCACCAGTGTCCTTGCAGAATTGGGTAACAGAGTATCCAGCTCCCATGTGACTCAGGGGGCAGTACGAGGCAGAACTCCAGGTTTGGATGGATAATGGCTGGCTGGTTCCATACCCAAAGGATGAGCTCAGGACACCAAGGGGGCTGATCCCCCTGATGGCCGTCAGGTAAGAGAATAAACAGAAGGTCCGACCTGTCGTGGATTACCGGGAACTCAATGAACACGTCGACCCACACACGGCGGGGGCTGACGTTTGCGCATATAAACTCAGAGAGTGGCGGCAGCAGGGGGGGCATACACAGCAATCCGTGACCTGCGAAGAGCCTACCTGCAGATATGCATCGAGAAATTGCTGTAGCCGTTCCAGATGGTTGAGATCAAAGGGACTCGCTATTGTTTGACCAGGCTGGGGTTTGGCCTGAACGTGGCCCCGAACATTATGACAGCATTTATGCAGGCGGTCCAGTGTCAGGAGGAAGCCGTGCAACAGGCGACGTCGCCGTATATTGACAACATTTTTGTGAACGAGAGCCTCATGCCTTCCCAGGCGGTGAAAGAACACTTTTAGAGCTTCGGGCTGTCGTGCAAGAAGTCAGAGCACCTGCAAGATGGAGCAAAAGTTCTTGACTTGCATGTGAGCGGCAGCACAGATGGACTCCGCTGGGGAAGACGTGGTGACATCCCGGAAGTTCCATCCAACATCACACGTCAGAGCATTTTTTTCCATCTGCAAAAACTGGTGGGCCACTTCCCTGTGTGTGGATGGCTCCGGGTGCCAGTGGCAGCCATAAAGCGACGTGCAACTTCCATGTCAATGGGATGGGACGATGAGGTGCGCGATCCCTCCCTGCGAAGCATGGTGATGGAAGCTTTGGCCAGAGTGACCGAGGACGACCTCGTGCAAGGGATCTGGTGCATATACGAGAGTGAGTTTACAGATTGGGTGGACGCCAGCTCACTCGCCCTTGGCGTTGCTCTTGCAGCCGACGGATTTATTGTAGAAGATGCCTGCTGGCTTCATCCAGAAAATGACGCTGGGCACACAAAGGGGTAAATCTGGCGCTTCAGTGGCAGGCCAGAGTGCTACACATCGTCACAGTCTCAAAGTGCGTGCATCAGTGGATAGCCGATGCCTTGAGTGGCAAAGCACGGTTGACAATGAAGGCATTGGCCAAAATGCTAATACAGAGACAACTTGCTACCCTGACCGAGATCATCAAGGAATTCAACCTGCCCGTAGATGTGACACTGGTGCACTCCCGTCAGAATTGCGCCGATCGCCTGACCAGAGTACCACGCCATTGGCTGAACCTGCCAAAAGTAGTGGACGAACCAGCACCTGTGAATTGCACCGCGGTTGGGTGTTGGCTTAGCCCAGACCATGTTGCTGATGTCCATTGCCAAAGAGGGCACCCTGGTGTAAACCAAACCCTTTACTTCGTCAGGCTGGTGGACCCCCATGTGTCTGTTGTGATGAGCTGCAAGACCTGTCAGTCGATCGACCCAGCACCTGTCCGGTGAAAGAAGGGAAAACTGAGTGTGAGAGGAAGTTTGAATAGGCTCGCAATGGACGTAACTCACCACAATGGCGGCATTTTTGATGCTCATCGATTGTGGATCGTCTAGATTTGCATTGTGGCGGCCCCTTCGCTGGCAGGACTCGGCCGCCATGGTCCGTGAGCTGAAAAGTGTCTTCCTCATGCCTGGTCCCTCCTCTGAGATACTGACCGACAATGGCACTGCCTTTGTTAGCGAGCAGTTCAAACAGTTTGCAGACAGCTGGCGTATATGTCGGTGCACCCATGTGCCCAGTAGAAATGGAATAATCGAGACAAACCACAGGACTGTAAAGACCATCGCAGTTAGGAAGGGGTATATGGTGCCTGAGGTGGTCTATTGGTATAATGTCACCCCTAAGGACGACATTTCACCCTCTACCGCACCGGCCAAAGCACTGCACAGATACCACGTCAGGGTGAGAGGCATGGAGACCAGCCCACTGCCCGAGCCAGAGGCGACGAGAGAAAGTATCAAAGAGCGGGATGGCAGCTGGGTTAAGAATCCCGCAGCAAGTGCACCACACGCTACAGAACCGGGCGTGTTACTGAGGTTATCAGCCCACAATCAGTGCGGGTTGACGGGATGCCCCGTCACATGAAGGATCTTCGATGGACATCACATGTGCAACCGCCACTCGGCGATGAGAGCGAGACTAGATCTGAGACCAGTGAACCATCATTTTGGGTTACGCCAACTTCGTCGGACAGTGACCCCAAGATTAGCAGTCTTAGGTTCATCGACTCTAAAACTGAGGATGAAGTACAGGCAAGAACAAAGCTCCTGGTCCCCCTCTCCAAAGAAGCACCCGAAGAAAAAGGCCACTGCGTCCCTACCCTCTCTCTGATGATGATATCAGGAGGGAGTGTGGCAAAAATTGTGGGAACGCAGGCTTACCTCTTAAACGGCCTTGGTGTGCACTTTGCTGACACAGCGTCATGATGCTGAAAAGGATCCAAGATGGCCCCTGCAGCATTATATAACAATGCAGTCTCGCCAAATCTTGTATCCTCTTGTGCACGTATGCAAATATGCAAATTTAGAGGACTCTGTTTTTTATAAAAACAGGCCACTGAAGCAGATGAGACAGAGGTGAAAATGAGTCTACAGAAGATACTGACGGACGATGCTGCTGCAGTGAGCTGAAGTTTGGTGTGCTCTTTTTTTTCCTTTTGCAAAATTAACACAAATAACAATGATTTTCTCTCTGGATTAAAGGATTGCTTTGGAGAACTTGGGACTCTCCCTGGTATTCATCACATCACAATGGACCCAGAAATTAAATCTGTCATAAACCCTCCATGGAATATTCCAGTTGTACTAAAGAAAAAATTAAAAAAGAAACTGATAAAAATGACAGAGTTAGGTTTCATTAAAAATGTATCAAAAAGAACAGAATGGGTATCATCACTGGTGGTAGTAGAAAAACCCAATGGTTCCCTTCATGTATGCCTTGCCCCACGGAATCTTAACAAGGCTATAAAAAGAGAGCATTATAGGTTACCAACAGCATCAGACATAATACAGGAAATGGCAGGTGCAAAATTTTCACTAAGCTTGATGCATCTAATGCATTCTGGCAGATTAAAGTTGATGAGGAAAGTTCCAAACTTCTCACTTTCAATTCACACGTCTATCATATGGCATACACAGTGCCAGTGAAATATGTCATGCAAAAATAGCAGCTTTCATAGAACATGTTGAAGGATGCAGAAACTCACAGGATAATATCATCATTTGAGCAGATACTCCAGAACTCTTACAAAAGAGAACTACTGAGGTTCTGAATGCTATAAGGAAATCCGGCATGGAACTAAATCAATCAAAGTGTCAGTTCAACATAACTGAGTTGACATTCCTAGGACACAAAATATTCAGTAGAGGGGTTGAACCTAATGACAAAAAATGCAAAGCGATCATGAACATGCCAGATTAAGCAAACAAAACAGAACTCCAGCGTTTTCTAGGCATGATAAATTACTTAGGAAAATTCATTCCTAACTTATCAAATGAAACTGCACCTCTTTGCCTCTTGTTGGAAAAAGATAATATATGGTCTTTTGATAATCCACAGAAAGAAGCTATTCGACGACTAAAAAAATTAGTTACACAGAGTCCAATATTAAAATACTTTAACCCAGCAGTTCCCATCAGAGCCTCTTCAGACGCATCAACCCTAGGACTTAGGGCTATGTTGGAACAAAAACACAACAATAACTGGGCTCCAGTTCTCTTACATCAGCTGAGGGCAACTATTGCCCGCTTGAACTGGAAATTTTGTCTATAGTATTTGCATGTGAACATTTTCATGAATTCTTATATGGGCAACGCTTTCTAATAAAACAATGATCACAAGCCTCTCAAAACTATTGTCTCCAAACCAATCTCTAAAACCCCACCCAGAGTATAACATTTCCTATTACGCTTACAGAAATACGATTTCGAAATTGAATACACTCAGGGCAAACTAATGCACGTTGTTCATACACTCAGCTATGTGTTACGTCCACGGGTTAATATCAGAGTGAAGACAACATGGAGTTAGGATGTAATAGCAGCTTTATTGAGCGCCATGTTTTTTCATACAGACAGTCTTCCTCCTTTTTCGGAGAGTTCATAGAAAGGGCAGGTGGGTTTTTTTTTTTTTTTTTTTTTACACAGTGATCACCACTTATCAAGGCCCGGAAGCCTCTCAGGGATAAGGGTTATTGCAAGTACATTATGTTAGTGTGGAGATTTGATGAAGTGTTTACTTAAGGGGGCGGTTCATTAGGAATTTGTTAACGTTGGACTTGAAGACATCCAAGTTGTAGTCCGGTGGGAAGCAGGCAGACGGAACAGAGTTCCACAGGCGTGCAGTTCTAAGAAAGAAGCTTTGTTCATGGAATCCACGTTTTGATTTAGGCACAGATAAAGAGTGGATGAAATTTTTCACAGTCGATTCAGCTAGATGGGTGTTTTTCGTGAAAGATTGGTAAGGGGGGACCAGAGATTGGAGTTCAGACGAGCACCTGCCATGGAAATAACAATAAAACAAGGATAGGCTCGCAACGTCTCTTCTGTGGGAGAGAGGTTGCAGGGTAGAGAAAAGGGCATCCCCCACTGAGCCACAAAGTCTATTTTGTACTCTGTCAAGGCAGGATAGGCTGTTTTTAGCAGCTCCTGCCCAGATATGGCAACAGTATTCCATCCTTTGACGTACTTGGCTTTTATATAGATAGAGAATTGCATCAGTAGTGAGATATCTTCTGGAGCCGTAGAAGGATCCCACCATCTTTTCAGCGACCTTGGCAACAGACTTGATGTACGTGTTCCATTTCAGATCAGGAGTAAAGGTCAAACCCAGAAGCTTGTCAAAACACGGGGTCTCACCCAGACGAGAGCCATCCATCCCAATTGATGCAGATGAGGATCAGAGCATTGATGATGTAAGGATAGGAGTTTGGTTTTGGATGCATTAAAGGTAACTAGCCACGTCTTCCCCCACTGAACCACGCGTTCGAGATCAGAGGAGAGAGAATCAGAGAGAACTTTGTCATTTACAGCCTTTGATGTGTTGCCGTAGATGGTCGTGTCATCAGCATAGATGTCAACGAATGATTTAAGTATGTGTTTAGGGAGGTGATTGATGTAGATCAGGAAGAGAGTTGGGCCCAGGATTAACCCCTGAGGGACTCCAGCATTTATATTGCAGGCCTCCGATTTTTGTTCATCGACCACTACTCTTATGAGCCTATCGGACAGGAATGATTTAATGATTGAGAAAACATTTCCAGTTATACCGTAGCTGGAAATCTTGTGAAGTAGACCCTTATGCCATACCTTGTCGAAGACCTTTGATATGTCAAGAGCAATTGCCCTAGAAAGGAAGCCTTTGTCAAGAGATTCACTAATCCTGTGGGATATAACCGTCAGCCCATCTGCGGTAGATCTTGCAGAGCGGAAACCATATTGTGTGTCACTAAGTAGGTTATTCCTGCTGAGGTGGTTGACTATTTCTCTATTTAATATGGATTCCAGCAACTTACTCATAACACACAGGAGACTTATAGGTCTGTATTGAGAGGGAGATGACTTATCATCTGAATTCTTAAATACAGGGCAAACTGATGAGGTCTTGCAGGGAGTCGGAAAGCACTTCTCCTTAAGGCAGCGCTTAAATAGTTTCGTAAGTATGAGAGCAAGTTCTGGTTGAAGCTTTTTTAACACTATAATTGGGATGCCATCAGGGCCAGTTGCTTTACTGGAATCTAGGTTCTTTATTAGCTTGGCGACCTCATGCACGGATATTTGTATGTTACCTAGCTTGTTCTGTGTTATAGGAGGAAATATGGGGAGTTGATGGCCTTCGTCGCAATGGGTAGAATTAGCTGCAAAGTTCTTTGCAAATAGTTTGGCCTTGTCTGACGCTGACGAGATGACCTCTGGTCCATTGATAATGGTTGGGATAGAATGCACACTTCTGTTCAGGATCCTATTTGTTATTTGCCAAAACTGGTGGGATCCAAGCCGCTGATCAGCTACCTTGGATTTAACAGACTGGGCATATAGCTATTCTGGAAATAAAAAGGTGTTTTAAACTACTCGGAGTCAATCTCTTTCCTCATATCTCTTCCACAGACATCCTGATCTCTACTCACTTATAATGATATTAAATAAGTATCTGCACGGTAAGACAAACTTATTTTATTGTCACACTCACAAATAAATAAAGTTTGCTTATATAAATCACATACATAATAATGTATGTATACAACAGATGCCAAAAATGGATATTGGTCCATCAAACTTGATGCAGCCTCACAACTGTTGACTACCTTCAACTCCCCTTTTGGAAGATTTTATTTTCAACGGATGCCTTTTGGTCTGGTGATGTCTCATAATGTATTTATGCAAAAGATGGACATGATCCTGGAAAAGTGTCCTGGAACTCTAGGGCTGATCGATGATGTCATTGTCTTTGGAGAAACCTAAGAAGAGCATGACAAAACCTTCATAACTTAATGAGAATTGCACAGAAGGAAGGACTTTATTTCAACCGTGGAAAGTGTGCCATCAATGAAAAACAAATTCATTTTTTTGGTGCAATCTACAACCAGAATGGTATGCACCCTGATCCCAGCAAGATAACAGAAATAAAAATGTTACCTAGTCCATTGAACACCACTGACCTGCAGAGGGTGTTGGAAATCATCACAAATATGACACCTTTCATTTCACACCTGTCAGATCTCACAGCACCTTTAAGAGATCTCCTAAAAAAAGAAGTGGAGTACCAGTGGACAGAAAATCACCAGAGATCCCTCCAGCAAATCAAGGATCTCATTTGCAAAGATATGCTGCTGTCATTCTTTGACCCTTCAAAGCAAACTGTTATCCGGGTCAATGCATCAAGTAGAGGACTTGGTTCCACTCTCCTTCAATAAGGTAAACCCATAGCATTTGCATCCAAATCTTTAACAGAGACTGAAAAGCTCTAAGCCAACATAGAGCAGGAGCTCCTTGCAGTTGTTTTTGGCTGTGAACGATTCTTATATCTATGGAAGTGCATTCCAAGTGGAAAGTGATCATAAGCCTCTGGAAATGATCAACTTAAGAAATTTGGTTGCAGCTCCACCTTGCCTCCAACACATACTGTTACATTTGCAGGGATATGACATGACAATCATATATTGCCCTGGGTAAGATATGGCACTGGTGGATGGCTACCAAACAAAAAAGCTAAAGAAGCTATTGACTTGGACATGAGGGTAGATTTTGTTCAATTTTCAACCCAAAAACTAGCTCAATTAAAACCAAGCAACAAATGAGGATACCACACTATGTGAATTGAGGGAGATTATTTTAAGAGGTTGGCCTGACACACTCAGAGAAGTGGACAAAAATATGAGGCCTTATTGGCCCTATCGGGATGAACTGTCCATCGAAAATGGCATATTATTAAGATCAAACCGTATAATAATACCCAAATCAATGCAACAAGAGGTATTATGGACACCAGGGGATAGAGAAATGTAAACTCCGAGCAAAAAGTTGTGTTTTCTGGCACAACATTAAAAAGACATAGACAACATGGTACAACAGTGTACCATTTGTCAGCAGTACCAAAAAGTGCAGAGTGCTGAACCCATGATGCCCCATGAGATTCCAGAGAGGCCATGGCAGATAGTGGCCACTGACTTATTTCATATTGACAGTCTCAACTTTATGCTCTTTGTGGCCTATTATTCCAAGTTCCCATTTGTGAGATTGCTAAAGGAGTTTTTCAGTCATGAATCATCAAACATACGAAGCAAATATTTGGAGAACAAGGAATTCCAGAGAAAGTGATAAATGACAATGGTCCACACTTCAGCTCTATTTATTTCAAGCAATTCGCAAAAGAATGGGACTTTGAACATCACACGTCTTCACTCAGGTTTCTGCAGTCAGATGGCTTTGCAGAGTGCTGTGTCCAGGCAGTGAAATTTGCATTCAAAAAAGCTGCTTCAAGTGGTTGTGACTTGGACATGGTATTACTATGCCTGCGTTCGACTCCTCTAGATCATGCCATTCCATCACCAAAGGAAGGTAGCTGAGAACATCCCAGTCAAATGCACCAACCAGAAAGCTAACAAGAAGAAGATAATGGCACGACTGTATCAGAGGCAAAAAAATCAGAAGATGTACCACGATCAACATGCAAAAGATCTGCCCAGACTGCACATCAGCAACCTGTACTTTATGTGTTAGATAAAGAAACAGACAAGTGGTCCCCTGCACTTGTCAAACAAATGGGCCAAGAACTGAGGTCGTACATAGTACAGACCCCTTCCAGAAAAAACTTTGCATCAAAATCGTCAGCACCTTAGAGTAGACCCCTCCGGAAGCACATCACGTCCAGAGGTACGCTCCACTGAGGTTTCTCAGGAGCCTGCCAGAGACTGTTCGTTCAGTATAGAAACAAACAACACACAAAGGCAACAGTCACCTGTTAAACAAATACCCTATAGGGTAACAGCCTCAGACAACAATACAAATACCAGATCTGGACGTATTATCAGACCCCCAAAAAGATTTAGAGATGAAACAATTACTGATTGACTTTTCTTATTTATCTTTGATTTTGTCTCATTGGTTTATAACGATTTTCCTTTTTCTATCTTTTCATCAAATTATTAAAAGAAGGGGGATGTGATAGTATGAACAGTAACCTCCCCTTAGCGAACTCTCTAAGGAACAGTTTTAAATATAGAACCACTTCTGTTTAGGCGGGGTTTTCAGAAGAATAAAACATGACCCCTTTAACTACATCTCATGCGTTGTTGTCCTTCCTTCCATAAAAATGATAGTATTTAAGATATGTTCATTGTGAATGCGTGTTATCGGCTGTCTGGATAAGTTGATTAGTTTTGTTGCATACATGTGTCATCTTACCTTAAAATGTTGTTTGTCAAGGTGAACGGAATGTATGTCTAACTACATTGATGATTTGGATGAAAGAGAAAGAGAAGAATACAAAACAGGAATTAGAGACACCACCTGTCGGACAAATTGAAAACTATGACAAGGGCAAAAAACCTTGTGTCATCGCTGAATGTGTGTGTGCGCGTGACATATCTATTTGCATATCAGTCTGAAAAGCATATGCCTATGATACTCCCCCAACAGATAGCCAGAGGCTAAGGAGAAAAGCGATTGCAGCTGAAAAGAGTGTTAAACAAGAAAAGTTTATGGCTTGTCGAAAGCGGTGTAACTGTGTGGAAAGATCACAAGGTGATCATTGTGAATTATTGGACGAAATTGAAGTTGGTCATGCGTGGTCGCAAATAAGTATGCAGGGAAAATGATTCTGTTCCATGGAGGCATGTTGTTGAAATAAGGTGCACAATGTCTGCCCTTGTCCACTATTGTACTGTGGCCAAACATTCTTCCCTCATCGACACAGAAAATTTGATTTTCTTGAAAAAAAATACTTTATTGAATTAGATGATTTTGGGAATATTTCATTTTTGTTCCATGACTGGTACGCACATCATATAGATTTTTCTGTATTTTCCTCACTTTTAATTTCTGCCATAAGTGCCAATTTGAATGTGGATTTAGGCAAGCCTATTCCACAGCAGACATCCTAACTGTAATCTCAGAGCATATATACCATTCACTTGACAAAGCAGGGAAGGGTAGAGTGGTAGCTCTAGATATACCTAAGACTTTTGACAGGATATGGCATGAAGATCTTCTTAGGAAATCAGATCATACGGTATCACTGAAAGAATACTTAACATAATTAAATCCTTCTAAGATAAGAGAAAAATCCAGGTTGTCCTCGATGGTCGCACATCTAAACAATATGATATAAATGCTGGAGTGCCTCAGGGGTCTATCCTTGGACCTCTATTATTCCTAATATTTATAAATGACTTCCATGACAAAATTGTCTGTGAGATGGGTATATATGCTGATGACACCACACTCTATAACAGACACTACAGGAAAATAAATGAACACATATCTAAAAAATGGCAGAAACACTAGAGGATGACCGCCAATCTATAGTGGCATGGGGACAAAAATGGATGGTCACATTCAATGCTGCCAAGACTAAACTTGTTTCCTTCAATCATTACAAGAAACCTTCTTTACCACCAATAGCAATGGCCAAAGACTCTTTATCTGAAAGTACATATTTTAAACTCCTCGGCCTAACGTTCACAGGAAACATGAGTTGGAAAAATTACATTGAGAGCATTGCCAGGACCGCTGCGAAAAAAGTAGGTTCTCTCTACTGTGCTAAAAAGCTACTAATGCCCAAAAGTATCCTGTACCTCTATAAGGCCACCATTCGCCCGTGTATGGAGTATTGTTGTCATATTTGGGCTGGTGCATCTGCTACTAGTCTCTCACTCCTAGACAAGGTTCAAAAGAGAGTCGCCAACCTGATAAATGTTGAAGTGTTATCTAAACTTCAGCCTCGGTCCCATCAACGAAATATAGCATCCCTCTGCCTGTTCTACAAGTACTTTAACGGTGAATGCTCCAACGAACTGCAAGCACTTGTACCCCCTCGACGTAAATACCCCGACAAACCTGATAAGCATCAAAATCCCACCCCTTCACAGTTGAGATCCCTAGATGTAAGAGAGCCTTCTACTCCAGTAGTTTCTTCCCCAGAACTGCTAGACTTTGGAATTCCTTTCCGGGTTTCTGTTTCCCCAACTGTACTGACATGCAGAAGTTCAAGTGTAACGTGAACCAACATCTTGCTGCCTAACTCCCCACATAGTACCCCTGTAGCTTATGTCCCTGATAGTAGCCCCCTACATCAAAGTTGCAATGTGCCTTGTTTGAATGTAAAAAAAGCACTCATTTTTTTTTTTAATAAAAAAGTAGTCAAAAGAAAAAGTACCTATGACAGTTTTCTTTAATAAAAAAAACAAAAAAAAAAACTGTCTTTTGTAATTGCCGTTTTCAGCATTTCAGCATTTTAACTGATTTTAATCGGCAGTAAATTAGTGGAAGTAAACGTTGATAGACTAAATCGCTTACTCGTTCGTGACGGTTTCGACTTGTTTCATTTCATGGTGAGAGGGGACAGAGATTGGTTTACGTGTATGATAGGTACCCCCCTACATTTTTTTTAGTTGCATCTTTTTCTTTTTTTTCTTTTCAGATGCCGAATGAACGCTAATCTACCAGATTATCCAAATAGACGGTTAATATTTAAATATTTGTAGGGGGTGCTCATTTTCTAATGCAGTATTCTAGTAAATGATCATCCATTTTAGAACTATTCAACATTTTTAAGCCAAATTTCGCGAATTTAGCCATTTTTAAGCAGTTTGGCCTTTTTTTTGAATTTCACTAGAAATTTGCCTTTTTTCAATTATTTTATATATATATTTATGGTTATCTTGAAGTTTCGTCACCCGATATTTATCCAGGTTTTGCCCGGACGAATTTTTGGATTTCAAATTTTTTTTAATACACAATCTTCAAGTTTCTCACCCAATATTTACAATTTTTAAGTTAACATGGAAACTTTTTGGTATATTTAAGTGTGTGCACAGTTTTTAATACAAGAAATCGATTCCCCATATTGGAACAACTCAACGAGAACATGCACACCCCTTTTTACATAAGGATTTTTCATTTATCAATCTAAGGACAATAATTAATAGTCAGTGTGAGCTGGAGTACCAACTAAAGACTTACCTTTAAAAAGTTGATTTTTAGGAGTATTCGAGTGTGTATTCCATATTGTTTCCACTAATCCCCATGTTTGTTTTCGCGTACACATTCAATTTTTGCAAGCAAACATGACGACCAGGGAAAACAATATGAAATACAAACACGAATACCCCTAAAAATCAACTTTTTAAAGGTAAGTCTTTAGTTGGTATTCTAGAGCGTATTTATTGTCCTTATGAATCAGAAGTCTTTGTCTAACGCAAAGCAACAAAAAGTTTTGGGCTAAAACGTCAAGCAGAGATTAGGTTCGCTAGTCACAAGTTGAGTTGAGTAGAGTTCGTTGTTCACAACACGAGATTGTTCTCTTTCGGTGGAGGAGAAATCCTTCACGACTGAGACAATTTTTATTTTTGTACCTTTTCTCCACGTTAAAAAAACGACCCTGGTGTCTAACTCTGTCCCGTGGGGAGGCATAGTAAATAGGTACACGTCGACGTTCTCTATTCGCATGTCTTAAACGCTTCTCTCACTCATTCCAGCGACTTGTCTTTTATAATGTTTTGGGCACACCCAATTTGCATATACCACAAGAGTGCTAGAGATCTACATGTGCCCAGAGACTTTAAAACACGACAACCGCCATCTTGGGCCTCTTTTTCTTTTTTGTCTTTCAGCCTACTGCCGAGAGATTCTCGCCTGTTTCTGAGAAAGGTCTTCTCTATGTCTATCACATCTTAGATTGTAAATTTGGAGTGACGAAATTTGAAGATAATCGTAAAATATTATATAAAATAAATGGAAAAAGCCAAATACAAAAGAAAAAAGTCAAACTGCTTTAAAAATGCTAAATTCGTTAAATTTGGCTTGAAAACGTCGAGTGGTTCTAAAATAGGGATCGATTTAGTGGAAGGTTGCATTAGAAACTGAGAACTAGAAATATTTAAATATTGACTTTTTTGCATGTGTGTGTGTGTGTGTGTGTGTGTGAGAGAGAGAGAGAGAGAGAGAGAGAGAGAGAGAGAGAGAGAGAGAGAGAGAGAGAGAGAGAGAGAGAGAGAGAGAGAGAGAATCTAGTGTTCATTCGATAATAATCCGGCGGATTATTCATCCGCTGAGAAAATTGAAAAAGAGACGATACTAAAAAAATATAGGGATAGGGCGATCATCACGTGAACCTATATCTGCCCCCTCTCCGCTATTAGTGTCCTCTTCAGCCGTTAAATTACTTATATGTAATTTTGGTAAATGTGTAGTTTAGCGGCGTAAATTATTTGACAGACAAAAAATTATAAAAACTATTTATTTTTATATAAAACACATTATTAGACCCTAAGGCTGAAATAAAGCCCGAAAAAAATTCATTTATATTATTTTTTATCATTTTTATTAGAAGTGCGACAATTGAGGTCACCACATTGGTTTTAAAATTTGGCCTTTCTTAGGTTTGACAGATTGGCCGTTTTTTTTTTTTTATTCTTTCATGAACTGTTTTTGGTCGCCCTATTTTTTTTATAATAAAAGAGCGTAAAAAAAAGGCCAAATTTGGCCTTAAAAAGGCCAATCTGTCAGACCTTATAGAGGCCAAATTTTAAAAGCAATTACAGCGGCTACGAATATCGTACAATTAGTCTAATAAAAAATGATGAAAAAAGAATAACAATGAATAAAATTAAGCCAAAAAAATATATATATATAAAAATGACTTTTTTTTTCTCACTTTTATTTCAGCCTTTGGTCTAATTATGTGTTTTATATAAAAATAAATAGTTTTTATAAATTTTTGTTTGTTAAATAATTTACCCCACTAAACTACACAGTTACCGCAAAACCTGTACACGTCGTCATTTTAAAGGTGAGTATTTAGTTGGAAATAAACTGCAAATTGAATTTAAAAAAAAACAAAAAAACAAAAAAAAACAAGGGAAATAACTCAACAATAATTACGGGTTTGTATTAATGTACACAGATTCGAAAAAGTTGTCAAAAAAACAAATATATAACAAAATTGTTATCAAAGGCAAGATAAGTTACTTTTCTACCAAACTGGATATATTTTTCGTGTTTTTATTCAATGTAACATTTTTATTCAGCTCGAAAACCAGTGTTTACCGATGTATTGGAACATTCAAGATGGCGTCTGATTATCTCTTTAACACGGTAAGTTTGGGAAAAGGTATTATAAATAAAAAACCGGTTAAAATACTGTTAAAAACTCGCTCAATATATGTTACTGTGACATAGGTTGATATATATTCGGCGGGTTTTTAATAGTATTTTGTATAGTTTTTTATTTATAACACTTTTTCCCAAACTTACGGTGTTAAAGAGGATGTGAGACGCCATCTTGAATTTTCCAATACATCGGTAAACACTGTGTTTTTCGAGCTGAATAAATATGTTACATTGAATAAAAACACAAAAATATATCCAGTTAGGTAGAAAAGTAACTTATCTTGCCTTTGATAACATTTATTTGTTATATATTTGTTTTTTGACAACTTTTTCCAATCTATGTGTACACAAACCCATAATTACAAAACTTGCAAGATTTATGTGATAATGTTTACGAATTCCGACAAATCGCTTAAAAATTATATTCTCTATAAAAAAATAAAATTACTTAATCAATTGACGTGATTTTTAGAAAATGGTATTTTCTTTTCATCACGGGTACGTACATCCTATAGATTTTCTTCCTTTCTTTCTTTCTTTTTAATATTCTGGACAAAAACTGAAAATTCTTTCTAAAAAATTACACGGTCCATAAACTGCTCAATCACCATAATTACTCCTAATTTGAACAAAAACATCCATTTAAAAAATTAAATATTAAAATAAATGAATCGTCATTTAGTCATTAAAGATTGCGAAATGTCTTTGTTTTAACTTGATTTTTTTTTAATTTTCTGCGAACCTGTATTGTGGGCGCCATATTAAATTCACACTTAATCCCTGTTTCAACTCGAACAAAATCATAAAATATTTTTTTTACAAAATCCCACCGTTGGTTCCTTAAAGCATATTATAAAATGTAAGTACTACTTGAGTTCCTTTGTTTTGCCATTTTTTACAAAGTAAGCTATAAGCTTTCTAAAAAATATCACATTTTATTCAGAAGGTATATTTATTTACATAATAAATAGTTTAATTAATTTTTGCTAATATTCAAATCGACTACAAAATGTTCTTATGTGTCATTAGCCCCCTCCCTCCCTCCCCCCGAAAAGGACATTTTTAATAAGAGCCAACAAAACAAAGGAGTAACTAATAACTAAATGTTACCAAAGGCAAGGTAAATTTATATTTGTTTTGCAGGTTAACATTTTTCTTTAAAATGACGGGTACGCCGAAAATGAATATCGGCTTTAAATTTTCAGTATTAATGCAAATGCACTTATTGATCCGTGCTGAAATAATACCGTTATTATTTAGAAAGCCATTCTTAACATGGGAAGGTGAGGATGTTTTGTAACAATTACTACTTTAACCTTACAATTTAATAAAAACAAATATAAAATTTTAATTAAACTTGAAAATACTATTTAAAAAATAGTGCGGATCAATAAATGCATTAGCATCAAATTTTCCGCAAATAAGTAGTTTTCTGAATATTAAGCAATGTAATTTCGGTGCATGTTAAGATGCAGTCAACAAATTGATGTTTTCATATGTGGGTTTAAGCCTAGACAACAGTACTTACTTGTCGTATCAAAAATGGTAATATAAAAGAATTACGAAAATTCATCAAGTAGAACAACTGCTATTTTTTCTTTTTGTCTTTTTTTCCACGGATTATCGATTAGACACTAATTTACCACATTAAAAAAAAAGTAATATTTGTAAAGGGTGTTCACTTTCTAATACAACATTCTAATAAATCGATCCCTCGTATTGAATCCGCTCAATGAGAACATGCACACTCTTTTTATATAAAGGAATTTTCATTTATTAATCTAAGGGTAATGATTTTCCATGTGCGCATGTGCATGCACAAAAATTACATGCACACATGTGCAAAAAACAAACATGGCGAATAGTGGAAACAATACAGAATACATTGGATAACATCATGACTCTTCCGAAGTTCATGTAGTTGTGAGCATTCTAGCAATTGAAATTAGTTCACTGATTGGCAGCTTTTTCACATTCAGTAACTGTTGTAGCACTGTGGAAATATTTTCTGGGAAACCATTAACAAAAGTGAGTCTCATGACCTGCTTGAATTCTGTTTCTTCAAATCCTGTTAATTCTGACAATCTTTGTACATTGGTTGCATATACATCAACTGCCTCACCAATCCATTGTATCCTCCTCAGGTTTGCATATACAGAGAAAATTACTTCAGTAAATGCCACCTTTAAACTATCTTCTCTGCCTACCGTTGATCTTCTTTTGCTAACTGGAGATACAGGGCTAAAAAATTCCCTTCCAAAAACAAAGACATAAAACTTGCAAGGTTGTAAATTTTCTACCGCTTTACAGCCAACTCCACTTTTGCTAACCAGGTTATGAATTCCCTTTCTCTACTAAATGACTTCATATTGCTGCTCACTTTCAGAATTTTCTCCATTTTACTTCAGTATACAAAACAGTAATTAGCGAAAATAGCTTGAGGTAAAATAATCAAGCATTAACTACGCTGCACTTCCAACTAACATTTTACGAGGTTAAATGTAACACATTGCTGTCAAAACTTGCTACTCTAACATTCAACTCCAAATACACACAGTCTCTGAAAAATTAGACTTTTTATATTTAACCCAGAAGCATTTTTGTATATGAGGTCACAAGATCGCCAGCATATAAAGAAAAATAGCTGCTATTTTTTCTTTTCTTCATTCTTTTTGTTTGCACTGGACACTATGTGCTGCTGAGAGAACAGGTTTATACAAAATTTTTAAGATATTTAATCACAACACTTACAATGATTTCTAGCATCTATATTTTTTGACTATTTGTACTTAATGTATGCTGCCCTTGAGCAATGACAGCTGCACAATTTGAAGTGAACCATTGGGGAGAGTAGGGCTTGCTATAATAATTCTGTGTGGGGACATGTGCTTCAATGCCTGCTTTGCACCATTCGGTTGTTTCAGTAGCACACTGTTTAGCAGGAAGAGAAAGGATATTTCTCCATAGGGCATCAATGATGGCTTCACAATCAACCTTTTTATAGTACTTGTCATTTTGAACAATGGCTTCTCATCTTTGAGGTTAGGAATTAAGGGTAGTGTCTACTGATATCACAAGGTGGTCAGTGTTTCTGATTAGACTATGGGCATTTATCACAAAATTCTTGGGTACTGTGGTTAAGAATTGGTCTGGAAGTGAAGCTTACTGATTTTCATGATATGAGAAATGGGTAAGAAACATGACTGTTTGTGTAAGGAAATGAGCTATAGAGAAACTATGAGTACAGTGTCCAGCTGCATCTGTATAACTCTAGGAGTCAAACCAATTATGATGGATCTTAAAGTCATCAAACACATGTACTTAGGTGGTACTATCTAAGAAGAGTGTTTCATCTATACCTTTAGTGACATGGTTAATTATGATAAAGTCCTGCTTTGATGGAGAACGGTAGAAAAAATATAGGTAACTAATACAATGTTGAAATACCTCTCTAAAGCACATGAAGGCCTGATGATCTGATTCAAGATTTTGCTCTCTACTCAAGGGAGGGTGCTATGGATATATATGTGCATATATCGGAGTCCTAATGGCAGAGAGGGAGGTATCATGTCATGTTAAAGAAGAGGGAATTGAGGAATGTAAGATAGTTTTACTAAATGTTGAGATATCCAGGTAGTTTACTGGGGGAAGAGACTACATCATCTATGTTATTTCTAAGTCCATGGATATTTATGAATGTGCGAGTCATGGGATGAAGTGAATTGGCTTTGTTTGAGTGCTTGTCTCATTTGATCATTATTTTAGTTTGGGATGTTATTTCATTTTGTTTTTGTTTCAATGTCTTTATATATAACTTCAGGTTGGTGATAGTGTTGAGCAAAGTGGGGTCAATTTTAATGCCAAATATGTATTCATATTCATAATACACTACCAGCCTAGTCTTATCTAGCAAGCTGTGGTTTCAAGAAAGTCCACTGGAGATAACTGCAGCGTCCCTTTCCATGTGCCAGGGCACTACATTCATTATGATATTATACAACCGATGATGGAGCAACCACTCTAAGTACTACAAGAGTTAGGGCTTCTGTACTGTCAGTCAGAACCAACAGCCAGAGAAATTGTCAAACTTGTACCCTCAACCTCAGACAAGAGCGGCTCCAACTAGTCAAGGAAACATAAATTGCATGAAGTACACACAATTTGCTCAATTTGTGAGAAAGAAATTAAAAATGAGGAGTCTGTATTCATTGTCCTAGTCAGGAAACAAAACCAAGCACGGGGCGTCTCTAGTGAGTCCCTGATATTGTACTTCTGTGCTCTAGTCATAGAAAAAGGAGTGTGAAACTGGCTGAGAAGCAAAGCCTACCTTTTCCTTAAGCAATTTAAGTTTGCAAACCAGAGAATTTGTTCAAGTGACCAGCTCTAGGAAGGTCGTCAACCAGGACTGAAGAGGTCTTTTTATCCCAGTGTTTTGATGCATGGGTTCAATAAGACAGGTTTTATATTTTAGTTTTCCTTCTAGATTGATAACCTGACAAGATCTATGGGTCCATCACACCGAGAGGGGTAACCATGTGCCTGGGTTTTAGAACAGGTATTTCTGAACCCTTACATAGATGCGAGAATAAATATCTTGTTTAAATAATCTTTTACTTTTTTCTAAACAAATTAGCATAAAATTGCAGATAGATTCCCCTCTAACAATGGGTAGAAATTGTTTATCTATTAAGCATGGGGAAGAAACCAATCTGTTTTAGTAATTAATTTGTTTTAAAATAAGTGAATGGTTAAAACTACTTAAGTAATGCAAGGCAAATAGAAAGCAAAAAATAAAAAAACAAAAGAAATAGTGGGATTAGATTTACATGTACTGGTTTCATATTAAAAATATAGATAAAATGTACTTAGCTTGGAGTCCTTTAAACTACTCATGGTGGTCTCCATAGCAAATAGCTGGCATCACGTAAAATAAGTTTGGGATATAAAGATTGTAAATTCCTCCTGGCTTCAATGTCCAAAATAAAAAAATTGAAAAAAAAAAATGTTCCAACCACTCTGCTGTTCAATTTCTTCCAACTGCAAAGATACAACTCTTTGCTCACAAGACCTGATCCCTTTGTCATAAAATCCTAAATCACCAAGTCTCTATAAAAGTAAGACTTTTAAACTGAAATCAGCAGCATCTCATTTGCATAAAGCAATGTTGGATTAGCATAAAACTGGAAAGGCAGCCATTTTTTCTTTTCTTTTTATCTGCATGGGACTGCACAAGAAACAGATGTGCACTGATTTTTTTAATGCCTTTTAATTACACGCCCCTTTGATCTGTAAGATCAATAATTGGTCTCATAGTCCACCATCCATGCCAGATGTCTTTATTCATGGTATGACCGTCACACTAGCTCTTCTTGCAGGACTTCTTCAACCTCCTCCTCTGCTGCAAAAAACTCTTCATATGTCTAAAATGTGACGTGGCATTCCATCTACTGCCACCATGTTCTTGGAGAATACATCAGTTATAGTACCTCTCCCACATCATGTTGTACAATCAGGATTGGGTGGCTTCACCCACACTTTTTCACCAACTATGATTTCTACTTTTGCCTGTTCAACTTTTTCTGTTACAGCCAATGGATGTCTCCATTTGTACATGAAAATAGATTGATGTGGCACTGACATTTCATCTTGGCCAGACTTTGGTCCAATATTATACCGCCTCTTGGGTTGTAATTTGACTTCTTGTTGCCATAGCTTTTATCTCTATAATCCCATTGCCACTCAACCAGTGCGCAGCTCGAAAATATTGCCTAATGTTCCACTTTGCAAATAGCTCTCTAAAAACTTCTGAGCAAAAGGACATACCATTATCAACTAGCACTTCTTCTACTGACCTCCTTTCCATAAACACCTAATCAACAATTTTCTTAACATCTTCTGCCATTTCTGTTCTCATTCTTCACCATATTACTGACCGCCCAGGCCCACAGTCAATCATAGTTAGATAAGGTTCATGTCGATAATGAGTCACCTCCAATTTTTTGCCACATGTAATTCCCCTTTTCGTGTTTAGCTGGCGCAGGGTAAATGGATTGATATTCAATACATTACTCCACCACCTCTCGGACATCTTCCATCGTGATGTGCAGATTCACCTTTTTTGCTAAGTATAAAGTTTGTTCTTTTCCTAAGTAATGCATCTTATGCAGGCCATTTAGCTGTTCTACCATACAGCACATTGGAGCCACAGCCTTCTTTTCTCTTAGCCAAGCCTTCTTGACTCTGGTCAATCCATCTGCTTTATTCTTCTGTATTGTAACTAAGGTAACAGTTACCTTCAATCCAAATTCTCGGATTAGGTCTCCAAGTGCTCCAAGTCGACGCTTTATAAGCATCTCTGCTGCCCCTTTTGTCTTGATCCGCTTATCCTCAGACACCTCTGATCTAATCCATGATGCTACTTTTGCCAAGTCTGTTCTAACATCCACCACCTGTAACCCTCATTTTAAAGCCAGATTGATGCCCTTCATAGCATTGGGCTCTGCAACATTAATATGGGCACTATCGTCTTTTTTGCGTAACCAAGTAGCATCTTCAGCAGTTGCACCTTCTATTTCTAATAATACCCCGAGTGCAAAATTGCTAGTGTTGCTCAATATTACCCTTTTAAATCTTCTGTTTACATGCCATTTCCCCATTCACCAGGTCTACGTTTTTCATTTCAGCAATGACTTCTTGTATCATGAGCAGCACTCTTCAGCCAGTTGCATCTTCCCAATGGTCCATACCCATCTGCCTCTTAATAAAGCTGCATGCTATTCACAATCATCTGGCTATGGGGTAATGGTGAACCAACTTTCTGCATATTAAGAAAAGTACTCTCTTGGTTAGGCTCTCCCTAGCTTCAGGGATCTTGTTTCCTTGTCCAGACATCATTTTTCCTGCCTTATTCTGTTGTAATCTCAATCCCAAAGCCGTTCCGTTTTCCAATGAGTCAAACAGTTTATCTGTCAGTCCGTACGTTTTTACATGATTCTTCATCCTTTCCGCTGACGCCACGATCTTGTCTACCAGCACATCATCAATGTAGGAGCAGGTGGCTCTTTTAACAGCATCAGTCTTAAGAATTGCCATCATGATATTTGGTGCAGAATTCAATCCAAATCCTAGTCTGGTCAAACAATAAATTCAACCTTTATACTCAATCAATTGATGCTGCCATAGTTTTTTTGTCCACATGGATTTGTAAGTAGACTGATTTTAGGTCTACGATTTTAGTTGATTGTCCCATTCTCCTCCACTCTCTCATAACTTCACACACATCAATTCCATCTTTTGTGTGACTAGCCACACATTTGTTTAATTCTCAGAAATCCAACACTGGCTTGACTTTTTTCTTGGTAGGATAAACCACAGCGATGAGAGGCAGAATTCCTTCAACCTTCCCTGACCATGGTATCAGAATTCTTTTGTCAATCCACCTCTCCACTTCCTTTTCAAGCTGCGATTCTATCTCTCCTTTCAATGTGCTTTTATGGCAGTTAACCTGGTTTGTTGGTAAGGATCAGTTTAGCAACGTGCTAAATGTAGGCATTGTTGTGGAGGAAAATTGGGCCTTTTCTCTTGACTAATGTTGGGTGTTATTGTTGAAGTTTCTGATGCATTTCATCCATTTGTTGACAGTACTTTCATAATGGTTTTGCCTATGTTCAAAAGAGTATAAGCATAACTTTCTTTTGGTACAATTCTTGCTTCAGGAAGTGTCATGGACCATTGTTGGTGTTGAACTAAGCACTGCTGGTTGTCATAAAGAATCCACTTTTCATCACAAGTCACAATCCAATCAAGAAACAGGCCATTCTTGATTTGTAAAAGAAGGGAAGATGATACTTCATAACACCATTTCTTTTAGTTGTCGTTCACTTCGTGAGGCACCCATTTATCAAGTTTTTTGTCTTTCCAATCTCTCTTAAGTGGTTTGAAATCGTCATATATATAATTCAGAAGCAAGTTCTTGAACAGTTGTGCATTAATTGGCTTCGACTAAGGCTTTTAATGGGTTGTTGTCAACATCCGGTAGCCGACTACATCTTCAAGACTTGTTCCTGCCACAAAATTTCTTAAACCAATATTGTGCTGTGCATTCAGTAGTGGTTCCTGGGCCAAATGCTTCCTTGATATTGCAAGCTATTTTAGCAGCATTTTGGCTTAGCTTGAATTGAAATGAAAAAATTGTGCGAATTTGCTTTTTTCCATCTTGTATTCAATGTTGTTCATTCAATGCCAACAAATTTAAACTTGTGAGATTATAGAAAGGCATTCTTAATATAAGTAGAGGAGATTTTTCCTTATTTTTGTTTTTTCATGGGGGGGGATTTGGACAAGGGCACAAAATGAATTTATTATTCACAATCATCAAATTTCCTTCCTCAAAACCGTATACCATGTTCATATTAAAAGACGGGAAATAATCTTCTACAGCAAGCTTGGCTTAATGTGTATGTCATTTGAAGTTAATTGACTTTTTTTCTTTAAGAAAAATTCTACCAGTTTATTGTCTATAATTTTTGGTGTTTTACTAATAAGTATGTTTTCCTGTTATTTTATTTTGAACACTCATATTTCGCATGTACTAGGGGCATGCAATAAGTAATACCCCTGATCCACTTCCCATAGCAGTAGAGCCACGAAACTTGGCACAGTTATTAGTCTTTCTCTACATAGGAAGTACCCAAAGTTATGCATTTCTCCCATTGTTTGATGCAGCTCTGGAGACCGTTTTTGTAGAACACCCCAGGTTGGTCCTCCAACTATGACGTGACTTCAGAAATCAAGGTTGCATCATCTGGGAAACACTTTCCTTTCAAAAACAACTTCATGGCTGGGAAAAGGTGAAAGTCAGAGGGTGCAAGGTCAGGAGAGTAGGGAGGATGGGGGAGGGATTTTATAACCACATGCCCATGCTTCTGATCTGGTGACATGTGAGTTGTGGACTGGAGCGTTATCCTGCAGGAGGAGGGTACCTTTGCTGATCTTGCCATGCCTCTTGATTTTGATAGCTTCCCTTAATTTCCTCAAAAGTGAAGCATAATAGACTCCTGTAATTGTGGTACCCTTTGCCAGGAAATCTGTCATCACTATTCCGTCCTGGTCCCAGAAGACTGTGAGCATGACCTTGCCAGTGGAGGGTTGCACCCTTGCCTTCTTTGGAGGTGGTGAGTCCAAGTGCTTCTTCTGCATTGACTGGGCTTTGGTCTCTGAATCATAGTGATGGACCTAGGTTTCATCCTGTGTAATCAGTCTTTTGAAAAACTTTGACTCATCTTCTTGGCACATCTCCAAATTCATCCTCAAGCACTCGACACGTTCTCGTTTCTGGAATGGTGTGAGCAACCTGGGAATCCATCTGGCAGACACCTTATGAATATGAAAATGGTCATGAATGATAGTTTCCACAGATCCTGTACTAATCTTGATATCTTGGGCTATTTGGCGAATAGTAATGCGCCGATCTTCCAAAATGGCAACCTCAACTTGACGAACAGATGCCTCATCTATGGCAGAAGGGGGGGGGCAGGTCTGGGAGCTGTTTCCACAGACTTCCGGCCATGTTTTAATTCACGATGCCAGCGTTTTACAAGGTCATATTATGGGGCATTATCACCATAAGTTTCTTTCATTTCATCAAAAGTCTCCTGTGGTGTGCGTCCTTTCAAATACAAAAACCGGATTACTGCTTGACATTCAACAGGCTCCATTTCACACCTGACTCAGTTCAAACACCTCTAAAACAGAAACCACAATTAGTTCAGAGCTGTAATTTGCCACATAACCCGTAGAGATATAAATCATTACATATGCAAAATTTCAGCTAGATTAGACAACTGGGTCAGAGGCATTACTTATTGCACGCCCCTTTCAATAGCAACTTAATGGTTCGTATCTCAATAAAAATAAGCATTGTTCACTGTCAAGGTTTATAACTTTTAGTAAATATATTTGTATTTGATTAATGTGAATAGGTCATTAATTAGTAGGCAAAACAAAATAAACTTATTTTGAATAATTTCTTACATTATTTTTAAGGAAATAGTGTTATGTCGATAAGAGTAATGATTGCAAAATATTGTTTAGTTTACAATAATTTGAGTTATATTTCTCTGATATGTAACAAGAATAGCAAAGTAATCAAGATGGGTTACAAAATCTTATCTGGGTAAAGGATACCTGGATAAAATCTCACCTGGATAAAGGTGAAAAACAAACAAAAGCCTATCAACATAAAAATAAATTTAATTAAACAACAAAAAACAGAACATTTTCTATGTTTAATTTTTTGATGATTATGTCGTAATTATATTTCAAAGAACTCAATCTAGAATGGGGTCAGTTATAGAATGATGTATGGTGTTGATCAAACAAATGAAATTTGTAATTATTTTGTAAAACATTTGCAAAAATAATAATCAATGTAAAGATTATTTTTATTATTAATCTATATTATAAAAGAAAGCAGAGTATAATAAAGAATCACATTGAATTTTATCTTCTTGCGCAGAGATGTTTAAACCAAAGTTTTGAAAGGGAGACAGATAATGCTAATAAAAAGATGACTAAATAACTATCAAAATAAGAGGTTAGTGTAGTTTGCTTGATGCATTGTTTCATGTGTATATAAAGGAAATTTGAGTTTATGGAAGGCAGCACAATGCAGAGGTGTAACTGATAGACATAAACTGAAGCAATCTTTTCATCAACTTTTTTTAATGTAGTCATTTAATATCGATTAAAACGTGGTCAAAAGAGTGTAAATTATTATTGCAGATAAAAAGAATAAAAAGGGGGAATATATTCTTAACATACATGTGAAAGTTCTTAATTTTGGGTGTACTCTTTTTGTTTCTATAAAGATAGTTGTCATAAGTTGATAGCAACCACTTCAAGAATTTTGAGATGAGAATTTAGCAATATTTTTAAACACCTCTATGGGAAAATGGAAAAATTGAAGTGATTTTGTTCCCATCATTATTTTCTATTCTGCTTTTGATAATGTAAATTAATAAAATAAAAATAACCTCACTCCAGTATAAATAATAGTAATGTGTACAATTTGTCTTAAAATTTTGTTTATCAAAATTCTGTACACATACATATACATATAATACAAAAATAATATTTATCTTAAAATTAGAACTTATGAAGATACTAAAAAGTTCAATATACTAAGAAGAGCAATTACAGAAATAAGAAAAATAAATTATGAAATTAAACCTATAGATGTTCAAAGATAGGCACTTTTCATCAGAGTTTAAACATTAGTAAAAATACATCACTGATTAGCATAAATTTGAAAATATAAAAACAAAATATATAAGAAACTTTTGAAAACAGCATGCATTCTGCCGGTTCATATATCATAAGTCAAATACAATTAAGCAACATTTTATAGATGCTAGAAATCAATGTAAGAGAGAAATAGCCACACCCAAAAGAAGACATGCTAAAATAACCAAGGAACACATAGAATTGCAGAAGATAGGCACTCTGGATTTCTGGCAAATCTATAATAGTCTCGTGAATAAAGGACAATCAGTAATTTCCCCCACTATTCAACAACCAGAAGGTCACATACATGGCAACTAAGAAGGTGGAACTACTTGCCCAGCAATTTGCCTCCAACTCCACCTTAGAGCTAACAAACAACTCCCTCCCAAATTTCTCTATGTGGACTGAAGCCACACTTGATGATGTGAAAATCAACCCTTCTCATGTCTGCGATATCATAAAAACTTAGATACTTCCAAGGCATGTGGGCCTAATTTCATCCCTGCTATACTAATTAAGAAATGCTCAGTTGAGCTAGCCCCCATACTTTACAATAAATGCCTTGCTGAATCTTGCTTTCCTAATAACTTGAAGCTGGCCTCTATCATACCAGTGTACAAGAATTCTGGTGAAAAGATTAATGCTCTCAATTATCGCCCCATCAGTCTCCTGCCCCTCTTCATTAAAATCTTTGAGACCTTAATTAAGCACAAGTCCACCACCTTGTAAAAGCTAATCTTTTCTCAGACAAACAGTGTGGATTTAGCAAATGTCATTCTACTGCAGATATTTTAACAGTCATCTCTGAATGATAAGGCAGGTGAAGCCAGGGATGTAGCCCTTGATATATCCAAGGCCTTTGACAAAATCTGGTATGAAGGGCTGTTAATGGAAATGAAATTGTATAGTATAACTGGATGTATATTAAATATAATTAGATCCTTCTTAGACAATAGGACCATCCAGGTTGTCATTGATGGATGTACATCCAAGCAGCATAACAATAATGCAAGAGTGCCCCTGGGGTCGATCGTTGAATTACTATTATTCCTGATATTCATTAATGACCTCTCTAATAATATTGTGTCTAAGATGGATATTTTTGTTGATGATCCAATATTCTATAACATGCATGATGGAAGAATGGATGTACACAAATCTAAGACAATGGCAGAATCATAGGAAAATGACCTCCAGACCATAGTGGAATTGGACCGTAGATGGATAATAACATTTAATTCCAATAAGACTAAGCTGCTCTCCTTTAACGATTACAAGACGCCTCTCCAACCATTAATATGCATCACAAATAACACCCTACTTGGGAATTCTTCCTTCAAACTCCTCAATTTAACATTCAGTGGCAACATGAACTAGGACAAATATATCGAGGACATTGAGAAGGCTGCTGCAAAATGGTGGATTCCTTCTATCATGCTAGAAGAATACTCATACCTGAGTACCTGTATCTCTATAAGGCAAGCATTTGCCAATGTATTGCTACTACATCTGGGCTAGTGCATCTACCACTAATCTCCCTCTTGGATAGAGTCCAAAAAAGTCTTCAATCTAATAGGTTCCACTTTGTTAACTAAGTTGAAAACCCTGTCCCACCATCACAATTTTGCATCTCTGTGCCTGTTTTACAAGTATTTTAATTGAATGCGTTCTGATGAACTTATTGCCTCCTCAATGAACATATCCCCAATGAACCAACTTAGCAACAAAATCACATCCCTTCACTGTTGAAGTCCCCAGATGTCAGAAAGCTTTCTACTCTAATAGTTTCTTCCCTCAAAAAGCTAGATTTTGGAATTCCCTTCCTGCTATCTGCTTCCCTGACTGTACTGATATACAGAAGTTTAAATGTAATATAAACCAACATCTTGTTAATCTTTCCTAAGCATGGTCCCAAATAGTAGCCCCTTACATTGAAGTGGTGATGTGCCTTGTTGGGGGTGAATGTGAGTAAAAATAAAATTAAAACTATTTTCAATAAAATAACAGCTGAAAAATTCAATCAATTAATAAGTTAATCAATCAATTAATGAATCAAGTAATCTAAAGTTAAAGGAGGAATCTGGAATCCAAATGGGAATGGATTATAGTGTGTTCAAAAATGTAAAAATTAAATAATGAAATTGTCAGTAAGTTGTCAGTAAGATCTTGAGTTAAGGATATTTCTTTATGTAATTCCTATTTTACTCTCTCTCTCTCTCTCTCTCTCTCTCTCATATATATATATTTTTTCCAGATTTTGTAATCATGTCTATATTTCTTTATTTTCTTTTAAAGTTGATGAGTTCCTTCTGATGAGTTAAGGATGGAATAAATTCAAAAATTGACAGATTTAGAATTCCAAATGCTTTTTTTATAAAAACAATTCTGTAAAGAAAATAAAGTAAATACTTTTCTGTAAACTTTTCAACTATATTTTTATTATATAAAAATTATTCCGGAGAAAAAAAAAGTCAAGACTATTTTGTTATATCAACTTTTAGAATACAACTAGAGTATCATAAACATGAATCAGAACGGTCTTTTCCTTAGTATATACAGACATGACTTCTGATAAACATAAAGTGGAAGATAAAATGACACAAGTTTTTAAATTTTACTTAAAATATTTTTGATGTTTCTGTTATGTGCTTGGAATATGTGTAGTTTTCTTGGCAATTGGTAAATTCAAATTGTGGATTTTTTTATGAGAAAAAGTTAGTTAAAATGAAACAAAATAATTGTATTTTAAAAAAGTTTCCAATTTTCAACTGCTCCAACAATTCCAACCCGTTAGCTCCTCAACATGAATGATTCCTCCACTTAAAAAACCCGCATGTTCAACACTTCCCTACTCAATATTCAGAATCTAAACTGAGCAACCATCAAGAAAACACAGAGTACAACCACATAACATAGATATTAAAAAGTTCTTTTTCGAAAAAACAAGACATAATTCTTATCATCTCTGTAGATATAATTTTATTTAACAAATTAAAAGAAAAAAAATCTTGTATGAAAATGTTTTCAATTTTGAATCATTTTAATATTTTTAATCTACCAATGCTTTAAAAATGAAATGAACCATTTGCTTTTTCATAAAGACAGTCTGTTAAATGTGACATTTGCCAGAAAGTGATATTAGTAAAAGTTTCATATCAAAGTCATTCTATATTAATATCCAAATTTTTTACATCATTGAAATTAATCCTATTTAGTGTACTGCAACCAAATGAGGAAAATATAACATAAATGTATTAATAATAACTTTTTCTTTAGTTACAGATTGAAACTATTCTAGGAAAGGATGTCTCAATAAATAATTGCCATCTCATTTTTCTGTATGGACATTTATAATTCTTTTCAAAGGAACCCCATATAAGAAGCCATGTAGAGGCATAGTGGAACAGAATCTTTTCCCAATGAAGTTTGCAAGTCAAAATGAAATGAATACATATAGCAGCTCGAAAAGAAACAATGTCTATCCTTGATATCTTCAAACTCCTGAATTAAAATAATGAAGACAAACTTTATTCCTGCAAAGTTTACAGATGAACGTTTTCCTACTATAGCATTTTAAAAGGACACGTGAATACACACTGGCTGAATGAGAAAAGATAATAAAATATCAAGACCTCAAGAATGATTTAAAGATTACATAATCTTTGAAGGAAATAAACATTATACTGGTTGTGATACAAGCAACTGGTCTAATGAAAAAACATTTGAAGAAATACTTGGAAACCATCCACGAAAAATCTAGCTGTAGCAAAATACAGATATCAGCCATGAAGGGAACAACATTTATTTTAAAAAGAGCGCGTGAATATAAATTCAAATTATAATAAAATCAAGTGTTATCTCTAGAAAGGAGCCTCTTGATCTCTTAAAAGTAAATTAAAAAAATATAACAAAATACTAAGGTCTTATGTAGGACATGAAAACGATTGGAACCCTTCCAGTAACTATAAAGGCAACTGAACTCATGAAAAAGAATATCAAAAACAACCTGGCTAATATACTCGGTGAAACAAGTGTAAGAGGAATTCAAACAATTGCAGTTAGAGGGACAGTTAGAATTTTCAAAAGATATTGCGGTTGGAATGTATGAGATAGCTAGTGAATGTCTGGCATCCACCTTAAGCTTTAACAAAATATAAATAAAAAAAGATAGTTACTCTTGTGAAGAGTGTGACCCAGCTTTTCCATGGATATGCATTTAAATAATAACGAAATCTGAAAAATCAAATAAGAGAAATTAATGTCCAGTCTAAGCAAAATAAAAAAAGAAGTAACGTGGGCTTATGCATAATATGAAGATAAACTGGGAGTTTAGGAAATTTTCCAGCAATCATTAAATCTATTCTCACTTGAAGTCTCCTTAATAGTGGATGAATGTCTAGCATTGTCAACAAAAACAAAGTGGGAAGAAAAACTGAAAAAGAAGGCTAAATATTTTAATCAAATTTGTTGATTTGCAGTTTCAAAAAATCCAAATTATACAGACTAATTGTGAACACAAGTTAAAAAAATTGTTCCTGTAAAGTTTGTCGAATTGTATTTTAACATATTTCCAATTTGAGAGATCACAGGCAAATAAAGTTTGAATATCGGCTAGAAAGAATCCTTAGAAGATCCTTAAATAACCACCAGAATACATATGCAACTCATAAATTATTAAAATTGAAAATTACTCTTGAAAAATTTGTTGAACTGGATTTACAGTGAATGCTTATTTACAATTTCTGATTTTTGTGATTCTGCTTTTAGAAAGTAGAAACCCAAATCCAAAAGAGAAACCAGCTTAAACAAAATTAAGAAAATGATTAAATATAAAGGGCTTATGTATTACATGAAAATAAATTGGAATCTTAGGAAAATTTGAATCATTCCAACAATCATAAAAACTATTCTCAGTTGGAATCTCTGTAATACTAATAACAATCCTCAAGTCACTCTAGATAGGTTAGGTATAACACCTTTACATGCAGATATTTTGCCTTAGGAAAATAGAAGATCCTTAAATGACCACCCACATATATATTAAACTCATAAATTAATAAAATTTGACAGCAGAACAGGGCCTTTGATCTTTGAGAAATAACCAAACAAAGTTAAGAAACAAGTTTTCGTAAAGATTGTGGAACTGTATTTAAAGTGAGATCCAATTCAAGAAAAATATGAAAATACAGAAGGCTATAGGCAAGAAGACCAGGATGAAAATGCCATAAGTAAGCAAGAAAGTTCCTTTATCAAGATTTTACAGATAGGAAGCCTTCACTCCAATGACTAAAGAATCGTAGACTTCCATATGATGAGGAAAGACTTATACCGGGACAAAATCAAGGCTTCTAATTGCAAATTCATGTTTCTGTATGGGAATTTATGAGTATTTTCACCTGAATATATATGTAATTTTTAAATTATTAGAACAAGGCTTTTAATCTTGGATAAATAATCAAAGTAAAAATTTAAAAAAAAAAAAACAAATTCTAATAAAATCTGTGAAATTGTATTTACAAATTTTAACAGCGATATGAAAATGCATGCAGGTGGCAAACCATATTTTTGTAAAATTTGTGGCACTTCATTCTCAGTCAGTTCCACTTTGAAAAGTCACATGCAGATTCACACAGGTGGTCACCCATTTGCTTGTAATGTATGTGGACTTGTGTTTTCCAAGAATTTCAATTTAAATCGACACATGCGTGTACACACGGGTGAGAAGCCATATTCTTGCAATGTCTGTGAATTTTCGTGCTCACAAAGTTCGAGTCTTGAAACGCACATCCGAACGCACACGGGAGAAAAACCATTTTCTTGTAAAGTTTGTGGAGCCGCATTTTCTCAGCGTTCAACACTGAAAAACCACACCCGAATACATAGAGGAGATCACTTGCATTCTTGCAAAATTTGTGGAGATGCTTTCTCACGGAATGCCAGCCTCATTAGACACATGCGTACAACACATAGAGGTGATGAGTCATTTTCTTGTAGCACTTGCAGTTATACATGCTCGCAGAGTGCGAGTCTGGCTACGCACAAGCGAACGCACACAGGTGAGAAACCATATTCTTGTGAAATTTGTGCATCTGTCTTTGCAACAGGTTCAAATTTGACAACTCACATGCGAACACACACAGGTGAGAAACCGTATGTTTGTTCAATTTGTCTGACAGCATTTTCTCAGAGTTCACATCTCACATGTCACATGCGAATACACACTGGTGAGAAACCATATTCGTGTACGATTTGTGGAAATACGTTTTCATTGAGTTCAACATTGAAGAAACACATGCGTCGACATACTGGTGAGAAACCTTATATTTGTGAAGTTTGTGGTTCGGCATTTTCACAAAGTGCCAATTTGAAAAATCACATGCGAATTCACCATGAAAAGAAATGAGAACCTTAGGAAGATTTCAGTATTTCCAGTTTGTTGTGAACGATATTTTCAGTCAGTTTCAGTTGGGAAAGTCAAGTGCATAACACGCTGGGTTCTATGATGAACTAGCATCTGGATTTCAAGAAAGAAAAGAAATACATATATCTTCTAGAAATAACCCTTAAATGCCTTTGTTCACTCTAGGCATGACATTTTAACATACAAATATTTGACTTTAGAAAAAGTGAAGATCCTTAAATGACAATCTGGATATATAAATCATAAATTATTAAAATATGCCACAAGAATGGGCCTTTGATCTTGGAGAAACAACCAAACTGAAAGGTAAAAATCAAATTCAACTTGCATATAGATACAGGTGTGAAACCTTATATTTCTAAAGTTTGTGAATCAGCATTCTCACAAAGTGTAAATCTAAAAAGTCACATAATAATGCATCATGCAAAGAAATTGAAACTTTAACAAGATTTCAATATTTTCAGTTGTGAATAATATCAGTCAGTTTAAATTTGAAAAGTCAAGTGAAATTGCGTTTATGTTAAAAACTTTTTCTTGCAATGTCTTTCTGTGGGATCATGTGATAAGTGTCATGAAAATGGGATTTTTAAAGTCAGCACCATACAGCAAGAGCACTGGCCTGGAAAAAATGTCTGGGTAGCCCTGTTGGCATTCCCTTTTTAAAAGGGTGAGAAATGAAAGCCTAGGAAAGCGAACCTCCTATAACTGCATAGAATCATACCTCAGAAAACAAGCCTCCTCAACAATTGTCTAGACTCTGATGGCTTTGGGATCGAAGAGATGTAACAAAATGGCACTACCAGATTAAAGCCAGCTCTAATCTATTGCTGTCATCAATTATGATTTCAACGGACAAGGATGTGAGTAACAAAGCACACTTTAAACTCTCATGCACAACCATCACCCCAGAAAACATTGCATCTCAATCAACTCATCGACTCTGATCAGCAGATGAAATGAATGTAGAGTTAAATGTGGTTGTCGATGCACTGGAAATTATGGCATCCTCCCTAGAATACAGCAAAGTGGGTTAGGTTTGTTCTACAAATGTCTATGCAGAACCAAAAGTAACACTGATATAATGTTTGTCAAGATTTGTTGAATCAGTACAAGGTGATGAATTATAGACTGCATCATCTTGTGATGAGATGTGGTGTCACCAGTATGAGCTGGGACCCAATCGGCAATTAATGGGATTCCATTAAAAAAGTTTGATACACAGACATTGAATGCAAAGTGATGTGTACCATCTTTTGGGGTATCATCTTTCTGGATTTCTTGGAACCATTTTTAATGGTCAACTCAGACCATTACGTTAAAATGTTGAAAATGCTGAAGGCCCAAATTGCCCATGTATGGCTAGAGACGGGGGAAAACATTCTGTTGATAACATGACAATGCTAGGCTACACACAAGTTTGAAGACCATAGAATGTGTAACATGGTTTAGCTGTAGAGTGCTGTCTCACACGCAATATTGGCCCAACTTCCACTTGTTCAGACCTCTAAAGGACACTTTATGTGGGCAGTATTTCCCAATAACAACGCCATAATCACAGCCATGAAAAAAATAGACTGCCTTAACAGGTGCAGATTTTTAAGACCGAGACATCAAGGCTTCCAGTCACTGCTAGTGAAGATGCATTGAGAATTGTGGTCACTATGTAAAAATAAATCAATTTTGGAGCACAAATGTTTGTTTGTTTTTTATGGTACCATTCCAGTTTTTGTAGCTTTTCAACATTTTGAGTTAATAAATAGGAGGTATTACTTTTGGAACAATCCTTATATTACTCTAAAGATTAAATGCTGCATGAAAAGAAACTGAAACCTTAAAAAGATTTCAATATTTCCAGTTTGTTGTGAACGATATTTTCAATGAGTTTCAGTTTGAAAAATCAAGTGAAATTGCATACACATTAAAAAAATTTTCTTACATTCTCAGTCAGATACAATTTAAAAAGTTTGAATACACACAGAACATCAAAGGAAACTTAACTCATAGGGAATAGTCAGGCTAAAATGTAGAGATTCATATTACTGGGTAATTTTATAAAAACACATGGTGCTAACTAATCAAATTCATTGTTATTCTTTTTCATGGCTAAATGTTTCATTAGCCAATAGCAGAGCCTCTCTCAGACAAAGATTTGGCTGACTATTACTTTCTCTTTTGTTGTTTTGTTTTCAGTGTGGAATTAAGCACACATCATAGGAGATGACTGCACACAGAAGAGCAGAGTGATTGAAGGGAATGGAAGGGTTCCAAAGGGAATAGTGTCATCTAGTTTGTTGAATGACATTTTTAGTTTGAAAAGTCACCAGATTACAAGAAAAAAAAGTAAATAAATACAGAGGAGATAGAGACAAGAAAACTAGCATGAAACTGACATGAGCAGAAAGGAGCTTAATAGAAAGTATAAAACAGGGATGATTTACTCGAATGGCTGAAGAATAGCCAACTTTCATATGATGAAAAAAGACTTATTTTAGCTGGATAAAATCAAGGCTAACTCAAATATGGACTTTATAAAAATGGCTAGTCTACAAACAAATACTTAGTATAGGTTTTGCTACTCAACGATTGACAGCCCTAGCCACCTAGTATCTTAATGCCAAACCCCATTGGCAGATCACTGTCTGCCACAAGTATGTAAATACTGTCATAAGAAGGTCTGCAAAGAGATAAAGCTTGACAGATCTTCAAACATCTTGGAACCATTTGAAAAATTAAGTACAATTACATGTATGTTACAATTTTTTATCTTGTAAACGTTTTGGAATTATTAATTTTTGATCCATGATGAAATGATGTGAGACAAAAAAATTAAAATTTGAAAAGCCAGCACCCTAGAGAAAAAGCACTCTAGCATAAAAATATATCTGGACAAACCATCAGCATTCCCTTGTAGCAGCAACTCACAAGATTAACAATAAATAAGTCCCTTTTCAAAAGGTGAAAATGTAGTCTTGAAGAGTGGAATTTTTAAAACCACATTTTGACTATATTACTAATATGAATAAACGTGATTACTCTCAGAATATATATATATATATATATATATATATATATATATATATATATATATATATATACGGTATAGAAGAAGTGAATAATATTGCCCTGAAACCGAAAATGAATAATGTTACCCTGGAACTGGAAGACACCTGTACTTATCGAAAGAATCCAATATTAAGAAAATAAAAACTAAATAGAAATTAGACAATTTGAAACCAATAAGAGAGCATTTTAAGGAACCTGAAAGTCTAAGTGAAGATATAGCAATTGATTGAGGAAGTTTGGATGATAATCTAGTTTGAATGGATTTAGTATATATTGAGATTTTAGTAAAACCAAGCCTGAAATGTCAGAGACACATTAGACAGCAAAAGAACACCATCTGAGATCTGTGCAAAATATCACACTAGAATACAAGGAATAACTAACACTGCTATAGAGCCAGATAGCAATATACCAGCACTTGTGAAAAAAATAGGGGTATAATCAAGAGTTTAAGTAGATTAACGATATATTAGTTTTTAAAAATGTTCCGACTATTTTCATACATTTCAGAATGTTCCAAATTATTTTAATTTATTTCTAAATTACAAAAATTGTCAAACTGAGTTTTAAACTAGAATTTATAATTAAAAGAAATTGTTTATTACAAAAATTCAGACATTCATTTGATTTTTTTTTTTTTTTTTTACATGGAGTTCACCACTTATCAAGGCCCAATGGCCACTCAGGGATAAGGGTTATTGTGTGTACAGTAATCAAAGGGATAGTGTAACAATAGTATTGGAGAATTGGTAAGGTGTCATTACTTGGGGGGGGCGGTTCATCAGGAATTTGTTTGTGTTGGACTTGAAGACATCCAGGTTGAAGTCGGGGGGGGAAAAAGGCAAGCGGAACAGAGTTCCACAGGCGTGCAGTTCTAAGAAAGAAGCTTTGTTCATGGTATCTACGTTTTGATTTAGGCACAAATAGGGAATGGGGAAAATTATTGATGGTGGTTTCAGCTAGTCGGGTGTTTTTGAGAAAAATTGGCGAGGGGGGACCAGAGAATGGAGCTCAGACGAGCACCTGCCATGGAAATAATGATAGAACAATGACAGGCTCGCTACGTCTCTTCTGTGGGAAAGAGGTTGCAGGATAGAGAAAAGGGCATCCCCCACCAAGCCACGGAGTCTATTTTGTACTCCGTCAAGGCAGGATAGGCTGTTTTTTGCAGCCCCCGCCCAGATGTGGCAGCAGTACTCTCTTTGGACGTACTTGGCTCTTATATAGATAGAGAATTGCATAATTAGTGAGATATCTTCTAGAGCGGTAGAAGGATCCCACCATTTTCCCAGCGACCTTGGCCACAGACTTGATGTATGTGTTCCATTTAAGATCAGGTGTAAAGGTCAAACCCAGGAGCTTATAAAATCCTGGGGCCTCCCTTAGACGAGAGCCATCCATTTCAATTGATGCCAGATGGGGATCAGAGCGTGTATGATGTAGAGATAGGAGCTTGGTCTTAGATGCATTAAAGGTAACCAGCCACCTCTTTCCCCACTGTACCACGCGCTCAAGATCAGAAGAGAGAGAATCAGAGAGAACATCATCATTTACGGCCTTTGATGTGTTGCCATAGATGGTCGTGTCATCAGCATAGATGTCAACGAAAGATTTTAGTATGTGTTTAGGGAGATCATTGATGTAGATCAGGAAGAGAGTTGGGCCCAGTATGGACCCCTAAAGGACTCCAGCATTAATACTGTGGGCCTCTGATTTCTGCCCATCAACAACTACTCTTATGAGCCTATCTGAGAGAAATGACTTAATGATAAAGAAAACATTTCCAGTTATACCGTAGCTGGAAATCTTGTGTAGTAGGCCTTTATGCCAAACCTTATCGAAGGCCTTTGATATGTCGAGAGAATTGCTCTAGAAATGAAGCCTTTGTCGAGAGATTCGCTAATCCTATGAGATATAACCGTTAGCACATCTGCTGTAGATCTAGCAGAGCGGAAACCATATTGCGTGTCGCTAAGAAGGTTATTTCTGCTGAGGTGGTTGACTACTTCTTTATTTATTGTGGATTCCAGCAACTTACTCATGACACACAGGAGACTTATTGGTCTGTACTGAGAGAGGGATGACTTATCACTTGAATTCTTAAATACAGGGCATACTGATGAGGTTTTCCAGGGTGTTGGAAAGCACTTCTCCTTAAGGCAACGCTTAAACAGTTTGGAAAGTATGGGAGCAAGTTCTGGTTGTAATTTTTTTAACACTATAATTGGAATACCGTCGGGACCAGTTGCTTTACTGGAGTCAAGGTTCTTGATTAGCTTGGCGACCTCACGCACAGATATTTGTATGTTGCATAGCATGTTGTCTGTTATAGGAAGGAATATGGGGAGTTGATGGCCTTCGTCACACAGGGTAGAATTTGCCGCAAAGTTCTTGGCAAATAGTTTGGCCTTGTCGGATGCTGTCGAGATGACCTCTGGTCCATTGATAAGGGTTGGGATAGAGCGCACGTTTCTGTTCAAGATCCTATTTGCTATTTGCCAGAACTGGTGGGAACCAAGCCACTGCTCAGCTACTTTGGACTTAACGGATTGCGCATATAGTTCTCTTGCATTTCTTATTACTCTTTTACAGTGGTTGCTGGCAGACCTGAAAGCAGCTTTAGTTTCAGTGTATCTATTACGTTGGTAGCTATGGAAAAAGTGATTTCTGTGTGCGATGGCAGCAGCACATTCAGGGGAGAACCATGGCTGGCTATTAGGTTTTTGTTGGAATTTTTTAGATGCTATGAATTGGCCTATGCCTACAAGTAACCATTCGGTCAGATCTGATACTATAGAGGATACATCCTTTTTAAACATGGAATGGAGAGGGAGATCAGATATGAATGTACGGAAGCTATCCCAGTCCGCCATAGAGTATCGGTATACAGTACGGTGGAGAGGTACGTCTGTAGATTTATTATATTTCATTTTTATCTTAACTGATACGACACAGTGGTTGGAGAATCCCAGAGGAGATAGAATGGAACATGAGCATAGCTCAGGGGAAGTGAATAGAAAAAGGTCTAGGAGGCTTGCGAACTGACCGGTACTATCGGGCACACGGGTGGGCTCACGGACAATCTGAGTGAGGTCATAGGCAATGGCAAAATCATGACAGAACAAATGCTCAAGTAATTAATGTTTTCTGTTGTATTACTGCATTACTTTAATGTTTTTATTTTGATTTACCAGAAAAATCCTCGAAAGTTCAATAAATTTTATGATTATTGTTCCTTGTCCCAGGTGAAACTCATGAAAAATTAAAGCAAAAAATTTTCCTGAAAACCTAAAATGCAGAAGTGCTAAAAAGACAACTGGAAATGATATACACTTTCCAACATTATAAAAATGGGTGCAAAAAAAAGGAAACAAATATGCAAGACAGAAATATTACCAAAGGCAAGAAAAGGCATCTTTTTACCTACTTTAATATTTAGTCGTTAGAAAATTAAATTTTTATGTGTTTCGTAAAAGTTGTTTATTTTATATTTTGTGTATCAGATGTCTTGCTTGTTGGTTATACTACTTGACTATCTATTTATTCTTAAAAGAGCTTCATCAAAAATGCCTTCATAGTGAATTTCATAATTTTGACCAAAGATCTATATAAAATGAGTGATGAGACGATTCCAATATTTTGACCGATTCCAATACAATTACCGATTGTGATTCTTTTTAAATGTAAATATGCAGCTAGAAATTTTTTTGAGGGGGGGGATTATGATAAAGCCCATGTATTTTCGAAACACAGAATACACTTGCGAAAAGGAGGAACGATTTTAGTTTTAATGGTAGTTTAAAATCAATAAATATTTCATTACTAGTACCAGCAATGGGAAATTAAGTTAAAAACAACAAAAAGTGACTAGTAAAAAAATCGTTTATGACATCAGAAAATATACACATTTTTTCCAATTCCAATAGCCTCTAAAACTTGAATTTTTTCGATTGATGATTACAATTAATCATCACAACACCGACAAAAATATTGTTTAATTGCACACAGTGAAAACTTCATTAAGAAAAGTCTAATTTTGAAGAGTTTAAGAGCATATTTTAAATAGCAATAGCCAGTGAATGTCACTATTGGGAATATAAATCATTTTATAATGAAGTAATGAGGTGACAGGTGTCTTTTATTCTTTATAATTACGAATCGGTTGTGGTAGAAAGTCCAACTAATTACATATTCTAAATTGTTAGGTAGAATTTCAATCCAAATCATACATGAAATAAGTAGACAACAGTACATTGTATTGAATGGTAGTAGAAAGTACTTTTTAAAACTAACACAGAATCAATTATGACAAAAAAGGGCATCAAACATCTTTGTAGATACCATCTCATTGTTCGTATAGTTTATCTCCTTCCTATAATGGGATGATCTGACAATGATTTGAAAGAGGAAGAGAACTGTGGCCAGCAAAAATGACTTGGCAGTGCCATCGGCATTCTCTGATAGGGATGCCTCGGGCGATTAGCAATAAACTAACACGTTCTAAAAGAGAGAAGGTAAGCATGGGAGAGTGGACCTCCTAGAACTGCACAGGACAAGAAACATACTTTAATTAATGAAGACAAATTCATCTAAACAGTGGTTTATGTTATCTTTGGAAATTAGCCGCCTGAGCTTGCTGGCGAGTTGAAAGAACCAACAGCAGACATACTCTCAAAATTCATTGATTGAAAAGAGGAAAACGACCAAAATATGTAGGAACCGTAAGAAGTTCAATAAATTGTTTTCTTACACCAAGATATCTGGTTGGCCAATAAGCCATTTACCTAGTGGTACCTGTTTATTTATACTAAGAAAAAATTCTACATGAAAATATATGACTACAATTTAAAAGAAGCATACTTGGAAAATTAGTCATTCGCTCAAAAATAATTTGTGATAGATTTGCACTTTATATATATAAGCCTGAGAAGTTTTAGAAATGCTGGTTTGCATTTTTATATATCAATAGTAAACTATGCCTCATAGAAGGGCTGGGAGTGGTATTGATCCAAATCGTCAACTAGTTACATTTAGATTCAAAACATTAACTGATTAACAAACCAGATACAACAATATCATACAAGGGATGTTAGTAATTGTGTATGATATTCAGTGATACCACACATACCTCTACAGGAAAGCCTTCTCTATTGTGATTTTATTGAAGGTTTTTATTTTATTTTCAATCTTTTATTTTATTTTTAACTCTTATTTGTTTTACCAAATTATATTCGTCTTTACAATCTACTTTAATTTTATTTGTCTTAGTGATGACGAAACAAACTGTAAACAACTGGATCATTTTAGGAATTAATAAAGACATGGCCACTGGAATAATATTTTCTATTGTTTATTTAGGCATACCCTAGAGTTAAAAATTAATATTGAGCTTGGCAATATAAAGTGGATAGTAATGGAAATGAAATTGTTTCAATAAATAATGTTCAATAGCATCTTTACTTTTTGTTCCAATGCAGGGTCTCCTTTTAGGAGAGATGAATTATCTCCACATCAAAGTTCGTGATAGTGTCAAACATTTTCCTCACGAGTCAAATTGAAACAATTTCTGGTGGCTATGCTACACTGTCAATTAGTTAATTGATAATTATTTTATATTATGTGAATACAGAACATACAATCGGTAAATAATATGATGGATTTGTTTTGTGAAATATGAAGAAAATTACTGATGCTATGTGTCATCAACACAGCAATTATCTTGTTGTATGTATGTAGTGTTGTAAATGAATGAAGACGTAAAACAAACCTCTTTCCAAGTTTTTATTGAACAAAATTCACAGCTACTAAAGCAAGAGAGAAAGAACTCAGTCTTTTAAAGAAAAAGGAATGCGTGCAAAATCACGTGGCAAGAAACTGAATTTACATATCTTTTTTTTTAATAGTAAGAACAAAACAATTTAAATGAAAATATAACAATGTACACAATAATATAACTGTTTACATGTAACAGTAAATTTCGTTGGGAAGCAAAAGAATTCCTGATGGCTATGCTACATTTTTTTTAATTCCATTTTCACCCCAAACAAGGCAGAGGGCCACTTTGATATAGGGGGCTACTATCGGAGACATAAGTTGTAGAGATATAATGTAGGCCAATGATCAGGAAGATGTCTGTTCACATTACGCTTGAACTTCTGCATATCAGTACAGTTGGGAAAGCAGGGTCCCGGAAGGGAGTTCCAAAGTTTAGCAGTTTTGGGGAAGAAACTATTGGAGTAGAAGGCTTTCTTACATCTATGGATCTCTACTGTGCAAGGATGGGATTTAGCTGCTTGTCGGGTTTGTTGGGGTATTTACACTGAGGAGATACAAGTACTTGTTGAACATATAGAGGGATGCAACATTTCGTTGATGGAACAGAGGTTGAAGTGTTAGATGACAATTCAAGATCTATCATGTTGACAACTCTCTCAGGAGTGAGAGATTAGTAGTAGATGCACCAGCCCAAATGTGACAACAGTACTCCATACATGGTCGAATGGTGGCCTTATAGTGGTACAGGATACTTTCGGGTGTAAGTAGCTTTCTAGCATGGTAGAGAGAGAGCCCACCTTCTTTGCAGCGGCCTTGGCAATGTTCTCAATATATCTGTTCCAACTCATGTTCCCTGAGACCTGAACATAAACAGCCACTGAGGTCTGAAATCGTATAAATATCTAAACAATTTCTCATAATAACTCCAATAAAGAAGAAAGTAACATCAGGATGAACCAGGGTACCTTCAAGCAGAGGCTATATGCAATATCCTGAAAAGAGATATGACACATCTCTAGCTGTTGAATAATTAACATTGTTAAAAGTTAATTAGTTATTATCGATCTATCTGTCTATTTATCTATCTATTTAATGATATTCTTTAGATAGTTTATATTGGGAGTTATTTACTGTTTATATAATTAAATGTAGCAATGGATTTTAGCTGGAGATGTTTATATAAATTAGCTAGGTTAAATATAAACAAAATAACCTTGGCCAGGCAGATGTGGAAAGGTCACACATAAGAGATATGTGTGCTTTTAAATGATGACGTAATGGAACTGAGGTCAGAGGTCAAAATGCTTAGAGTCGAGAGTTGGAGTTTGATCACCAGAGTGAACGGACGGGAATCTAGTCACGCAGGTGAATAGACATACTAGATGGCCAGGAAGTGGACTGGAAAGAATAATCATGTAGACGAAAGCAGACCCTATGAAAATCATTTGAGACAACTGAAATAAATTTATATTATAAAAATATAAAGTGTTGTTCAGTGGGTTCACAAAAGAAGGAAGAACAGATGTCTCAATTGGATGGTGTTGGTGTTGGTCATTTCATGGTTCGTCACAGAGCTCAGCAGGAAGATAGAAGAATTCTTGAAGAAAGAAGGTATGAAGCATATATTATTCTTATATATGAACTGTAAAATATACCCGTGTGATAACTCTCTGATACAACATGACTCAGTTTATACATCAATATCATATTCCCTGAACAAACAACAAATATACAATTTATACGTTTATATTAACCACTTATAAGAACAATATTCCCTCCACCTCACAATGTAATATGACTGGTTTTAATATTTCTCGTTATACAACATAGCCACCACTCTTTGGTCTCTCAATGAATCCAACACTCCCTATAAAATTGAATGAAAAATCATTGATGTAAAAAAATCTTATGATCCAACCTTCAAGATCTTATGCACCACTAAAAAATACAGAATTCTTCAAGCAATCAATAACCCATCCCTAGTTTGTATGAACATTAAAAATGAGATCTTTAAACAATGTCCCCATAAAAAGAAAATTTCTCCTCGCCAAATGGCGTAAGAATAACATAACTTAACCAATATGCACTCATATAAACACGAAGACACATACACTGTATACATCCCTTAATCTGAACCCACAAACCAATTCTCTTCTAAATCATATCTGAGCTCCTTTCTCATTATTTAACCTTTTTACCTTATCACAATACAATAAATCATATACTAGACCTAATCCGTGATATCTGCCCCCACATATTTGGAAAACCCCTATATAGAGTAGGTTGCTATTCAGATCCCTCAAGCCTTCGTAACCTATCCACTCCACCCCACCTGGCTATGTAAATTAGAACCACTTTTTACATCTAACTTTCAGGTTTGCTTACATACCAAATAATCGCTCTAATTTAGCCTCACACCGTTTTTTAATATTTATTTATATTATCGTTATTATTATTATTATTATTATTATTAGTAGTAGTAGTAGTAGTAGTAATAGTATTGTTATTATTACTAATAGTAGTATTCTATTATATTTATTAATATTTTATTTATATATTATGTGTGTATGTATATATGGGTATGTGTATTATATATTTTTATTCATATATATTTATATATATATGTATATATATTATATTTTACTGTTATTAATGATTATTATTTTTATTATATATATTTTTTTATTTTTTATTATGTTTTTATTATTTATTAATTTTTATTATTTTTTATTATTGATTTATGGGTTTTTAAATTTTTATTTATAGTTTTTTTTTTTATTACTATTCTTCATATATATTTTTTATTATATTACTAGTATATTCATTTTATTTTTAATTGTTTAGGTACATGTGTGTTCATTACGTGTGTGTGTATGTGTAATTATATATGTGTGTTATAACGTGTGTGTAGGTATGTGGGTGTGTATATATGTACATGTATGTGTCTATATATGTGCATGTATGTATGTGTATATGTGTATATATGTATATGTGTGTATATCTATGTATGTGTATATATACATATGTATGTATACACATGCATGTGTGTATGTATATATGTGTATGTGTATGCATACATATATATGTATGTGTGTATATATATATGTGTGCATGTGTATATATCTATGTATTTGTGTATATATGTATGTACATATATATGTGTGTGTATGTACATGTATGTATGTCTTGTGAGTGTGTATATATATACATATGTGTGTGTATGTGTGTGTATATATATATACGTTTTTACCCTTTAACAATTTTTATTTGCAATTATTATTTTTTTATTTATCGTGGTTCTCTCTGGAATGTGCTCCTGTCATTGCGCACAGAACCCACTTTTTCCATTGTTTCCGACGTAACAGATGTACTGAGACTAAAACCACTTTAAGAACTGCCAGCAATCAGTGTAAAAGAGTAATGACAAACGCAAGAGAGTTGTATGCTCAGTCTGTCAAGTCCAAAGTGGCTGAGTAGCGGCTTGCTTCCCACCAGTTTTGGTAAATAGCAAACATAATCCTGAACAGAAGCGTGTGCTCTATCCCAACTATCATCAAGGGACCTTCGGTAATCTTTTCAACATCAGACAAAGCCAAAATCTTTGCCAAGAACTTTACAGCTAATTCTATCCCATGCGACCAATGCCGCCAACCCCCCGATTTCCTCCTGTATCAGAAAACATGCTATGCGACATACTGTTGGAATTTTTTTTGTACCAATAATGGTGCCCCCCCCCCCCCCGTTTACATTTATTATTTTTTATCTGGTTCGTATATATGATTTTTTGTATTTCGTATCTTTTTTTGATTTTTGGTTTTGTATATTTTGGGTTTGTACGAAACTCCCTTTAGTTTGAAGAAAAGGGAAATGCTAGCTCCGTGATGACGTCACGAGCCCAGCGCGTATTTCACTATCTTTTGGAATTCGGCGGGCGTGGAGATTAGACATTTGGTTCATTGCCCGGCGCTGAAGATGGAATTTTGACGAGCATCCTTCAAAGAAGAAAACCCCGGCAAGAATACCCAGATATGTGACGAGACATACTTATGAAAACTATCTACATGACTACGGTTTTGCACACATTTTAGAAGGAGTGAAATTATTTTAAAGAAAATACCTTATTTTACGTGACAAGGAATTTTGGAATCTCCTAAAAAGAAGAAAACCCGGTAAAAAAAAAAAAACCTGGACAAGCGACGTGGTCTTGCTTCTGAAATCCATCTGTGTGTCTACCGTTTGCACGCAAACATGGAGGGAGAGAAAATTCTAAAAGGACTTTAAACAAAAAAAAAGAAAAAGGCATGTGCTTGACTGGCTTTCAATTCGTGAGTACGCTCCTAAAATTTGTTTCAGATGCGAGTGTGATTAGGAGATACTATTTTTTAATCTTATTGTATTCGTTAATGGATACAACATCTTCATTATAAGAACCAGTGTTATTTTTTTTTCATAATATGTTACCTTGGCGTTTCATAAGTTTAATGCCCGCAAAGGGAAAAATTTGCAACTTATTATTGTAAATAAAATCGCTTCTTCGTTTCAAACCAAGACCTTTATATTTCATTCTTTATCCCCCCCTTTTTATTCCATGCTGTCATTTTTTTTCAGGTTAGTTACTTTAGCATTGAATTTATCTGGAAACAAGATAAAATTCCGACAATACTCATATCTGTGCATGATGTTGCTAAGCTAATTAAAAACCTTGATTCCAGTAAAGTAACTAGCCCTGACGGCATTCCAATTATAGTGCTGAAAAAGCTTCAACCAGAACTAGCTCCCATGCTTACAAAGCTATTTAAGTGTTGTCTTAAAAAGAATTGGTTTCCAACACCCTGGAAAATCTCATCAGTATGTCCTGCATTAAAGAATTCGGGTGATTGGTCATTTCCCTCTCAGTACAGACCAATAGGTCTCCTGTGCGTCATAAGTAAGCTGCTGGAATCTGTGTTAAATGGAGAAGTAATCAATCACCGTATCAAAAATAACCTTAGTGACATGCAATATGGTTTCTGTTCTGCTAGATCTACAGCAGACGTGCTTATGATTATATCTCATAGGATTAGTGAATCTCTCGATGAAGGCTTCCTTTCTAGGGAAATTGTTCTTAACATATCAAAGGCCTTTGATAGGGTATGGCATAAAGGTCTTGTTCTGCCTAGGGTAACAGATTTATTAGCAGCCATCTGTCCTTCCCGGCCCCTCTAGTTCAGGGGTTTATTTCTGACTTAACACCGGCTACACAACCGGTGTTCAGGACCAGTTTGCTGTCTCGACAAACAACCATAGTTAGTTTCCATCCTTAAAAACATTTAGACATTTTTGGGCATCTTCGGTAAGCAATACATTTTTCATATTTCTAATTATAAAATCAAAATAACGCAAGCATTATTTTTTAGTATTATTTACTTTATTCGAATGAACTTTGTTTATCTTCTCACCACGTGTGGAACCCTTTAGAATTTGACTGTTACAGTTTAATTGCCTTTTTTCCAATCATGCCCAAATGATTTAGTTTCATAAGCTATCGAACTATCTAAGACCTTTATAAATTCACACCTTCATTTTGTATTAACGCGTTCCTGAAACAATGTATTTTTTCTATTCCTTTCAGTTTTACCTTTCTTGACGGACAATAAACCTGTAGAAAAAACACCAAGTCTCAGAGTCTTGCTTGTCGACAAGAGTTTATGCTAACTGTTTAAGGGTCGCATACATTTCCACGAAATACACGCTTCTCAAAAACAGTACAGTAAAACGAAGGCCCTTCCTTAATCGTCGGATGTTTCACGGTCAACAACTGTAAGAACTACGAACGCTGCTCAAACAGTAGTGTCACACAGTTCGCTCAAAAGAAAAAAAAGACACACAAAAAAGGGTTTAAAAAAAAAAAAAAAAAAAAAAATTTTCTCTTTCATTCCTTTTCGTTTATCACCATCCACCTTATTATTATTATTATTATTATTGTACGATGGCAGACAATGTGTCAAACCGCTCAAAGAGCCATGCCTCCCGTCGTTCTCGGTCTTCCAGTAAGTCGTCTACAGCAGCCGCCACGGCCATCGCCCAGGCTAAGGTAGAAGCAGCCAAAACGCGTCTAGCCTTCGTCGGCAAGGAACAAAAAATAAAGATTGAGATAGAGAGACTACAGCGCGGGAAGGAATTTGAGCTAAAAATGGAGTTGGAAACACTGCAGCTCGAACGCGAAATGGCTGTGGCCATAGCTGAAGCAGAAGTTTTGAAGGAAGCTGCTGACGAGGCGAACGAACGGTCCAGCTGCAGCCATCCAAAACTTGACTGTACTCCTGTTGATCCTGACGTGCGTGTCAGGGAATATTTAGCCGACCAAGCAAGTCAGCCGAAACAAAAGATGACTGCACCCCAGCCACTTACGAACGAAATAGCTCAGGTATACCAATGTAACCAGTTTGACAGTGGCGAACAGCTTACTCCCCTCAGACAAGGGAGCTTGGACGGAGCTACTCAAACAGACCCCCCCCCTGTTATCAGCTATCATTCCGCTGACTCGCATGTTGAAGACGTCAACCATCACCCCACCAACAACAGGGACACTTCTCAGTCTCAATATACCTCGGACCTCGTGAGATACTTCACCCGGCGTGAATTAATCACTACCGGAAACCAGCCTTTAACGACAGGCCCGAGGATTATAGGTCATGGAAACGGTCCTTCCAGGGTGCCACCAGACATCTTGGCCTCTCACCCAGCGAAGAAATGGACCTCCTCGTAAGATGGCTCGGTGGAGAGTCAAGGGAACACGCTAAAAGACTGAGGTCAGCCCACCTGAACCACCCAGAGAGAGGACTCGTGAGAATATGGACGCGACTCGACGAATGTTACGGCGCCCCGGAAATAATAGAGGAAGCCCTCCTCAAACGAGTGGACGACTTCCCTAGACTGTCGAGCAGCGATCTCCCCAGACTCAGGGAACTCAGCGATCTTGCTACTGAGATCTTGTCAGCTAAAGAAGATGGAAATCTTCCTGGTTTAGCTTTCCTTGACACTGCTCGAGGGCTTTGCCCCTTTGTAACTAAACTACCACCTTTCCTTCAAGACAGATGGCTATCTGTTGGTTCAGAGTATAAGGAGCGGCACCTTTCCACCTTTCAACATATTCACAAATTTCATCACACAGCAAGCCAGGGTCAGAAACGATCCCGGCTTCAAGGCCAGCCTGTCAATAGGCAGGTTTTCTTCACAGGAGAGCAAGCAAAGGATAGTATCGGTAAATAGGACTGAAGTGTCCCCCCCAGGATTAAACACCATACACCGGCAAAACAGGGAAAATGAAGACTTCACCCAGTACTGCCCATTGCACAAAAAGTTTCACCCTCTGTCGAAATGCCGTGCCTTCCGAGAGAAACCTTTGAGAGAGCGTGAGACCTTTCTAAAGGACAGCGGCATTTGCTTCAAGTGTTGCTCATCCACAGCACACATGGCAAGATCTTGCAGAGCGAACATTCGCTGCAGCGAGTGTGACAGCGAAGAACATAATACTGCCCTCCATCCAGGACCACCACCACGGACTGCCGTCATAAGATCCATTGCAGAGAACGGCGGGGAGGACGATGCGCTAACAGCTAGGGGAGTGTTTTCGCAATGCACTCAAGTTTGTGGTGACAATCTCTCGGAAAAGTCATGCTCGAAGATATGTTTGGTCAAAGTTTACCCTGCCAACCAACCAGAGAAGGCAGCGAGGATGTATGCCATCATCGACGAACAGAGCAACAGGTCACTAGTACATTCTGACTTTTTCGACACCTTCAAGAATGAGGGGCCCAGTTTCCCCTACTCCTTAAAAACATGTGCTGGAGTGATAAAGACTACGGGAAGAAGAGCGACAGGCTTCTGGGTGGAATCCCTAGACGGAGAAAACAGTCTCCCACTTCCAAGCCTCGTCGAATGCAACAAAATACCTAACGAAAGATCCAGCATCCCGACTCCTGAGGCAGCCCTTCACCATCCCCATCTAAAGAAAATATCCCATCTCATCCCTCCCGTGGAACCCAAGACCCCTGTAATGCTCCTTTTAGGGCGCGACATTTTGAGAGTACATAAAGTACGCAAACAGATAAATGGCCCCCATGATGCCCCATACGCTCAACGACTGGACCTAGGATGGGTCATAGTAGGCAATGTCTGTTTAGGCAGGTTTCACCCACCCACGACAATAAATACACTGCATACTTTCGTATCCGATGGCGGGCGCCCTACTCTGTTTGAACCATGTCCCAATGATTTTACGGTAAGAGAGATCTACAGCGATAAGAAGCCACACTCTCCAGAGATGGAGGACTACCTATTTCGGCGAACCAAAGACGACGAAAGGGTGGCACCCTCTATCGAAGATACTGCCTTTTTGCACATCATGGAACGAGGCACCAGGAAAAACAGAAATAACAGTTGGGTTGCTCCACTGCCATTTAGATCCCCACGACGTCGTCTCCCACAAAACCGAGCACTAGCGGAGAAACGACTTTCTTCACTAAAATGCAGCCTTGATAAAAAACCAGAGATGCAGCGTCATTTCCTATCCTTCATGGAAAAGCTGTTGGAAAACGGCCATGCTGAAGTAGCCCCCCCACTCAATAAAGGGGAAGAATGTTGGTATCTGCCTATCTTTGGCGTGTACCATCCCAAAAAACCTGGGAAAATTCGAGTGGTCTTCGACTCCAGCGCCAAACACGACGGAGTGTCCTTGAATGACGTTTTAATAAGTGGGCCCGACCTGAACAACACTCTAATTGGGGTCCTTACCCGCTTCAGGAAAGAAATCGTTGCCGTCACTGCTGATATTGAACAGATGTTCCACTGTTTTTTGGTGAAGAAAGAACACAGAAACTTTTTGAGGTTCCTCTGGTATCGTGACAACAACCCTACCAGGGAAATTATTGAGTATCGGATGAGGGTGCACGTCTTTGGTAACAGCCCTTCCCCAGCTGTAGCTATCTACTGCCTCAGACAAGCAGTCAAAAAGGGTCAGCTCAACTATGATCCAGCAGTTGAAGAGTTGGTCAATCGGAACTTCTACATTGACGACTGTCTAAAATCACTCCCCACGGTTGAAGCTATAGTCTCCCTGCTCCAAAGAACGCGAGACATTCTCACTGGATCAAACTTAAGGCTACATAAAATAGCCTCTAATAAAGAAGGAGTCATGACGGCAATCCCAACTGAAGACCACGCGAACAACCTAAAGGACCTGGATTTGAGCAGTGATGAACTACCCATGCAGCGCAGCCTTGGTCTAGAGTGGCACCTTAAGACTGACACATTTACGTTCAAGGTACCGGTGATACAAAGGCCCTTTACACGCAGAGGCGTCTTATCAACCCTCAACAGTCTATACGACCCCCTGGGATTTGCTGCTCCCGTCACCATTCAAGGAAAATTTATCTTGAGAGAGCTGACCAGTGAAAACAGTGATTGGGATTCACCTCTTCCTCAAGAAATGCATAGAACCTGGTCCTCATGGAGAGACTCATTGGAAGCACTAAACGAAATCCAGATCCCTAGGGCCTTCACAACCATACCGCCCTCAACAGCAACATGTAAAGAGCTACACATTTTTTCCGATGCGTCAACCAAGGCCATCGCAGCGGTGGCCTACCTGAAGGTTACTGACAGCGACGGAAACAACCAAATCGGTTTCGTCATGGGGAAGGCCAAACTTGCTCCACGACCCGAACATTCAGTTCCCAGGCTAGAACTCTGCGCCGCCCTCCTGGCCACTGAACTGAGTGAGATAATCTCTTCTGAGATTGACATGCAACTCCAATCAACTACTTTCTATACAGACAGTAAAGTAGTCCTAGGCTACATACATAACGAGACCAGACGTTTTTATATGTATGTCAGCAACCGCGTATTGCGTATACGGAAATCTTCACACCCCAATCAGTGGAGATATGTACACACCGACAAGAACCCCGCTGACTTAGGTACTCGCTCTGTACACGCATCACACCTCCAGAGAACTACTTGGCTAAACGGTCCCGACTTTCCCCTGTTAGGATGCAAAATCCACCCCGAAGAAACCAGATACGATCTAATCAATCCTGGTACAGACTCTGAGGTCCGTCCGCAAGTGCTCACTCTAACCACATCTTCAGCGAGTCTGCGGTTTGGATCCCTACGTTTTGAGAGATTCTCTACTTGGCTGTCAATAACCAGAGCCTTAGCCAACCTTATACACATTGCCCACACCTTTCACCAATCCCAAGCTGCCACAGATAACGTATGTAAGGGGTGGCATTACTGTACGAAGACACGCACGGTGGACGAGCTCCTACAAGTCAAGAACATCATCATCCGAGCCGTGCAAGAGGAAACGTACGCTGAAGAACTCTCGAGCATACGGAATAAGAGCGAGCCCCCAAAAGGAAGCCCACTAAAGAGTCTCAACCCGTTCATCGATAGTCATGGCCTACTGAGGATCGGAGGCCGCGCCGGCAAAGCCGACATTGAGACTGAAAGGAAACACCCTATCATCATCCCAGGGAAACACCATGTAGGATCATTGATCATGGGCCACTATCACGAAAAAACCAAACATCAGGGTCGCCTGTTCACAGAAGGAGCTATCCGTGCTGCAGGATTTTGGATGGTTGGTGGGAAGAGATGCGTAAGCCGACACATTTACCGCTGCATCACCTGTAGAAAACTCCGGAGTCCTACCCAAACACAAAAGATGGCCGATCTCCCAACCGATCGTCTCAGCACCTGCCCCCCCTTTACCAACGTCGGTTTGGATGTATTTGGTCCTTGGGCCATTTCCTCGCGCCGAACAAGAGGCGGTCTTGCCAACAGCAAGCGGTGGGCAGTAATGTTCACATGTATGAGCACTCGCGGCATCCACATCGAAGTCATTGAATCACTGACCACTTCTAGTTTCATCAACGCGCTAAGACGCTTTTTTGCAATTCGTGGTCCTGCCAAACACATACGTTCTGATTGCGGAACCAATTTCGTGGGTGCTTGTAGGGAGTTGGGTATCGAATCAAATGGGGATAAAAACTCTGTCACCAAATATCTAACAGAGCAGGGCTGCGTCTGGTCATTTAACCCTCCTCATGCCCCACACATGGGAGGAGTTTGGGAGAGAATGATTGGCATCACGAAAAGAATATTGGATGCTATGTTTTTGCAACACAAGCAAAGACTGACCCATGAGCTACTCACCACATTCTTAGCAGAGGTCACTTCAATAGTCAATGCCCGACCTCTAGTTCCTGTATCGACAGATCCTGACGAACCTTCCATACTCACACCAGCAACCCTCCTTACTCTGAAAGCAGGTGTTTCCTTTGAACACGAGAGTGGCCACGGATCCAAGGACATCATCAGAAGCCAATGGAAGTTCGTTCAACATCTAGCTGAGACCTTCTGGAGCAAGTGGAGAAAAGAATACCTCTCCTCTATCCAGACACGCACTAAGTGGAGAGCAGATCAACCCAACCTGGAACCAGGAAATGTAGTGCTGTTCAAGGACGACCAAGCTGCTAGAAATGAGTGGCCCTTGGGACTGATTACATGCGTGTTCCCCAGCGAGGACGGTCTAGTTAGGAAAGTGGAGGTTAAAACCTCCAGAAAAGACGGCATCAAACACCTCCTCAGACCCGTTACAGAGATCGTCTTTCTTTACGCCAGGGATTAACGTTTTTATGACGTTACTACGTCAGGCGGGGAGTGTTCTGCCTAGGGTAACAGATTTATTAGCAGCCATCTGTACTTCCCGGCCCCTCTAGTTCAGGGGTTTATTTCTGACTTAACACCGGCTACACAACCGGTGTTCAGGACCAGTTTGCTGTCTCGACAAACAACCATAGTTAGTTTCCATCCTTAAAAACATTTAGACATTTTTGGGCATCTTCGGTAAGCAATACATTTTTCATATTTCTAATTATAAAATCAAAATAACGCAAGCATTATTTTTTAGTATTATTTACTTTATTCGAATGAACTTTGTTTATCTTCTCACCACGTGTGGAACCCTTTAGAATTTGACTGTTACAGTTTAATTGCCTTTTTTCCAATCATGCCCAAATGATTTAGTTTCATAAGCTATCGAACTATCTAAGACCTTTATAAATTCACACCTTCATTTTGTATTAACGCGTTCCTGAAACAATGTATTTTTTCTATTCCTTTCAGTTTTACCTTTCTTGACGGACAATAAACCTGTAGAAAAAACACCAAGTCTCAGAGTCTTGCTTGTCGACAAGAGTTTATGCTAACTGTTTAAGGGTCGCATACATTTCCACGAAATACACGCTTCTCAAAAACAGTACAGGTCTATTTCATAAGATTTTCAGCTATAGTAGAGCTGGAAATCTCTTCTAAATTATTAAATCCTTTCTGTCTAATAGGTCTATAAGAGTAGTGGTTGATGGGCAGAAATCAGAAGCTCATAGTATTAATGCTGGAGTCTCTCAGGAGTCCATCCTGGGTTCAATTCTCCTTTTCTGATCTGCATTAATGATCTTCCAAATCACATCCTTAGATCATTCATAGACATTTATGCTGACTACACTACCATCTATGGCAGCACATCAAAGGCCGTAAATGAACAAGTTCTCTCTGATTCTCTCTTCTCTGATCTTGAGCACATGGTACAATGAGAAAAGAAATGGCTGGTTACTTTTAATGCATTTAAAACCAAGCTTCTATCTTTACATCATCAACGCTCTGATTCCCATCTGGCATATTCTGCAGACGAACGTAGCCTTTCAAAAGGTCTAACCCCCCCCCCTCATGGCTGCTGTGCAGGAGAACAAACAGAAAGGTTGGCTTGTTATAGATTATCAGGAGCTAAAAAAGTATGTGGACCGGCATATGATAAACGTGAATATTTGTTTACAAAAATTGAGGGAATGGAGACAGCAGGGACCAATTGCCTATTTGCGAGTATATGTTGATAAATCTCTTTGGCTGTTTGAATCATAGAGATCAAGGGACAGCGATATTGTATTACCTGCCTTGGATTTGGGCGTAATGTCACCCCTTTAATAATACTGTCCTCAGCCAGAATAAGGCCATAAATGCGGCTACATCTTTGTATATTGATGACATTTTTATGAATGAAAGTGTGTGTTCTGCAACCCGTGTCAAGGAACGTTTGGAGAAGTTTAGTCTAGAAAGCAAGACCCCAGAACAGCTGAGATTGGACTCATGCATGCTAGGATTTTATGTTCAGGAGGAGCATGGAAAATTGTTATGGGAGTGTGGAAGTGAGCTTCCAGCAGTGCCTGATAGACTTACTTGTCGAATTGTATTTTCAGTGTGCAGGAAACTGGTTATTTCCTGATGTGTGGCTGGTTATGTGTCACCACAGCGAAGGGCAAATATGATAACAACTGGATGGGATGACAAAGTGCGAGACCATCTTCTAGCATGGATGCTTGAAGACATTTGTTTGAGAGCAGGCCAGGACAATCCAGTGAAAAGTGACTGGTGTATTTGTGGAGAATATAGTACAGTGTGGGTGAACGCTAGTTCCATTGCCCCAAGTGTTGTTATGGAAAGCAATGGTTCCATGGCAGATGACGCAAGCTGGGTCTGAGCAGTGCATGAGAACAAGTATATAAATTTAGCTGCTTGATGCTGTGCTGCAAGGTGTCAACCTTGCACTGCAGTGGAAAGCCAAAACTATACATTTACGAACGGACTCTGCTTGTGTATATCAGTGGATAACTGACACCTTGTCTGGACATACGAGAGTTCACACCAAAGCAGCCTCGGAAATGTTATCAGATATCGCCTCTCCACACTCCGAGATTTGGCTTCAGAATATGCACTGACAATCGACTTCGGTATCGAGATATGGATTATCTCATCTTGTTTTGTATTTTTAACTGTACGAGTTATGTCCCTTGGAATATAATCAAAATGACTTCTTGTACCCTAAAGTTTTTAGTCCTAACAAATACAATGGAATAATACAACAGGATGGCAGCAATAAAATCCAAGCATGAAACGTTACTGTAAACATAAAAAAGGCAGAATATTGAGAACAGTCCAACAATAATTCAGCCTTCTTACTGGACAACGAGAAATCACATGTGTTGTGTCTCCAGAAGCGCCATATAGAATTCTTACTCATAAAAATTTTGATTTGTTTTTGTTTATGTAGCAAATTGTAGTAGAAAAAAAATCAGGAACAAAGATAGGAAATAGTCAGTTTCGCCCTGCACCACCCACCTCTAGAAGAGAGGGATTTCTTGGCTGTAATAACAGTAGAGAAAGAAGGAGAGAAAAACAACAACAAAAAAAAGGCAGAAGAAAACTTGCTTCTTGCAGATACATGGTTCGTTACAAAGAACAATCCAACTGCCAGAACCACCTACACACAATCTGCAGGACACTGCCTGACTGCTTTCCGGCGTCCTGCTTTTATAGTGGCCGGGAATTATATATTTGCATAATTGCGCGAGAGCAGATGCAATTCTGCAAGAATTGCATGGGGTCAACGCCAATAAAACCCATGGTCGCCATCTTGGAACTCTCTTCCACTCAGCCTGTAACACAGACGTATCCGAGGTAAGCTCTTTATTTCCCCTCATTTCTGTTATTGCTAATTCTGCTACACTCCCCCCCCCGATCTCATGATCACAAACAGGGCAGGAGGGAGCAGTCGTTTTTTGTTGGGTACTTTTCTGAAGAACCGTGGGCAGCACTTCTTCCTTGCCATCTTCCTCATTACCACCATTATTGCCACCAGTCTGTTCCATAGGCGGTGTTTCACAATCAGGGTAGGGGGGAAATATCCGTCTTTGTTGGGTACTTCTTCATAAAGGCAAGACATGTGGTCCTTCTTCCGCTTCTTCAGTATATGGCTTATATGGCTCAAAATCCTTTTCGTCGTCCTGCATCATACTCTCTGTCCTTTCAGAAGACATCGTACTGTCTGAGTTTGCCTCTTCCTCCAATATAACAACAAAATCGATTGAGGGCTGATTACCTTGGTCACCTCACCCTTGCTGAACCTCATGGTACATCGATTTTGCGGTCTTTTGACCCACGCGTAATCTCCAACCTAGTAAGAGCTGTTGTATGGACCTGGGGATGCAGTTGTGAGATTGGTTTCCTTTACTCAAACTTTGTATCAATAAATCCTTTTGGCAGGCACAGTGAAGGGAGATGTGTCGTCTCTTGGTGTGATGTTATACCAGTAGACAGCCTCCTGTATGGGACAGCACATTCTAGCCGTTATTCGTTTCACTGTACAGTGACATCGCTCCACTATGCCATTCCCGGCTGGAGTTTATGCATGATGGAATCGCAAGTGAACTCCCCATTTATGTGCAAATGCTTGGAACACATTGCTGCAGAAAGCCATGTCATTGTCTAAAAGGATTTCATGCGGCGAACCACGCTCAAGAAACACTAACTCCAACTGATGAATCATGCTTGCTGAGTCCTGCTTTGCCAATTTCCTCCAAATGGAGAAACACGATGGACCACATTCTGTTAGAGTTAAAAAATGAAGATGCCATAATGCGTGATATCTATTCCAATTCTCTGCCAATTCTCGTTCACTTCCAGCTTTCCCTTTTCCCTACTTGACCAGTGCTGGGTCAATGGACTGACATTCCTCACATTTCTGTATGACCGTTTTAATGATTGCTTTTGTTCTGGTTGGGCAACTTCTGACAAAGTAGGAAGTGCGTTGTACCCCCAGATGTCCACTACTTTTGTGAATAGCCATGATTTGACTCTCATCCAGCTCGTCTATGTGAACCACATCTATCACCAGATCAAGCCCGTTTTTCTTTTTCATTGCCTCAAACCACCACTGTGGTACTCATGTCAATTGGTCAGCAATGTATCGTGCTGATGGAACCAGCGTCACGTCCATTGTCAGCGTATATTCTTTCATGAGCCCCTTGAGAGTGCTTAGTCACCTCCTAATAAGCATCTCACTTGCTGCTTTGGTGCGTACTCGCACCTTTCTAGGTAGCATGTCCAAGACACAATGGTATACGCAGACAGAATCTGTCTTTATGTGTAGCACCTTGCTCTGCCACTGAAGAACCAAATTGATGCCTTTCAATACGACGTCCAGTTCGGCTTAGTTGATATGTTGAGAGTCATCTTCAGGCCGCAGTCAACATGCATCTTCCAACACAGTTTCACACATTTCCAAGGCTGCACCAATTACTAGGGAGCTAGCATCGACCCATACATTCAATTCTTTCACACCAATTTCCCCAGGCCGGATCGTTCTGCTGCAGAGATTCTAAGGTCTCAGACATCATACGATGCAGTACGGCGTCCCTCGCTTCATCATCCCAGCCCTTTGTTACAAAACTTACTCTCCTTATAAGTATCCACAAGCCACACGAAGCCAACCGCACACCGGAAAGTGCCCGACAAGTCAACCACATGGGGAAAACATTGTTCATCGTGTAACAATGCTGGGAGCCTCTGGAATTTCATTTCCTCGTTTCCACCACAGTTCACTGTGTTCCATCCTGACCACCAATCCCAGCCCCTGTGCACCGTCCTTCAACTGCTCTGGGTTCTTGCACTCCAACCCGAACTGCACTAGGTGTTCTCTTACATGGGTCGTGGGCACCACGTCTTCATTGACAAAAATGTTATCAATGTAAGCAGATGCTGCGCGGCTTACAACTTCTTCCTGGGATAATACTTCGCTGACAATTACTCTCATTATCAGGGAAACCACATTCAAACCGAAAACTAGACGGGTCAGACAGTATTTTTTTCCTGTCGATTTCCACAGTCTGGTATGGCAACAGTGTCTCATGGACCCGTACTTGTAAGTATGCTCTCCTGAGGTCCAGTAGAGACACATTAGCACCTTTTTGTCTCCATTCACGCAGCTTAGCCGCACAAACATCTGTGTTGGTCGTAAACGGTCAACGTAATGATTTAGCTCCCAGTAGTCCATCACTGGGCGCACTTTGACTTTGTTCTGCTATATCACAGCCATCAGAGGAATTAGGCCTTGGGGGGGGGTCTCAATTTATCCTCTGGGTACGGCATGAGCCAACCATTATTTATCCAGGTGCAGAGCTTCTGCGTGTATTCTTCACGGATTTCTGCCGGCACTGGGTATTCTGACACTCGATTGTGTAACCTTTAAGAGGGGAGGTCCTTAGACTACTTTCCCAATACGGTCCATGTTCAGTTTTGATGGTCAAAGGTGGCGCTGAAATCCGGGTCATTAATAGAAATAGCTGTGCATTTAATATTTTTCCTTCCGCCCAGCCACACTGATCCTGTAGGCTTGACAACAACACCTCCCAGAGCTTTTATGGCGTCGATCCCTAGAAGTAAGTCAAACCCCAGCGGTTTGCCACGCACCACCAACGCATCGATTCTGGCAGACACACCTTCATCAGTGGATACAGAGACCGCTTCAACACCGCAGCATGCATGGGATATTCCACCAATCGTTTTGACATTCATGTTCGTTTTTCTCCAAGAACGGCCCAGGTCTGCATGTAAAATCGTCCTAAAGCATTCTGTATCACTAAGCACCAAACATCGTGTCCCATCAACATGGATGCCTGTTACCGGGAGCGTTGTGTTTGCATCTTGGTGGGGAAGGAGACTGGCGCTTATGCATCCTCCCCTTGCTCGTTTCCCGAGCAGTTCCGAGCCCAGTGTCCACTCTCACCGCACCGGTAACACCGTGTTTTGCATTTTCGACAGTCCTTCGCAAGGTGGCCCTTAACATTGCATTTAAAACAGGTCACACTCACAGGAATATTCTTGGTCCTGCTGTTGTTGAGTGAGCGTGTTGCTGCAACCACGTCCTGATTTTGTTCCCCAGTCGTCGTCAAAATTCTTGCTCTCGACATTAGCTCCCTCATGGTCAGGGCTTCGATGTTCAGCACCTGTTGAAGAGCAATTGAGATGACGACAGGGAACCCAGTGATGAAAGTCAGTTTTGTGAGTCTCTCTAGGCCATCTCCTGTGAACCCGGCCAATCCAACCAACTGCCTGATTTTATTGGCGTAAACAACCACATGTTCGCCAGCCCATCTAACCATAGTTATTTTTCTGTATGCTGCAAATGCATTGTCTGTAAATGCCTCTTTTAATCGGGCAAAATCTGCTCTATCTTCTTTTGATCGTCCTCCTCCATTTTCATGTGGAAGGCCAATGCATCACCTTCCAGATATAAAGGTAACAGACTCACTACATCATCAACCTGCTGAAGTTGTGCGACGTCTCACTTTTTTCAGCCATGCTACAGCATCTCTTTCACCAGAGAACGGCTTGATGATATCACTGCTTATCCGCAATTTTGCAATATTTTGGACGTATAATGGGGTATGATCCCACACAGTCGGACGATTCTATTTATAAACGATGCTGCTAGGAACTGACGAATCGAATTAATTCATGTTCTGCTACCAACCAATCAGAAACCAGAATTGCTCCATAAATATTAAACCTTTTCTGTAGCAATTTCACATGTTTTTTTCCGTCTCGACATGGTAAGAATACTTTGCTCTGTGGAACTGCCTACTGCAAACCAGTCACCTCTCAGGACGTGTGTAACAACGAACCATCGGAAACTGTTCTGTCTACTGCAAACCAGCCACCTCTCAAAACTTGTTAAGAACAACGGACCATTGGAAACTGTTTTGAAACTAAACATGGCTTACATTTCTAGAGGTTATGTGCCCAGCATGCGTCTTTATTTCGATGGATCCGAATCAAAATTCGAATTGTGGCAAGTTAAATTTCTAGGATATCTACGAATCCAAAAGCTACACAAAGTACTTCAAACACAACCTGAAAACAGAAACGACCCCAACTTCATTGAAAAGAACACAGCTGTCTTTGCGGAATTAACGATAAAAGAAAAAATGCCGCAAATTATTCTCTAATAGAGTAGATAAAGTTAGGACTTTATAAAAAAAAAAGAAAAAAGGTCAGAACTTTTTTAACAATAGAAAAAAATGTAAATTAAATATTTTACACATCCGAACGTAACGACTTTTATTCTATAAATAGATAGGCACTCGACCAAGTTATCTGGAAGTAGAAATCTTCTTTCGCTCTAGAAAGACATATGTCAGCTACCAGTTGACAAAAAGACGGCGGACGGAATCTCTAGTGCAAAAACGTTAAGTATTTTATTTATTTATTTATTTATTTTTTAAAACTAATCCTAAATGTTTTTTATGTTACCTTGTTTTTAAACTTGTTTTTCGTGTTTTATTTATGTATTTTGTCTGTATTCTCCTGTCTTGTCTGTATTCTCCTGTATTATCCGTCCCCCCCCCCCTCATGCTACAAAGTTAAACGATAAAAACAAACAAAATGCCGGCAACTAACGATAAAAGAAAAAATGCCGCAAATTATTCTCTAATAGAGTAGATAAAGTTAGGACTTTATTTAAGTAGTATACTTAATATATACTATTACTGCAAGCTTGCCTGTATTGAAAATGCTTGCTTCTTGCTGGCAAATCAAACCATCTAATATAGTTAGCCTTATGTTCAAGTACATTCGAAATATAATACAGTGCAAAGAAACGGTTACTCATGAAAATGAACCTCCTAAAGTAAAACCTTATAATAATTATCTAAACTCGAATGTAAGTTAATATTAAGCCGACTTTACAAATTGATAATAGTTAATTATTGAATTTTAATTAATTATAAGATGAAACTCTAATGATTTAAACTCGATAGATAACGGCAAACTTCCTCCCATTAATATGGGAGGGGAGATTATCATCAAAAGTGTCCTGAATTGTTAACTTAGCACCGGACTTAATACTTAGATATAAATAAGTCACTTGTCCCCATTCCCCCCCCCCCCGTTTTTTTTTTTTTTTAAATGGAGAGTAGATAATACAGTGGATGTGTTATCGGCAGCTCCAGTAACTCTCGCTTCTCCTATTTTGTCATTCAGTCCTCATTCAATGAGTGATTTTTCTGACAAAGGGTGAAGAAAAAGCTGCTTAAAGGTCGGTAGTACTTGGTGACCAGTAGTCTGAGATGTCGGAAATTTTTCTGTCTCTGTCTGTCCTTGTGGCCATGTCACTAGTAAGGGTGCTGGAGGTAAACGTTTTGTCTGGGTTGACGTTATCCGCCTGATAGTCAGGGACCCGAACCTTGGATTAACCACTAAGGAGGCTGTCCTATCAGCAGGCGCAAGGTACTGGGACTGCTGTATTGCCATTTGGTGAGTGGATCTGGACCATGCAGTAGTCTCTGGTGGGGCCTCTCGATGCCATACTAGTGGGTAATTGTTACGGCTTTACCTTTTCGTGTGATACAAAAAAATTCCTGTCTTTTTCTCTCTTACTTTCCCTCTCTGTACTGCTCTAACCAAGTATACCGACCTATTCCACAAATCCCAAAACCTCAACATGAAATATCTCCAGAATAAAAACTCGATTAAACCTAGAACCCCATCTTCCAGCGTAGACCCCTACTACCAGGTCTCCTTCTCCAACATCAGGGGTCTACGTTCCAACCTTCCAGAGGTTGAAACCCAATTACAGGAGACGAAACCGGACATATTATTTCTAAGTGAAACTGGAATAGGGCCGACCACTTCGCTAGATGAGTTCATGATTAACGGATACTCTAATTTAACAGTTAAATATGACACCCAAGATCGCCATGGGCATGGAATATGTACCTACATTAAAGATGGCTTCCCGTGTGGCAGGGATATCTCTAGAGAAGATCCTAATTTACCATATATGTGCTTCAGGGTTGCAATTGCTAACACCACTGCATTTATATTTGCCCTCTTTTGGCCCCACAACAGTGGAGTTACTATCTTTAAGAGCATATCTGAGAAAATAGACCACATACTGTCTTCACATCCCTCGGCTAACATCCACATCTGTGGTGACTTCAACGTCCATAACGTGGAATGGCTGACCCATTCAAATAAGACAGATGATTAGGGGAGGTTTTGTCATAATTTTGCCATTGCTTATGACCTCACTCAGATTGTTCGTGAACCCACCCGTGTGCCCGATACACCCGGTCAATATGCAAGCCTCCTAGACCTTTTTCTCACAACTTCCCCTGAGCTATGTTCATGTTCCATTCATTCTCCTCTAGGATCCTCCGACCACTCCGTCGTATCAGTTAAGATAAAAACGAAATGTAAGAAGCCCCCAGACGTACCCCTCCACCGTACTGTATACCGATACTCTATGGCTGACTTGGATAGCTTCCGTACATTCATATCTGATTTACCTCTGCACTTCATGTTTAAAAAGGAAGTGTCCTCTATAGTATCAGATCTGACCGAATGGTAAATTGTAGGCATAGACCAATTCATACCATCTAAAAAATTCCAACAAAAACCTAACAGCCAGCCATGGTTCTCCCCAGAATGTGCTGCTGCTATCGCGCACAGAAATCACTTTTTCCATAGCTACCAACCTAATAGATGCACTGAGACTAAAGCTGCTTTCAGGACTGCCAGCAACCACTGTAAAAGAGTAATAAAAAATGCAAGAGAGCTATATGCCCAGTCTGTTAAATCCAAGGTAGCTGATCAGCGGCTTGGTTCCCACCAGTTTTGGCAAATAACAAATAGGATCCTGAACAGAAGTGTGCGTTCTATCCCAACCATTATCAATGGACCAGAGGTCATCTCGTCAGCGTCAGACAAGGCCAAACTATTTGCAAAGAACTTTGCAGCTAATTCTACCCTATGCGACGAAGGCCATCAACTCCCCATATTTCCTCCTATAACACAGAACAAGCTAGGTAACATACAAATATCCGTGCATGAGGTCGCCAAGCTAATAAAAAACCTAGATTCCAGTAAAGCAACTGGCCCTGATGGCATCCCAATTATAGTGTTAAAAAAGCTTCAACCAGAACTTGCTCCAATACTTACGAAACTATTTAAGCGCTGCCTTAAGGAGATATGCTTTCCTACCCCCTGGAAGACCTCATCAGTTTGCCCTGTATTTAAGAATTCAGGTGATAAGTCATCTCCCTCTCAGTACAGACCAATAAGTCTCCTCTGTGTTATGAGTAAGTTGCTGGAATCAATATTAAATAGAGAAATAGTCAACCACCTCAGCAGGAATAACCTTCTTAGTGACACACAATATGGTTTCCGCTCTGCAAGATCTACCGCAGATGTGCTGATGGTTATATCCCACAGGATTGGTGAATCTCTTGACAAAGGCTTCCTTTCTAGGGCAATTGCTCTTGACATATCAAAGGCCTTCGACAAGGTATGGCATAAGGGTCTACTTCACAAGATTTCCAGCTACGGTATAACTGGAAATGTTTTCTTAATCATTAAATCATTTCTCTCCGATAGGCTCATAAGAGTAGTGGTAGATGGACAAAAATCGGAGGCCTGCAATATAAATGCTGGGGTCCCTCAGGGGTCAATCCTGGGCCCAACTCTCTTCCTGATCTACATCAATGACCTCCCTAAACACATACTTAAATCATTCGTTGACATCTATGCTGATGACACGACCATCTACGGCAACACATCAAAGGGTGTAAATGACAAAGTTCTCTCTGATTCTCTCTCCTCTGATCTCGAGCGCGTGGTTCAGTGGGGGAAGATGTGGCTAGTTACCTTTAATGCATCCAAAACCAAACTCCTATCCTTACATCATCAACGCTCTGATCCCCATCTGGCATCAATTGTGATGGATGGCTCTCGTCTGGGTGAGGCCCTATGTTTTGACAAGCTTCTGGGTTTGACCTTTACTCCTGATCTGAAATGGAACACGTACATCAAGTCTGTTGCCAAGGTCGCTGGAAAGATGGTGGGATCCTTCTACCGCTCCAGAAGATATCTCACTACTGATGCAATTCTCTATCTATATAAAAGCTAAGTACGTCCAAGGATGGAATACTGTTGCCATATCTGGGCAGGAGCTGCCAAAAACAGCCTATCATGCCTTGACAGAGTACAAAATAGACTTCGTGGCTTGGTAGGGGATGCCCTTTTCTCTACCCTGCAACCTCTCTCCCACAGAAGAGACGTTGCGAGCCTATCCTTGTTTTATCGTTATTTTCATGGCAGCTGCTCGTCTGAACTCCAATCCCTGGTCCCCCCTCGCCAATCTTTCACAAAAAACACCCATCTAGCTGAATCCACTGTGACAAATTTCCCCCACTCTGTAACTGTGCCTAAATCAAAACGCGGATTCCATGAACAAAGCTTCTTTCTTAGAACTGAACGCCTGTGGAACACTGTTCCGTCTGCCTGCTTCCCTCCGGACTACAACTTGGATGTCTTCAAGTTTAATGTTAACAAATTCCTAATGAACCGCCCCCTTAAGTAAACACTTCATCAAATCTCCACACTAACGTAATGTACTTGCAATAACCCTTATACCTGAGTGGCTTCCGGGCCATGATAAGTGGTGATCACTGTGTAAAAAAAAACAAAAAAAAACAGAACTTGCTCCCCTACTTACGAAACTATTTAAGCGTTGCCTTAAGGAGAAGTTCTTTCCAACTCCCTGCAAGACCTCATCAGTTTGCCCTGTATTTAAGAATTCAGGTGATAAGTCATCTCCCTCTCAGTACAGACCAATAAGTCTCCTGTGTGTTATAAGTAAGTTGCTGGAATCCATATTAAATAGAGAAATAGTCAACCACCTCAGCAGGAATAACCTTCTTAGTGACACACAATATGGTTTTCGCTCTGCAAGATCTACCACAGATGTGCTGACGGTTATATCCCACAGGATTAGTGAATCTCTTGACAAAGGCTTCCTTTCCAGGGCAATTGCTCTTGACATATCAAAGGCCTTCGACAAGGTATGGCATAAGGGTCTACTTCACAAGATTTCAAGCTACGGTATAACTGGAAATGTTTTCTTAATCATTAAATCATTTCTCTCCGATAAGCTCATAAGAGTAGTGGTAGATGGACAAAAATCGGAGGCCTGCAATATAAATGCTGGAGTCCCTCAGGGGTCAATCCTGGGCCCAACTCTCTTCCTGATCTACATCAATGACCTCCCTAAACACATACTTAAATCATTCGTTGACATCTATGCTGATGACACGACCATCTACGGCAACACATCAAAGGCTGTAAATGACAAAGTTCTCTCTGATTCTCTCTCCTCTGATCTTGAGCGCATGGTTCAGTGGGGGAAGATGTGGCTGGTTACCTTTAATGCATCCAAAACCAAACTCCTATCCTTACATCATCAACGCTCTGATCCCCATCTGGCATCAATTGTGATGGATGGCTCTCGTCTGGGTGAGGCCCTATGTTTTGACAAGCTTCTGGGTTTGACCTTTGCTCCTGATCTGAAATGGAACACGTGCATCAAGTCTGTTGCCAAGGTTGCTGGAAAGATGGTAGCATCCTTCTACCGCTCCAGAAGATATCTCACTACTGATGCAATTCTCTATCTATATAAAAGCCCAGTACGTCCAAGGATGGAGTACTGTTGCCATATCTGGGCAGGAGCTGCTAAAAACAGCCTATCCTGCCTTGACAGAGTACAAAATAGACTTTGTGGCTTAGTGGGGGATGCCCTTTTCTCTACCCTTCAACCTCTCTCCCACAGAAGAGACGTTGCGAGCCTATCCTTGTTTTATCGTTATTTCCATGGCAGGTGCTCGTCTGAACTCCAATCTCTGGTCCCCCTTTGCCAATCTTTCACGAAAAACACCCGTCTAGCTGAATCCACTGTGACAAATTTCCCCCACTCTATATCTGTGCCTAAATCAACACGTAGATTCCATGAACAAAGCTTCTTTCTTAGAACTGCACGCCTGTGGTACTCTGTTCCATCTGCCTGCTTCCCTCCGGACTACAACTTGGATGTCTTCAAGTCCAATGTTAACAAATTCCTAATGAACTGCCCCCTTAAGTAAACACTTCATCAAATCTCCACACTAACGTAATGTACTTGCAATAACCCTTATCCCTGAGTGGCTTCCGGGCCTTGATAAGTGGTGATCACTGTGTAAAAAAAAAAAAAAAGTGCGTTCCAGGTGTAAAGTGATCATAAACCCTTGGAAATGATTAACTTAAAAAATTTGGTTGCAGCTCCACCTCGCCTCCAACGCATGCTACTACGTTTGCAGGGGTATGATATGGCAATTGTATATCGCCCTGGAAAAGATATGGCACAAGTAGATGGATTCTCAAATTTACCAAATAAAAAAGCTAAAGAAGCTATTGACTTTGATCTGAGGGTGGATTTTGTTCAATTTTCAACCCAAAAGCTAGCTCAGCTAAACCAAGCAACAAGTGAAGATGCCACACTATGTGAATTGAGGGACATTATTCTGAGAGGTTGGCCCGACACTCTCAGAGAAATGGGCAAGAATATGAAACCTTATTGGCCCTATCGAGACGAACTGTCCATTGAAAATGGCATATTATTGAAAGCAAACAGAATAATAATACCTAAATTGATGCAACAAGAGGTATTACAGAAAATACATCATGGGCACCAAGGGATGGAGAAATGGAAACTCCGAGCCAAAAGTTGCGTTTTTTGGCACAACATTAACAAAGACATCGACAACATAGTACAACAATGTACCATTTGCCAGCAGCACCAAAAAAATTCAGAGTGCTGAACCCCTGATGCCCCATGAGATTCCGGTGAGGCGATGGCAGATAGTGGCTACCGACTTATTTCACATTGAAGGTCTCAACTTTATGCTCATTGCGGACTATTATCCCAAGTTCCCATTTGTGTGAGTGTTGAAGGAGTTCTCCAGTCAGGAAGTTATTAAACTGACAAAGCAAATATTTGGAGAACAAGGAATTCCAGAGAGATTGGTAAGTGACAATGGCCCACACTTCAGCTCGATACATTTTAAGCAATTCGCAAAAGAATGGGGTTTTGAACACCACACATCCTCACCTAAGTTTCCGCAGTCAAATGGCTTTGCTGAACGCTGTATCCAGGGAGTGAAATCTGCATTCAAAAAAGCTGCCTCAAGCGGTCATGACTTGGATATGGTACTATTATGCTTGCGTTCGACTCCTTTAGATCATACCCTTCCCTCACCAGGTGAGCTTATATACCAAAGGAAGTTAGCAGGGAACATCCCAGTCAAATGCACCAATCAAAACGCTAACAAGGAGAAAATAATGGAACGACTGTATCAGAAGCAAGAAAAACAGAAGATGTACCATGATCAACATACAAAAGAGCTGCCCAGACTGCCCATCAGACAACCTGTACATGTGTTAAATAAAGAAGCAGGTGAATGTCTCCTGCAGTTGTCACACAATTGGACCAAGAACAAAGGTCGTACATAGTACAGACACCCTCCGAAAAAAAACTCTTTGTCGAAATCGACAGCATCTTCGAGTAATCCTCTCATACACTTCACTGAAATTCCTCAGGAACCTACCAGGGACGATTCATCGAGTATAGAGACGGACAGTACACAATGTCAACAGGCACCTTTCAAACGTACACCCCATGGAGTGCCAGACACAGGCACCTATTACAACCATACGACAGTTCAAACCACCAGATCTGGACGTGTCATCAGACCCCCCCAAAAGATTCAGAGATGAGACAGTTACTAACTGACTTTTTATTTTCCTTTTTATCTCATCATTGTAAATAAATTCCTTTTTTTCTCTTTCCATTTCAATTATTGAAAGAAGAGGGATGTGATAGTATGAACCATTACCTCCCCTTAAAGAACTCTTCAGTAAAGAAGTCTCGGATATACCTTCACTTCCGTTGGACACGGAACTGGAGTTCAATAAAAAATGGAGACCATATTCCGCTTCTCATAAATGAATCTCATGTTTTGGTATTCTTTTACATAATGTTTCAGCCTATGCTTACCATTGAAGCTCGGTATGCGTGGTTAATTTTAGTGAGGCCTAAACCACCTTCTCCCTGTGGTAAGTACAGCCTGTCCATGCACTGATGTTTGTAAATGACTTTATGAAGGGATAGCATTTTCCGAGTTTTTACGTCAAGGTTATTGATGCAGTTCTGTGGCCAATTGATTATGCCAAATCCATAAGAGACAACGGGTATTGCCAATTGATTGATGGCAGTAATTTTGTTTTTCGGTGATAGTTCTGATGAGAGGACTTTTTGAAGTCACTTCAAGTATTCTCCCTGCACTTTTTGTCTCATCTTTCCATGTTCAAGTGTCTCATTCTCCTCTACTCCCAGGTATTTATAGACAGCATCTTCCTCAAGGTCTTCAATAGAGCCATTGTTAAGATTAAGATGTTCTGATGCTGTCTTTCTTCCTTTCTTTATGGTGCACTTAGCGCATTTGTCGAATCCAAACTCCAAGCAGATGTCCTCTGTATAAATTTCCCTTTTTTTTTATTTTACTTTTGTTAGTTTGAAGAGATCAAGGGGCTCCTTCCTGGGGCAAACACTTGATTCTATTATAGTTTAAATTTATATCCGAGGGCTCTTTTAAGAATATTTATATATATTTTTTTTTTCAGAGATCAAGGGGCTCCCTTCTGGAGCTAACACTTGATTCTGTTATGATTTAAATTTATATCCGAGGGCTCTTTTACGAATAGATACTGTTCCCTTTATGGCTGCTATCTGTATTTCATTACAACTTGGTCTTCCAGGGATCGCTTCTAAGTATTTATGAAGATTCTTTTTTATTAAGCCAGTTGCTCCTATCACAACCGGTATAATGTTTATTTCTTTCAGAGACCATGTTGATGTTTCCGCTTTTTCTGCCCTAGGATGCTTATACGGGAGTCCATGATGGCAGAGGACAGCTTGTCCCAGTGCTCTTCAGCGTCATGCAGATACTGCTTGGGCAGGTCCGCGGAGGTATTGTTGGTAGGTGATATCGCCCAGCTGCTCGATGTTGAGCTTTGGTCGGCTCTGTCTTTTTTGCATCCTTTGCTTCCGTATTAAATGGATAGACATGATGGAGCGAATAAGACGGTGGTCGGTCCAACAATTGTCTGTACTGGTCATTGCCCTGGTGTTCAGCACATCACAGCGGTCTTCGGCACGGACAATGACATAGTCAATGAGGTGCCTGATTTTACTTCGAGGGTGCATCCATGATGTTTTGAGTGCGTTTTTTTGTCGGAAAAGTGTGTTCGTGATGATCAGGTTATGTTCTGAGCACTTTGTCAGTAGGAGTGTACCATTTGAGTTAATGTTCCCAACTCCTTCTCTTCCAAGCGTTCCTCTCCAGCGCTGATGGTCTCGTCCCACTCTGGCATTGAAGTCCCCAAGTAGGATTATCTTGTCCCCCTTGGAGGCCCCGGATAAAATGGTGTCAAGGTCAGCATAAAAGGTCTCCTTTATTTCATCATGTGCATCAAGTGTTGGAGCATACGCACTAATCACAGTGGCCATTTGGCTGCCCGCAAGCATCAGGCGCATGGTCATTAGGCGTTCGTTGATGCCCACAGGGGGCTCATTGAGGTGGCGGATGAGGCTGTTCTTCATAGCAAAGCCCACGCCATGGATACGTGGCTCTTCTGCAGGCCTTCCTTTCCAAAAGAAGGTGTACCCGCCTTTCTCCTCCCTCAGCTGCCCGTCGTCAGCCAGTCGGGTTTCAGAGAGCGCAGCTATGTTAATCTGGAATCTCCTTAGCTCTCTTGAGATAATGGCAGTTCTTCTTTCGGGTCGATCACTTGTTTGTTGTCCATGAGGGTCCTCACATTCCAGGTTCCAAAATATAGGCGTAAGTTTTCTTTCTTTTTCCGACCGCGTGGTGGTGATCCCTCTGGATGCGGTAGTCCAGATGGGTTTTTTTAGGCAGGCTATTTTTAGGGGTACCTTTTCTAACCCCCCTCCCCTACTGGGGTGAGCAGAGTGGATCCTAAACAGGGCTGCTCAGTCATGGATGCAGCTGCCGAAAAACTCTTTCTGCCTTGGTCCGTGAGGTTAGCGACTGAATCTGGCACCCACCGCCTATGTGCCAGGTTGCAGCTAGGAGCTGCCAGACTACACTGTCCTGCTCCCGTCACCACTTCCTGGTCGCCACAGGACTTTTTCTATCCGGGAATTAAGGGAGAACTCTCTCTGCCTCAGTCCGGGAGCTTAATGACTAAAACTGTCACAAGACTTTTCCATCCATGATGTAGAGTAGGATGTGTTCCCTTTTGGGAGAACGCCTGTGCGTGATGTCTTTTAACGTGGGGAGACTGATGCGCCTGCAGCCACCACACGGCCCTTTGGCAGAGGAGGGCCTGATTCCAATGGCATGGAGAACCACGACGACTGGAGACTCTCTTCTGTTGCAGCCTTCATCCGCCTTCAGTGCCGTTGTGTCATCATTGTCATCATCCACCGCATCAGCCGTTGAGGTCTTTTGGATCACTCTTTGTCTGGAACCTCCCCTTCAACCTTACCGCCATGGGTGGCCCTACCAGGAGCCTAGGCTCCGGACAGCATCGCTCTCAGGTTCATCGGAACACACAGGGTTCATCACGACAAGGTGGCGATCCAGGGAGTACACACATATACGCACACATACGCGCACAAGTACGCACATATGCGAAACGTCACTTCCTTTAAAGTGAAAGCCAGACATGCGCAGTCAGAACACTGACCCCAGGATAAAAGTCAACAAAACCTGTCAACTTCCCCTTTTTCATCTGGACCAGCGTTTGACCGGTTGAGTCGATGAACCGTCACTTTCCCTGCTACTGTAATGTGGGGCAAGCGCAAGTTTTTTTTGTTTTTTTTTACATAGGCATCACCACATTATCAAGGCCAAGAGGCCACTCAAGGATAAGGGTTAAAGAGTGTACAGTAGAAATTGGACAATATAGTAATCATTAGTAATGAAAATTTGGTAAATTTGATAACTTATATGGAACGGCTCATCAAGAACTTATTTACGTTAGACTTGAAGACAACCATATTGTAGTCAGCTGGAAAGCAGGAAAACGGAAGACAATTCCACAGGCCTGCAGTTCTAAGAAAGAAGCTTTGTTCATGGAATCTACGTTTAGGTTTAGGCACAGATAAAGAGTGGGGGGAATTATTGATAGTGTTTACAGCTAGACGAGTGTTTCTTGTGAAAGTTTGGCGAGGGGGGACCATAGATTGAAGCTCAGTCGAACACTTTCCATGAAAATAACGATACATCAGAGACAAACTCGCAACATCTCTTCTGTGAGATAGAGGTTGCAAGGAAGAGAAAAGGACATCTCCTACGAGGCTATGAAGTCTATTTTGAACTCTTTCAAGGCAGGCCAAGTCCTTTCTAGCAGCTCCTGCCCAGATGTGGCAACAGTATTCCATCCTTGGACGTACCTGGCTCTTATATAGATAGAGAATAGCATCAGCAGTGAGATGTCTACCGGATCGATAGAAAGATCCCACCATTTTTCCAGCGGCCTTGGCAACAGATTTGATGTACGTGTTCCATTAAAGATCAGGAGTAATGGTCAAGCCAAGAAGCTTGTCAAAACTTGAGGCCTCCTGAAGACGAGAGCCATTCATTTCAATTGATGCCAGATGTGGATCAGAATGTTTATGATGTAAAGAGAGAAGCTTGGTTTTAGATGCATTAAAAGTAACCAGCCACTCCTTACCCCATTTTACTACATGCTCAAGATCAGAGGAGAGAGAATTGGAGAGAACTTGGTCGTTTACTGTCTTAGATGTGCTACCATAAATGGTAGTGTCGTCAGCATAAATGTCTACAAATGATGTAAGGATGTGATTTGGAAGATCATTAATGTAGATCAGGAAAGAGTTGGGCCCAGGATGGACCCCTGAGGGACACCGGCATTAATACTGTGAGCTTCTGATTTTTGCCCCTCAACTACTACTCTTATGAACCTATCAGAAAGAAATGATTTAATAATTGAGAAGACATTTCCAGCAATACCATAGCTAGAGATCTTATGAAGTAAACCTTTATGCCATACCCTATCAAAGGCCTTAGATATGTCAAGAGCAATTGCCCTAGAAAGGTTGCCTCCGTCGAGAGATTTGCTAATCCTATGAGATATAACTGTAAGCACATCTGCTGTAGATCTAGCAGAACGGAAACCATATTGAGTGTCACTAAGAAGGTTATTTTTGTTGAGATGGTTGATTACTTCACTATTTAACACAGATTCCAGCAACTTACTCATGACGCACAGGAGACTTATTGGCCTGTACTGAGAGGGGGATGAGCGATCACCTGAATTCTTAAATACAGGGCATACTGATGAAATTTTCCAGGGAGATGGGAAACTATTCTCCTTAAGACAACGTTTAAACAGTTTTGTAAGTATGGGCGCTAGTTCAGGTTGAAGTTTTTTGAGTACTATAATTGGAATACCGTCAGGGCCAGTTGCTTTACTGGAATCAAGGTTTTTGATTAGCTTGGCAACCTCACGTACAGATATACGTATATCACATAGCGTGTTTTCTGATACAGGAGGAAATATTGGGGGTTGGCGGCCTTGATCGCAAAGGGTAGAATTAGCTGCAAAGTTCTTGACAAAGAGTTTGGCTTTGTCTGATGCAGACGAGATTACCTCAGGTCCATTGATAATAGTTGGGATGGAGCACATGCTTCTGTATACTTTATATGCTTCCCGTCTCCATGAACTCGATTGACTTACTCTCTCTATCTCCCCTTAGCTTTAGCCCATCGACACAGACATGTGCGCGACGTTCTACTGAGTTTAACCCTTTCTTTCTACAGCCGACTTGCCTCTTCGTGTTTCTCTATTGTATTCCCCCTTTCCTTCTACGCGCGTAGTCGTCAATGGCTGAATGAACATGTGTACACCGAAGACTTTCATTTCTCAACAGAAAATAAACGACATGTTTATTTTATTTCATTTTTTGTTCCTCTACACCATTTCCTTTTCTTGCCACATGCAACAGTGAAATGGTGACCCCTTTATTTGTAAAATGAAATGAATGAGTGTGAACGAAACACGCGGTGTAAGCTAAACTCTTCCACACAAATTCACGACACGCACGAAAAACAATTTTTCTCTAACAAACAAACAAACTTGTCGACCACGAGGAGGAACATTTGCAAACCACAAAATTGAAATATAAAAATTTCAAAACAAAATGGAACTTCAACAGATGGACTTCTACAATGAAACCATGGCATTAAACATTTGGCAACCGGACCGAAACCGAGACGAGGAATTAGCAGAATTAAAGTCGGGGTTGAGAAGCTTTTGAAGCAGCTAGCCGACGCACTTCAAATGCGTCAACATTCTCACAGAAACCACGACGACACGCGGCAAAATTACAGGCGAAGTAGTTCAAGCAGGAACCGATCCACGTCACGACATAGACAAGATGTGTGTTTCTACCACAGAAGATTCGGCATCGATGCAACAAGATGCACTAAACCCTGCGCGTTCAAAAAACCGGCACAGGGAAACGAACCTTCCAGCCAGTAACGACTGTAGCTGGAGCACACAAAAAAGGTTGTTTATTTTATATCCGAGATAAAATTCACGGATATAACTTTTTAATAGATACCGGAGCGGAAATCAGCGTCATATTGACACCACATAGCCACCCAACAGGGACCCAATTTTTCAACTTACAAGCCGCCAACGGTACCAAAATACCCACTTTTGGCGAAAAAACCTTAAATTTGAACCTTGGAATGCGGAGGAATTTTTTTATGGAATTTCACCATAGCCAGCGTGACTACTCCAATTTTGTGTTGATATATATTCAATTGCTATAGGGTTATCAGCCCCTTTCTAAAACCCTTTTACTGTGGGGATTCTCTCCCCTTTTATTGTAACTCTTCGGTTCTTCATGTTGTAAATAAAATACACACACATTGTGTGCGTCTTAGTATTTCGTCAAACAAAATGTGTTCATAGTAATTTTTAAAACCTTTCTGGATGTCGCAGGCTCCGGTGACGAGGTATGTGTCCCCACATTTTTATTAAATGACTTCCACTCATTTTGAACATGGCTCACGTCTTCAGGAGGCCTCAAGTTTTGACAAGCTTCTGGGCTTGACCGTTACTCCTGATCTTAAATGGAACACATACATCAAATCTGTTGCCAAGGCCGCTGGAAAAATGGTGGGATCTTTCTATCAATCCAGTAGATATCTCACTGCTGATGCAATTCTCTATTTATATAAGAGCCAGGTACGTCCAAGGATGGAATACTGTTGCCACATCTGGGCAGGAGCTGCTAGAAAGGACTTGTCCTGCCTTGATAGAGTTCAAAATAGACTTCGTAGCCTCATAGGAGATGTCTGTAAACACTGTATTTTTTTCGAGCTGAATAAACAGGTTACATTAAATATAAACACTAAAAACATATCCAGTTGGGTAGAAAAGTAACTTATCTTGCCTTTGATAACATTTATTTGTTATATATTTGTTTTTTGACAACTTTTTCGAATCTATGTGTACAGTAAAACAAACCCGCATCTCTACGGGGAACGGTTACCAGAAAACCTGATCTTGTGGCAGGTTCATATCAACCAAAAATCCATAGCTGGCGTGGTAATCGGCCAGTGTGATGTTTTCGTTTTGAAAACAAACTTTCGTCGATTTCAACTGTGCATCCCTCGCCACCAATTTGCCAGGTGTGTCGTATGAAATACTCGACGCACAAGTCCCGCATGAACATGCGCCAGTCTGCAATTGTCACTGGTGACTATATTCTGCACTCGGCACTGATCGTTTTGAAAGTTGCATTTTGTTTGGCCCAGAGATATATAAAAAAACTAATCATTTAATAGGTACATGTGACCCTGCAAAGAAGCTGCCATGCCTAATTGTTTTGCTCTTGTTGTATTGTGAATGGGAACACCGCCATTTAAAACCGTCACGGAATTCCCTTGCAGGTACCATGCGCATATTTCCCTCTCACAGGAACAAATTTGAGAACCTGCGAGAAGCCCATGCACCTCTCGACATATCAAAGGCCTTCGACAAGGTATGGCATAAGGGTCTACTTCACAAGATTTCCAGCTACGGTATAACTGGAAATGTTTTCTCAATCATTAAATCATTTCTCTCCGATAGGCTCATAAGAGTAGTGGTAGATGGACAAAAATCGGAGGCCTGCAATATAAATGCTGGAGTCCCTCAGGGGTCAATCCTGGGCCCAACTCTCTTCCTGATCTACATCAATGACCTCCCTAAACACATACTTAAATCATTCGTTGACATCTATGCTGATGACACGACCATCTACGGCAACACATCAAAGGCTGTAAATGACAAAGTTCTCTCTGATTCTCTCTCCTCTGATCTCAAGCGCGTGGTTCAGTGGGGGAAGAGGTGGCTGGTTACCTTTAATGCATCCAAAACCAAACTGCTATCCTTACATCATCAACGCTCTGATCCCCATCTGGCATCAATTGTGATGGATGGCTCTCGTCTGGGTGAGGCCCCGTGTTTTGACAAGCTTCTGGGTTTGACCTTTACTCCTGATCTGAAATGGAACACGTACATCAAGTCTGTTGCCAAGGTCGCTGGAAAGATGGTGGGATCCTTCTACCGCTCCAGAAGATATCTCACTACGGATGCAATTCTCTATCTATATAAAAGCCAAGTACGTCCAAGGATGGAATACGGTTGCCATATCTGGGCAGGAGCTGCTAAAAACAGTCTATCTTGCCTTGACAGAGTACAAAATAGACTTCGTGGCTTAGTGGGGGATGCCCTTTTCTCTACCCTGCAACCTCTCTCCCACAGAAGAGACGTTGCGAGCCTGTCCTTGTTTTATCGTTATTTCCATGGCAGATGCTCGTCTGAACTCCAATCTCTGGTCCCCCCTCGCCAATCTTTCACGAAAAACACCCGTCTAGCTGAATCCACTGTGACAAATTTCCCCCACTCTATATCTGTGCCTAAATCAAAACGCAGATTCCATGAACAAAGCTTCTTTCTTAGAACTGCACGCCTGTGGAACTCTGTTCCGTCTGCCTGCTTCCCTCCGGACTACAACTTGGATGTCTTCAAGTCCAATGTTAACAAATTCCTAATGAACCGCCCCCTTAAGTAAACATTTCAGCAAAACTCCTCACTAACGTAATGTACTTGCAATAACCCTTATCCCTGAGTGGCTTCCGGGCCTTGATAAGTGGTGATCACTGTGTAAAAAAAAAAAAAAAAAAAAAAAGAAAGTTTATCATCCTGATGTTATTATCTGTAAAATAATAGATGTTTTCTTGAGTAATATTGTCAAGATTCATTTTCTCCAGTAATATCGGTTTACCAAGTTTCTGGAAGTAATAAATGATAATTTTAGTTTAATTTCATCTTCCCGGAAGTAATAAATGTTAACTTTAGTAAATTTATTCTTTCCCTTTCCGGAAGCAATCGTTGTCTACCCTGGATTTGGACAGCAAGGGCGTGAAAAAGAAAATGGCGTATCCAATTTCGGCAATAAAGTGTAGAAGCATGAATATTTGTTTCGTAACATTTTTTAATATAATTAATTTGTAAATACTTCTTTGGCACGTTAAAATTGTTTCGTTTTAGGTATCGAAACTAAATCCGCTTTTTATATAATAAACCTACTTCCGGTTACAGTATGTAAAAACTTCGATTATACCAGCATATTTGCACATTTTAATTTTTCTTTATGTTGCATGCGTAACTGACTCGATTTTAACTCGAAACTGTTTATCATGTAATAATGATTATCCTGACACTCCGCACTTCTTTGTTTACCTTGGAAGTGACGTCACACAAATCTTATAATACGGATGGCTACAATTGTAAAAATAATTTGTTTTATTTTTCTTTCATTTTGAGCTCCTTTTTTCTCCCGTTTAACTTTTTTTTCTCTCCCATTTCTTATTTTGAGCGGAGAATTTATTTTATTTTCATTTTGAGCTCTTTTTCCGATCCAGCGTTACCTTTTATAGGTACTCCTCCTGCAGTCCTCCTGCACTTTACGACCCGAGCTATTTTTTAACGCTATTATTTAGAAACCTATTATTTAACACGGGGAAGGGAGGGTGTATTGTAACTATTCTTTACTTTCACCCAACAATTCAATTAAAAAAAAGGTAAATATGAAGAATTACTCCAGAAAATTCCTTTAAAATTACCACTCTCAAAGGTTTTCGGGGTCGCTGAAAACGAAAATAACGTTTAAAATTACGGCAAACGAGTAGTTTCCAAGATATGAAGAAATGTTAGTTTTAAAAAGTGGGGGATCACTTTTCTATAATAATTTAACGTAAAATGATCACCCACTTTGTGGGGTGGGGCTTCCTTTCTACCATCGGAAAATTCTTTAAAATTACCTGTTTACATTTGGTGGGGAGCGGTGTAAAATAATAAAGTTCTTCTGCTTGGTTAATGTCGGCACGTTACTTATGTTAAAACGGTTAATTAAACTGCATAAGCACCTGTTAAAAAACTATACAAGTAAAACAAATTATTTTTTACTTGTAAACTGGTTTATTAATTGTAGAAAACAAAAACAAACGGGAGAAAAAAGGAGTTCAAAATGAAAAAATAAATCGTCGTTCTCTTTATTTTTCTCTTGTCTCATTTTCTGCGAAGCTACGTTTCTGGTGACCATAATTTCGATTTTGATTGTAAACATACTAAGCTGTTTCAAGTCCAAACCAACATCGCTTTTAAATTTTTACTATAATTTTTTTTTAATGCATTTAAGCCGTCTGAAAGAAAGTTGGATAAAAGTAAGTGTAATGTTAATTGAATTTCTATATTTGATGATTTTTCTGTAAAATAATTCTTACGTAATCCTAACCATTGTACCTATTTTACTATGCCTCCCCACGGGACAGAGTTAGACACCAGGGTCGTTTTTTAACGTGGAGAAAAGGTACAAAAATAAAAATTGTCTCAGTCGTGAAGGATTTCTCCTCCACCGAAAGAGAACAAGAAATAGAAGTGCAGCATCTGAAGAACAGATACTACACTTTGATCTTGTCCCGAAGGCCAAAAAATCAGACCAAAACAATTATAATCTCTCTTTTTTTTATTGTTTTATTTGTTTATTTATTTTAAATATATTTATTTGACGGACCTGAACGAAAATCCCCCGCTCTTATAATTTTTATAGTATGTTTTAGTATGTAGTATAGTTTTCGAAAGCTGTTCTTAACATGGAAGTTTGGGGGGTGTTTATACTACGCTGGGTTAGGTCGTAAAAATATACTAACTGCAAAATACCAGTTAAAATTATAGGGAGGGGGGGGGGTGATTCTCGTTCAGGTCCGCCATTTACTTTATTCTTTTCTCTTATATGTTTGAATTTATTCTGATCTAAGTATAACCATTTTTGCTTCATCATGTGCAAATAAACACTTGAAAATTTTCCAAAATATTGAGTTTTCAGACAGTTTGTTTTATTAGTACGATTACAGTTATAAATAAAATATCAGGAATTGTGGTTGAAAAATCGGTGCAAGTCCAGAACTCGGTACTGGTCGCGGTAAGAGTTCCCTGCCGAACACCCTCAAAAAACAATAACTTCTCCCTGCGCAGCCGCAAAAGACATGTTTTAGTTGCCATAGTAACAACACTTTTTATCGACATTGTTTTACTGTTTATGAATATTGAAATAAAAGACATTACTACACATTTATTAATAATATCTCACTTTTAATCACTTTTATCGACTTTTTAAAACTTTTTTTTTTACTCTTTTTAAATGACAACGTTAATGTTTATGAATATTGAAATAAAACATATTACTACACATTTATTAATATCTTTTTTTTTTTACTGTTTATGTGTCAATTTTATCGACTTTTTCTTTTCTTATATTGAAATATTATATATATGAAATATTGAAATTATTCTTATATTGAATATTGAAATAAAAGACATTACTACACATTTATTAATAATATCTTTTTTTTTTTTTTACTGTTTTACTGTTTGTGTCACTTTTATCGACTTTTTCTTTTCTGTTTTAAATGACTACGTTTTACTGTTTATGCGTCACTTTTATCGACTTTTTCTTTTTTAATAGCATTTTCTTAAAAACAGAAAAGAAAAAGTCGATAAAAGTGACACAAACAGTAAAACAGTAAAAAAAAAAAAGATATTATTAATAAATGTGTAGTAATGTCTTTTATTTCAATATTCAATATAAGAATAATTTCAATATTTCATATATATAATATTTCAATATAAGAAAAGAAAAAGTCGATAAAATTGACACATAAACAGTAAAAAAAAAAAAAAAAGATATTAATAAATGTGTAGTAATATGTTTTATTTCAATATTCATAAACATTAACGTTGTCATTTAAAAAGAGTAAAAAAAAGTTTTAAAAAGTCGATAAAAGTGATTAAAAGTGAGATATTATTAATAAATGTGTAGTAATGTCTTTTATTTCAATATTCATAAACAGTAAAACAATGTCGATAAAAAGTGTTGTTACTATGGCAACTAAAACATGTCCTTTGCAGCTGCGCGGGGAGAAGTTATTGTTTTTTGAGGGTGTTTGGCAGGGAACTCTTACCGCGATCAGTACCCAAAACTCTTCCCATCATGAAAAGGCAAAATTAGAGAAAAGTCGGTACTCTTGCATAATTTGACCCGGATCCTGGTGATTTCCCGTCAAGCCTGGATCGGGCGAGACCGGCAATCATCGGTGACAGCCGAGCGGCGTAACAGACGCAGGCTAAGGAAAAAAAGCAAAACAAAACGAAAAAAAAAAAAAAAACCCTGAAAATTTTCAAATAATAAAAATAAACTTACCTTTAAAAAAAAACAAATATGTTTATTTAATTTATTTTAGTATTTTTTTTTTATAATTATCAACAAGAAGTTTTTTTTTTTTTTAAATTTATCTGAAAAAAAAAAGGTTGATTACCGGTATAACTGTTAGGTGTAAGTAGAATTTTTTGTTTCATTTTATTTATTTATTTTTTGCATAATATTTATCAGCAACAAGTTTTTTTAAAATTTATCTGCAAAAAAAAAAAAAAAAAAAAAAAAAAAAAAATAGGTTGTTTACCCGTATAATTGTTAGGTGTAAGTAAAAATTTTTGTTTAATTATTAGTATTATTTTTTTTTTTTTTATCAAAAATATTGATTTTTTTTTTTGTTTTTTTAAACGGTTGTTATTTGCTGGCGGAAAAACTTTCTGGAGAGGAGGATATTTCATTAGGAATCTTTTGCTTTGTTCGACTGTTGATCGGCCATCAACAGCAAAGAGAGAGGTGATGGGGCAGAGGAAATGGGAGGAAGCTCCCCAACCGGGTAGCTTTCGAAAATATAATTTATGATGGAGACAAAAGAATCGTTTCCAAATTTTTGTCTCCACATAAATTCTAGTAAATACGTATTCAGAAGCTCCCGGTTGGTCCCGCATTCTTGCTTGTTACGCTGTTTCGCTTCCTTCTACATTCTCTCGACGTGGTTCGTTGTTGCCTTCATCGTAGGGTCTACAAAGTGAATACTATGATTCACAGTGAGGTGTTGGAACCCTTCTCCTCCAACTTTGTTATAGGCCTTCCAACAGTCGTTTCCGACTGTTGTACCCGGCAGAATATATTTTTTTATTATTGGAAGGAAGGTTTCTGCATTTCGATTTGGGACGGTGATCAAAAAACCCTCCTTGTCGGTGATATCATAGCCACCGAAGACCCAGAGCGGTTCGAGGATTCTCCTGTTATGTTTCCTCTGGTTGAATAAGGATTCGTCTATTTCTACAGTGTGGCCTGGGCCTCCTATCTGCCGGGGATTCCTCAGGAAATACTCCTGACAAATTTCCCTCAAAAAGTTCTTCCAATCCGTGTACGTGTGTTCGGATATAACACTTCATTCTCTCTTAATATTTTTTAGTGTCGCCATTTCGATGATTTTCACTATAGTTTCAATATCCAAATTGGAACGTGCAAAAAATGATCCTGTGCGCAATGACACTCACTGTCTACACTGACCACTGGCACACCGCCAGGGGAAGCCATCCTTTACACGATTTCTCTTTTTTAATAAACATTTATGATTACGTTTGTTGCATCTCATTCTTTGGGAAAGCAATTTCTTTTCCTGACAAAAGGAAATTGTCTGCATCGGCGTTTCCATTTGTTTTTCAATCGTGCACAGATTTATTTCCATGACTGTCATTTTTTTTCAGTAGTTACTTTCTTCCAATTCGATTGTTGTCTGCTTACAGTTACAAACTAAAGTCGAATTAGCATTTCAACATTTGAACAATGCTCGGCGGACGCCGATGATTGCCGGGAAATCACGAGGATCCGGGTCAAATTATGCGAGAGTAGCGAAAAATCTTTATGATGTGTATGTACTTGTAGCGGAAAGAAATAGCGCACACATCACAAATCACGTAAATTGATCAATCATCCTAACTTTTTTTACTATTTAAAAGAAGAAGCTTCAAATAAACTGCTAATATTTTTAAAAAATTTTTTACAGCTTACAAAAATAATGAAAATGCAAGACAAAAATCGTGTTTATATTATCGTCGCATTAAAACAACGTTCCTATATATTAACATGTTTTAAGCCGTTGACACACCTATGTGTTAAAAATCTAGCAAAAATCAAATAATAGTCATATTTACCTGAAATTCTCGATATTTATTCATGATTAAATAAACTTACATATTAAAAGTAGGTTTCGTTAAATATATTAGAGGATTTTTTTTAGGTTTTCTACCCCTCCCCCTATTTCATGGTACGAAAACTGAAAAAAAATGAATGTAGGTCGATAAAAATTTCAACATTTTTTAAAGCTAGAAAGATCAAATAAATAAAAAATAGTTGTATTTATATGTATATAAAATCCCATCATATTTTTCACTTACCTCAAAGTTGTAAATAAAATTTGACATAAAATCATTAATATTATGTTAAAAAAATAAAATGAACAATTTTTCTTGATTTTTTTTTTCTCGGTAACATAATTATTTGAATTACAAAAAAAAAACGAATTCTAAAAAATGATTATTTTTAAAAAGCTTTAAATGATACTAAATTCAAATATACAGTAGTTTCTTCCCCAGAACCGCTAGACTTTGGAATTCAATTCCAGGTCCCTGCTTCCCCAACTGTACTGACGTGCAGAAGTTCAAGTGCAACGTGAACCAACATCTTGCTGCCCAAATCTCTACATAGTACCCCAGTAGTTGTTGCTCCTGTTAGTAGCCCCCTACACCAAAGTGGCAATGTGCCTTGTATGGGGTGAAAATGTAATAAAAAAAATTTTTTTTTTAAATGTTACGCTATATGAAGTTTAAACCGATTTTTTATATAACAGGTTTCCAATATTAAAAAAAATATATTCATGTAATATAATATATGACTCTTGAGTTAATAAAAATGGCAAAAGAAAAATCGACCAAAATAAAAATTCGTTTCGATTTGATTATTTAAAATGACAGCGGTTGAAATCAAAATTTGCGCTTTTTTTTTTTAAATATACTGAAGCCTGTAAGGACAAGCATTTGTAGATACATGTATCAACAGAACAGGTTAAAATTAATTATATTGTCTGTCTAGTTCGTTATTAAAAATCTATTTGCTTTACAAAAGGTAAGTCTTATATTATTTTTTATACATTTTTATTGTTCATTTTTTTTATTGTATATTTTATTTATTCAGAAATTTCTGATAAATTTATCGTTTAATGTATAAATTTTGAATTCTTTGCTAGCTTTTTTCTTATATCTTCAAATCATTAACTCGGACTAGTTGTTTTTTGTAATATATGAGAAATTACTTTTTGTGAACTTATGCACTTATTTTACCGTTCTAAAATAATAACGATAGTAAAATAACGTTATTTGCAAATAAACTTTATAGTGCTAATGCTCTTCCATAGAAATTACAATAAACACACAAACTGATGACGTCGTGTTTTTTGTTTAGTTTGATGACATAGTACGCAACATTGTGGAGGTACCTATTGATCAAGTAGTTTTATTTAAAAATAAAATAAAATTGGGTTTGTATTACTGTACACATAGATTCGAAAAAGTTGTCAAAAAACAAATATATAACAAATAAATGTTATCAAAGGCAATATAAGTTACTTTTCTACCTAACTGGTTATATTTTTCGTGTTTTTATTCAATGTAACATGTTTATTCAGCTCGAAAAGCATACAATTTACTGATGTATTGAAAAATTCAAAATGGCGCCCGACACTCTCTTTAACACGGTAAGTTGAGGAAAAGATGTTATAAATAATAAACTAGACAAAATACTGTTAGAAATTCGCTCATTATATGTTACCGTGACATAACTTGACATATATTCGGTGTTTTTTAAATAGTATTTTGTCTAGTTTATTATTTATAACACCTTTTCCCAAACTTACCATGTTAAAGAGAGTATTGGGCGCCATGTTGAATTTTCCAATACATCGGGAAACACTGCATGTTTTTCGAGCTGAATAAACATGTTACATTAAATAAAAACAAAAAAAATGTATCCAGTTTGGTAGAAAAGTAACTTATCTTGCCTTTGATAATATTTATTTGTTATATATTCGTTTTTTGACAACTTTTTCGAATCTATGTGTACAGTAATACAAACCCATAAAATTTTATGGCTGATCGACGATCTCTCGGCGCAATTTTGGGTACTCCTTGGGCGACCAGCAGAAAAATTTAATGGGTAAATATTTACTTTAACTACAGCAGAACACTGACCAATAAATTTTTTTTTTTTTTTTAGGTTTTCGGGTCGCTGACAATGAATTTGATATTCAAACATGTCGCAAATTTACCGTTTGCATGGTATTAACCCCTGAACCCTTGCACTATTTTGTGCCAATTCACCACCATCGTTTATGCTATTCTTACATGATGCGTTCAATATATTGAACCCATTATTTTTATTTAAATCTTAACGGAAATGTATTATTTTGTTTAAAGAAAAAATCCCTTTACTAAAGTTATAGTTTTCAGTAATAAAAAAAGGAACTAGTGCACTTATTGATCCGTGCTGAAATAATAACGTTATTATTTAAAAAGCCATTCTTAACATGGGGAGGGGGATGGTGTTTTGTACCTATTCTATACAATTGAATAAAAAAAACATATCATAAAACTTTAATTAAACTTGGAAATACGATTTAAAAAATAGCGCAGATCAGTAAGTGCATTAGCACAAAAAAATAAATAAATAAAATAATTAAAGAAAAACGTTAAAAATACATGGAAATTTACAGGACTAAATGAACTTCATTTGGTCCTGAACAGTCTACAGTAGTTTCCTCCAAACTATCATTAAGTTTTTGGATTTTTAAATTTCGCCACGCTAAATCAAAAGAGTGAGATAAAAGATAGAATTATTTGAAATTAAGGTACTTATGCTATTATATTTTTACATGTTCTTATAGCAAATCATCCTAAATCTTATTTAGACAAAAAAATTTAATTGATTTAAAAGTTTATCTTTTTTAAATATTTAAATATGTTATTCATCAATACAAAAATGGCAGTGAATTGCGTTTTTAGGGAAAATTTCAAATTCTAATGAAAAAAGTTTTATATTATTCTGCTTTTCATATGATAAAATTCAGGCTTTTCTCTTTCTGGAAAAAAAAGATGCTTAAGAATAATGGATTTTAATAGATTTTAATTTGTTTTAAAAAAATAACAACTTGGTTTTTCTTTCTTCCATTTTTTTACTGGATCTTGTGCAAATGAAGTAACAGATTCAGAAAAAAAACTTTGTTTTATTTAAAATAGTAGTATCAATCCTGATATGAATTAAATATAGATGATGGCATTTTCTTTGTGATGTACTAATAATTATTAATAAAAAGTTCTATAAAAGATGAAAGTAAAAAAGAAATGAGAAACACTAATATATATATATATATATATATATATATATATATATATATATATATATAAATGTTTATATTTATCTCAACCATGATATATATATTATCATGGTTGGGATAAATATAAGAATTCATACTTATATTGTACTTAAGCTTACAATGGCAATTGACTAGGACACATCCCCCATTAGTTACTTGAATTTATATATAGTTCTCGGTAAAAATGGCACTTTGACAATGGAAAATTTGGAATACTTGAGAAGTGCGGGATAAGCTTCCATTTCCCTTGTATTAATAAAGATAAGCCTCCTTAGCCTTAGTTTAGAAAAAGTTGATATTGGTTAGGGTCAAATTCTGTAGAAGCACCGAAGAATAATTATAACGTTTTATTTAATATTTTATCATCAATAAGGACCTACAAGTAAAAATTTAAAAAATACTTGTAGAAATCCAACCAATTAAAGTTACTGACAATGCTAACAAAATAACATTATTATTTAGAAAGCTATCCTTAATATGAAGAAGACGGTTTTTTTAACTATTCTATACTTTGACCTAACAATTTAATAAATAAATAAACTTAGGAAATGGAAAATTTTGTTAAAAATTATATTACTAATAAAGTTTACTGTCAGGAAAATAACCTGATCAAACGCCGTTTGCTGCTAACTTTGAATTGGGTACTCTTCTGGTTTGTCAATATTCATGAAATTATCAGTGATTTTGTTTTGGTTTTATTTGTTTGTTTTCCTCTAATTCACAATTATAACTTTTTTGTTGTGAACAGCCTCCTCCAAGTAAGATATAACCCGAAGAAGACTGTGATGCTTACCGGTTACAAGTGTAGTCCTGGGTGGTTTTGGTTCAAACACCCACAGAAGTCCAATAGCACAGTCTCAGTCACTTCTAAGCTGATAGAGTTGATTTGATGCTACAGGCTGAGTGCCGGGTGGTAGTGGGCAATCCGCTCTTCCCTGTCGGACGTTCTCTGAAAAAAATACTTCAATATGGTTTCATACCTCTGCAGTTATTCACAAGTTGACAAACAATAAATAATTGACTTGGGTGCATGTTTAGGTTTTTGTTGTAAAGATTAATTATTAACAATTCTGAGTACAAAAAAATGTTTATTATGTACAGTTATCAACAAGAAAAAAATAAAATAGAAATATATACCATATTTTCTTACTAGCAGTCATTCAAACTGTTTTTTTTTTTTTGTTTTTAAAAACCAATTCTTCATGAATGGAGTGTTTTTATACGGGGTGGTAGTGTACAGTAACTGTGGGCTCCCAACCACGACTTGTGACTAAAAACACTCAACTACTCAGTTTTTCTGCTCTGCAGTCCCTTTTAAATGAAACGTTTGGTATAGTCTGGCTAGTTTGGGTTAAATGGTTGCATCACATATGCATATTACTTATGTGATTTTCCATCACCAACCAACATTTCCATTACCGGCCAACCTCAGCAGTGACCTTCAAGGTCACTTCTAGACTAAACTTGTTAAATAACTTAAAACAGTCATATTCACAAACAATATTGTTAAGATTCCCAAAATTGCTTTTATTTCTCTTCATGTGAAGCCTCTTTTTAACTAGCAAGGTTACCTGGCAATACCCCGAGATCGTTGTCATAAATAAAAAGCTCTAATTCAGCTTTCCTTCGTCCCCATCGACCATCATAGCTAGTTGGGTCACAAGTATATTTTTACATTTTGTAAAATATATGCAGACATACACAAGGATGGAGTTACAGTCATTTGAACATTTTTAAAAAGCATCAAATGTTTCATTAAATGTTAAGAATTTTTTTTTTAAATCGGAATCAGAATCATTACTTTTATTGGAATTGGGAATTTAGAACAGAATCAGTAATTATATCATAATCGGGAAAAATTTTAGGAATCATCCCATCACTAATACATATATTTCCAAAATTTCAATTTATTATCACTTTAATAGCAGGGTAGAAAATTGATAATTATATGAACCTCTTCATCAGCAAATAAATTCCTCATTAATTCAATAAAGACAAGATTCAATTTTATTATTCAATAATTATAGGCACAAAGAACAAAATCCAAAATACTTTTTATTTTTGAATGTGGCAGGCTAAATAAGATAAGTATCCAAGTGATTTGTAACGTTTTATTTGTTTATTAGAGATCTCCTTGTGATATAACTAAAGTTATAGCTATTGAATTCAAGTAATATATTTATGTATAATAGTTCACAATGTTCCTAAGATCAAGTTTTCTCAGTTGGTAATTTATTGCTTTTTAAAAGGTAACCATTACAATATTGTTTCATTCGTCATTAGCAAATTTATAGTCACTTATTCATCCGATATTCACCTTAAAAAAATAGAAAAACATCATTTTAAACAACTTACATGGTTCATACAACTAATACGCTGTCATTTTCTTGTTGCAAATATTACGATCATACTGTATTTACCTTAAGTAAGTTTCATTATTTTCGAATTTTTGTGAATTATTATTGTTATAATTATTTTTATTTTATTTTAAAGTTTTTGTTTTGTATATCATCTTGCATTTTATTTTTATCTTTGAGTCCTACTTTTAAGATATATTATTTGCTATATTTATAATTTATTTTTCAGTTAAAGTACCCTAAATCAGATCAAGTGATTAAACTTAAATTTGAAAGTCTACATTGTTTTTTCCTTTGTTTACTTTTTGAAGAATTAGTTCATAGCTAAATCTAATTAATTCAATAAATTTTGTTAACATCGTCACTAATTATAAGATGGTTTGTTATATATATATATTTATTTTATATAAACTTTATTCATGTTGTGTGTTCTAAGTTTTTAATTATTAGAAGTATATTTTCTTTTCTTAAAAGTCAAAAATATTTCATATCAACTCGATATTTCAAACTCATTTTCAACTTGTTCAATCCTAATTGAACTTCAGTTGACTGAATTTAAAGTTATTTATTCATCAAGTTATCCTATTTAGCTGACATGTTCTAATTATTTTTACATTTGAGATATTCTGTGGTGTCTTCAATCAAATATTATATTCATATTTATAATTATTTTTATACTTTTTAATTTTCTCCTTGATATATTTAATTAATATTTAACCACGCATATATCCTTATACTAATATAAGTAGTGGAATGGGGACAAAATTTCATGGTAACATTCAATGCTGCCAAGACTAAGCTTCTTTCTTTTAATAATTGCAACAAACCTTCTCAGCCACAAATAGCTATGGTTAATGATACATTACCTGACTGGGAAGGTGGTAAAACTATGCATAATCACTCAAAAAAGTATAATTTCCTAACACAAAGTATATATATGCACAGAATTTATTTCTCAGAGAAAAATACCTGTTGCATATTAGCACACTCAGGGTATTGCCGAATTATCAGAAAATTATTATTATTACCGTGTGGATTGAATTAGATTTGTTTTAAAGAGAAAAATGCAATTGAAGGACATATGGTTAATGACGTTTGAGAAATTTAACTTGACTAGATTCTATAAACAATAACAAGAAGGAATTTTAGATAAATAAGACCATATGTTTTAATAGAAAAGAATGTTGGAAAATAAACAAAATATGTGGGAGCAGTAGATCATTCTATTTATGTCTTGGGTCATGTGGAGTTAATGACTTAACAAGATAGTTTGGAAATATAATCAGAGTTAAAAGTTAGTCAGGAGTCTTGAGCAAACGAGTTGGAACAAATAAATAGGACAGTTAAGTTCTCAGCTGGTTGGGAATTGTTCAGCTATGTAAGTATTCAGTTGGAAAGCCAGTAATATGTAATTCCTGAAAATTGAATGCTGTGCAACCCCAAAACAAAAAACAAAGTCACACCAGGAATAAATGTAAATGTGGAAAAACAATTTGGTTGTCTGAGTTGTTGGAGTAGAAAATGACTTTCATTTTCAGAAGTGTGTCTGGGACAATGCTGCAATGGTTCTATCCAATAAGGTATGTCCTTCCCTTGTCTAGGCAAGCATGCAATAGTGCGATTTGTCCTGTTTGTTGAACTATTGCAGAAGGTATTTATATCTGTTTATTAGATGTGTTAAAATGTGCACACACATGCAATAAATATTACATAGATGACTATACAACATTTACCCGGTTTGCTCCCCTCGTTTATATATACCTGTTTTAGGTACACTCACTAGACACCCCTCAATATCATACAGACCCCCCAGTATAAAACATAGCATTTTGTATTAACTGCTCTAAAATACTAGAATGTCTCGAAAATGGAAGCTCATTTTACATAAATCAATATGTGAAACTGGTCCCCAATTCTAAATTATTAAATAATTGATTGTTTTTTTTGTTTTTGTTTTTCTTCACTCTGGGTTTTCACATCTAATCTCTTAAAAGGGTAGATTCTCATCTTAATTTAGAGAGTTGATTTCACAGAGGGTATCAAATTGATCTACAATAATAATAATAAGGCTTCAACGTTTTTTATATAGTAAAAGAATATATTTAATTTTTACAAAGATATTAGAATATAAGTTCAAATATGTAACAAAATTTCATTAAAAGAACATGTTAATCAAATTTAATTTGTAAATCACACTTGAAATGTCATTACAATTTCTTTGAAAATTCACTTACATTATAATGTTAGCAAATTTCGCAATCTTTCACGCATGTTTCAATAAGAGAGAAACCCATTAGTTTCAATAATATTGAAATCAAAGAATCATTTTTATTAATTCATGATTTTATTACTTTCTCCATCTCAAACAGCGTTTTATATGCATAAAATATTTGTTTTACAATCAGTATAAAGACATAGAAAAGGAAGTGGATTCATAAGTCTTGGTAAATAATATGGACATGGAAACTCATCAAGTTCAAAGAACTGACGCCAAAGGTTTTTTCTGGCACACAGGCGTGAAAATTTACAAATCTGTTTATACTTAATACTTCAGTCTTTGAAAATGTTCCAAGTTTTGTTTTGTTTTTTGTGAGGGGGGGGTCACACATTCTGGCGCCCTCTAGTAAAAGTTGCTACAGTTAGCAGTCAAAAACTAACTGTATAAAAAGCAATCAAACAAAAGCCCGACAATATGAAATAAATGAATTAGAAGGATTAAAAACACTCTTTATATTTCACTTGAAATTTAATTATTAATGATGTTTGACAGTATTTTTTCTTGAAAAAAATATTTTATTTAATTTTAAAACATTTTAGAACCTTTAGTGCATTATTAAAGATTACCTAACTATTGTTTGCAACGTTTCAATTGTTGTTTTTATGGAAGTGCAATAAATTTGTATAATATTTTCATATTATTATGATTTAGAAGATTTAGATTAATTTTTAGTTTAAACAAATATCATAAGTACTAGCAATGAAAAATTAAGTTTTAAAAATTTTACATCATTTTTGGAATTAGAAATTAGATTACAATTTTTCTGATTCCAATTCTCCAAAAAGTTCTGATTTTTGTGATTCCCAATTTAGATTAATCGTCCAACACTTATATATAAATATGTGTCACCTATTTGTTTATTTTGTTTGCAACACTTTAGAATAATATCAATTATACAAAAGTGAGTGACCTTGGGTCTAATCTTTTGTGATATTTTATGAAATAAAAAATATATACCTCAATTATTCATACAAAAGAACATTTTACTTTAATGTAAGTTGGGAATAATTTTCTCATCACAATTACGATACCCTTAGATGGGGGAAAAATAGAGATTTTTTAAATTGTAATCATCCAGTGGCACGTGTTCATCATTTACACACTAATCAGCATAGTTGAACATAGTAATATTCAAAAATTGGACCCCAGAATTTGAAGTTTGAAGCTTTATCACTAAACTAATTTCCACTAGTGTTGAAATATATTGCTTTTTATGTGTATTGATGATAAAGGAGAAAATCTTATTCAGTGTTGGTCAAGAAGAATCTTGAGAAATACAAAATATCTACAGTCATATTTATATTTATTCATTCAAAGTCTGCATGTTTCTGTGTCACATAAATGTTGCTGTGATCATGCAATGTACAATTATCATAAATCATTTAAAGTGAGTAGAATTTGGATAGTAAGTTCTCTTTCAGCAGCCTTTGAATGAAAATAATCAGAATAATAAAATTAAGGACTATTGAACGTTAATGTTTGCATTTTATTTAGCATTAAATATAATTAACTTTATATGAATTAATTTCTTAGAAAACATTCATATCATATTTTTTTTTTAATTACAGGTTCAGGATGATTTACAAATTTCAGCATGAATGATTTTATTTTTTATTGCAATATTTGCTGACCGATTTTTACTTTAACATACATTGGTCACTATTTTGAGAGCTACTGTTGTGACAAAGTGGTTACTAACATGGACTGAAAGCCAAGTTCGATTCCAGTTTGTTTTACAGATATACTTTCATGAAACCCAGACCTGATCTTGTGTCTGACCTTCTTTTGGTGAGGTAAATGTATACTGTTTAAGAAGAGATGCAGGGGCTGACTGAACAGAAGTCTTTATCTTATGAAGATTGTAAATTTACAATTTCTTATGAATCCACTGTGAATCAACATGCACAATCACAGAGAGCAAAGAGCCAGTTTTCATGTATAGTTTGTGGTTCTACATTTTCACAGACATCTGACCTAAAAATCCACGTACGAACACATACAGGAGAGAAACCATATTCTTGTGAAGTTTGTGGGTCAGCATTTTCACATAATTCCTCGTTGAAAAAACATATTCGAATACACACTGGAGAAAAGCCATATGTGTGTCCGATTTGTGGTCGTGCATTTTCACGTGATTCAACTTTGCGAAAGCACAGTCGGACACACTCTGGTGAAAAACCATATCCATGTAGCATTTGTGGAACTTTCTTTGCACACAACTCTGATCTTATGACCCATATGCGACGTCACACAGGCGAGAAACCATATTCTTGTGAGATTTGTGAAGTTTCGTTTTCACAGACGAGCAGCTTAAAAAGTCACATACGAACCCACACTGGAGAAAAACCATATTCTTGTGAAATATGTGGATCTTCCTTTTCACAGATGGGTCAGATGAACTCTCACATGCGAATACATACAGGTGAGAAGCCATATTCTTGTGAGATTTGTGGAAATACATTCACACATGTTTCCACATTGAACAAACATATGCGCATACACACAGGAGAGAAACCCTATTCTTGTACCATTTGTGGCACGGCATTTGCACGTAATTCCTCTTTGAAAAGGCACCTTCAAATACACACAGGAGGGGACTAAAATCCTTGTAAAGTTTAAGGAACTTTATTTTCAACAGATTATTATTTTTGAACATGCATGCAAAAGCATATATAAGAATCATTTTCTCATCAAGTTTGTAGAATTGTATTGTTACAGATTATCTATTTCACAAATTATATGCAAATGAACAAAAAAATGGTTTATGGCTTGAAGATAAGTCAAAGATAAAAAAGTATTTGTCCTAGGTGTAAAGAACTTTGGAGAATTATATGAATTAAAAAAGTCATATTATTTGTAGAGTTCTTAGTTTGACATTATTACAGACATCTGACATTAAAATCCATGTGCGAATGCATACAGGATGATTCCTCTTTGACACACAGGAGATAAATCATAATCTTGTAAAATGTATTTTTGCAAATGAGCAGCTCTAAAATTCATAGAATTCTGATTTTGAAACATGCATGCGAACATACATCCTCAATTTTCTTTGTTCTCTCTGTACAAGTGTTTGTCAGGACAACATGACCCAAGTATGCTTTACCCTACAAATAAGCCATGAATAAATATTAAAAATAACATGGTATTCATATCCCAAAAAATGCCCTTGACACCGTTATACATTGGCTTATACAAAAAAAATAGTGCCTCTTATTTAAGTGATCTTACCTCAAATAACAACTTGTTTTCACCAGAGTAGATGAATTCCTGTCCTGAAATCTAGAAAGTCCACAAGAAACATACACTTTATCATAGTTAACTTGTTAATTTGGAAGAGGAAAATTCATGTTCCTAATTCTTTACTAACTTGATGTTTAAGAGGTAAAGAAGAACCTTAATGGAATATTCAAGTATCTATATCTCATATAAAAATCGAGTGTTAGCCCAAGGAATAAGCCACTTTGATTTTTGAGAAGTTCCATATAAGAAAAATGAAAAAGAAAGTGAGGAATCATGTTCTTGTGAAGTTTAAGAAACTCCATTTTCACAGAACTCTGATTTTGTAGCATGTGTGCAAATGCACCTATCTTTATGTGTTTGGTCTCTCTCTACAAGGGTTTGTTAGGATAACGTAACATAAAAATACTTCACTCTACAAGTAAAGCCTGACTAAATATTTTAAATAGCAGGGTATTCATAGTCTAAATAAAATTCCCTTGGTATGGCTATACACTGGTTTATGCAAAAAAAGGTGCACCTCATCAAAATTATAGTACTTAGATACTACATCAGGCTAGAGGAATTTCTGTCCTGGAATCCGAGTCCACAAGAAAGATATACTTTAACATAGTTAACTGGTCAATTGGAGAGAAGAAAATTATTATTATAAATGAGAACTTTAATTTAACACTCATATAGTTATATATTATCTATAGAGATTTAGTGTTTGCCTCTGGAAGTTCCCCTTGTTTTCTTAGACTTTAGGCAGTTTCAAATACACACAGAACAAGAATCATATCCTTATGAGGTTTAAAGAACGCTATGTTCACAGAATAATGATTTTTGTATGTGTATACAAACACACGCATAAGAACTTATTTTCTTCTCAAGTTTGTGAAATTGTATATAAACAGATTATCAATTTTAAGCATGACATTCAAATGCTATATAGAATGAAATGTGTAATAAACTATTTGCCTCAAGAGTGGAGGGCTGATTTTCTAAGATTAAATTTAAATTTAAAAAAAAGAGATGCCATATTTTTGTATAGTGTTTTTGCTGTCCATTTTCATATGTGAATATACAGAGGGCAGAAACCGTTTGTTGAAATATATTTTCAGTGATGTTCTGTTTGAAAATCACGTGCAAGCAAGAGATAAACTATACTTTTGTAAACGTTGCAGAAAAGCATTTTCCTGGTAAGAACTATTTGAAACTCACATGAAAAAAACACAAGAGCAACTACATTACCTTTATGAAAATGTATTTTTTTGCAAATTTCAGTTTTCAAATAAATCACATGTGAGCACAAAGAACAGAAACTGTAACCTTGTAAAGTTTGCGAAAATGTGTTCTGATATAACTTACATGAATGTAGATATAATAATATTGGAAATACATTCTCATGAACTTTTAAGATAATGCTGACATAAAGGCATAAACATTGAACGATTCCTATTCTTGATAAAAGATACTTTTCACTGAAAAGAAGAAAATATTTTTTTCACCAAAAATCACAAAAATTTATGAATAATGATTTCACATTTGTTTTATTCTTTTTGTTCTTTTCCACTTAGTAATCTGTTGGCCTTCTGCTTAAACAGGATGTAATGTAGCAGTCATAAAAGTTTACATTTCTTTATAATTGCGGGGATGTGCCCAATTGAGCAATTTTGGTTACAATAAAGGAAAAACATTTTTTCACCAAAAAAACACAAAAAATAACATTTTTTATAGAAAGAAAAAAACATTTTTTCAACAATAAACACACAAAATATTCTGCAAACATTTGCTCTCGTCTTTCTTTTTAGTTTGGTTTTTACACTTACTACACTGTCGGTTTTCTGCCTGTAGGGAAAATCATAGCTTACCTGACTAGTGTGGGTGTCGTGTACATTTGCTTAAGGAAAATGTATCAGAATTATTTGTCTAACGCAAAGCAACAAAACTTTTTGGCTAAAACGTCAAGCAGAGGTTCGCGAGTTACAAGTTGAGTCGAGTAGAATTTGTGGGGGTCGTCAGGCCTTTTTAGGAACTAACTTCCTCCACAAATAAATAAAAATAAAAAGACTTACATGCAAAACAAACGGAGGTTTATTCACAGAAACCAACCATTAACAAATAAAGTATAATTCTCTTTATAATGAGTTCAGAAGTCCTTTTTAAGTGTTCGTATAAAAAAAAGGAGAATGTCTTTTTTTGTTGAACTGTTCATATGTTAAAACATGTTAAGAGAGGCCATAGGTAATGTTCGCCTGTGAAATTGTATGAAGCGCGCGGAGCGGTGAAAATGGAAGAGTGATAGTAACATGCGTGGAACGTCCGAATGAGAATGCAGTTGAGAGAGATTTGATGTTTGTGTGTGCTTAAATACTATTTGGACCGGCTCCCAGCGAGCTTAAAAAGAAAAGTTTAGAAAAATGTCTTTGGAGAAATCTCATTGGACGGAAACATCACGTGGGGTGCTCTGTACTACGTCCGCTCATTTTGAGTCAATTTAATATATAAGGCCACGCCGGAATTTGCGTGGGAGTTATTTTTTATTTTTCACACGCCAACATAATCATAATCATACTGCGCGCCTAAATTGTATTTATTTTTATAACAATTTTTAACCCGAATCTTAACCGTGTCAACTGGCACAAGTTTGTTGTTCACAACACCAGATACACATCAACGTTCTCTATTCACATGTCTTAAATGCTTCTCCCACTCCTCCCAGCAACTCGCCTTTTATAATGTTTTGGGCACACCTAATTTGCATATACCACACAAGACTGCCCGAGATCTACGCGTGACCGGAGGCTTTAAAAGTCAACAGCAGCCATCTTGGGCCTCTTTTCTTTTTTTTTTTTTCTGTCTTTCAGCTTGCTGCCGAGACAGATTCTCGCCCTTTTCTGAGGTAGGTCCTCTCTATGTCTATCACACTCCCTCCTGATCTCATGATGACAGAAATGGCAATGGGTAGTGATCGCCGTCGCCGGGTGCTTCTGCAAAGGGGAACAATGCATGCCTCTTCTTCACTTAAGCTCTCAACCACGAACTGGTGGTTGAATACTACTTCCACTGAGAGGCTACTAATATTAGTCACCTTCTGAGGGAGCTGCTGTGAACCAGAGCGATGTCTCACTGGTTCCTGACTCGGAGTCAAACTCGCTCCTATTGTTCATGGGTATCCACGATTGTGTTGGCGGCCATAAGTCCTTAATGTGACGGAGCACACCATCGACACACACTGCTTGCTTACTGATCACTTCAGTGATACAAGTCCATACTGAGTCGTACATTTGCTACGCAGGCTCTTGATCCAGACAACTCATGTGCTACAAAAAAAAATATTTCTTAATTTCTATTTCTCTCTTACTTTTCCTCTCTGCTTTGCTTCAAGCAAGTCTGTTGACCTATTCCACAAAACTCCATCATGAAAAGTTTCAAGAAAAATACACGATTAAACCCGGATCTCCAACTTCTAACATAGACCCCCACTACCATGTCTCCTCAAACATCAGGGGTCTAATTTCTAACCTTCCAAAGTTGTAAACCCAATTACAGGAGACTAAACCAGGCATATTATTTCTAAGCGAAACTGGCATTGGACAAACCATTTCCCTAGATGAGTTCGTAATTAAAGCATACTCTTATTTAACTTCCAAATCTGACCCCCAAGATCGCCATTGCCATGGAATATGTGCCTATATAAAAAATGGCTTTCCATGTGGTAGGGACATCTCCAGAGAAGATCCTAACTTACCTTATATGTGCTTCTGGGTTGCACTTGCTCTAACTACTGCATTTATATTTGCTCTCTATCGCCCCCATAACAGCGGAGTTACTATCTTTGAAAGCATATCTGAGAAAATTGACTATGTCCTATCTGCTTATCCTTCAGCTAATATTCATGTCTGTCGAGACTTCAATGTACACAATGTGGAATGGTTAACTCACTCAAACAAGACTGATAATGAGGGGAAGTTCTGTCATGATTTCTCCATTGCTTATGACCTCAGATTGTTCATGAACCCACCCGTGTGCCCAATACTGACGGCCAGTATGCAAGTCTCCTAGACCTTTTTCTCACAACTTGTCCTGAACTGTGTTCAGCTTCCGTTCTGTCTCCACTTGGATCTCCTACCACTCTGTTGTATCAGTTAAGATAAAAATGAAATGTAATAAGTCCTCAGATGTACCTCTCCATCGTACAGTATATCGATACTCTACGGCTGTATGGGAAAGCTTCTATACATTTATATCAGATCAATCTCTGCGTTCCATGTTTAAAAAGGATGTGTCCTCTATGGTATCAGACCTGACGGAATAATTAATTGTAGGTATAGACCGTTTCATACCCTCAAAAAATTCCAGCAAAAACCTAACAGCAGCCGTGGTTTTCTCCATAATGTGCTGCTGCCATTGCATACAGAAATCACTTTTTCCATTGCTCCCAACGTAATAGATGTACGGAGACTAAAGCCGCTTTCAGGACTGCCAGCAACCACTGTACAAAATTAATAAAGAACGCAAGAGAGTTGTATGCGCAGTCCATCAAGTTTAAAGTAGCTGAGCAGCGGCTTGGTTCTCACCAGTTTTGGCAAATAGCAAACAGAATCCTGAACAGAAGCGTGTGTTCTATCCCAACTCTCATAAATGGACCTGAGGTTATCTTGTCAGCATCAGACAACGCCAAACTCTTTGGCAAGACCTTTGCAGCTGATTCTACCGTTTGCGATCAAGGTCGCCAACCTCCAATATTTCCGCTTGTATCAGAAAACATGCTATGTGATATACAAATATCTGTATGTGATGTTGCCAAGCTAATCAAAAACCTTGATTCCGGTAAAGCAACTGACCCTGACGGTATTCCAATTATAGTAATCAAAAAACTTCAACCAGAACTAGTGCCCATCCTTACAAAACTGTTTAAACGTTGTCTTAAGGAGAATTGCTTCCCGTCACCCTGGAAAATCTCATCAGTGTGCCCTGTATTTAAGAATTCAGGTGATCACTCATCTCCCTCTCAGTACAGGCCAATAAGTCTCCTGTGTGTCATGAGTAAGTTGTTAAATAGAGAAATAATCAACTATCTCAGCTAAAATAACCTTCTTAGTGACACGCAATATGGTTTCCATTCTGCTAGATCTACAGCAGATGTGCTTACAGTTATATCTCATAGGATTACTGAATCTCTCGATGGAGGCTACCTTTCTAGGGCAATTGCTCTTGACATATCAAAGGCCTTTGAGAGAGTATGGTATAAAGGTGTACTTCACAAGATCTCCAGCTACGGTATAGCTGGAAATGTCTTCTCAGTTATTAAATCATTTCTCTCTGATATGTTCATAAGAGTAATGGTTGATGGGCAGAAATCAGAAGCTCTCAGTATTAATGCTGGAGTCCCTCAGGGGTCCATCCTGGGCCCAACTCTCTTCTTGATCTACAGTAATGATCTTCCAAATCACATCCTTACATCATTCGTAGACATCTATGCTGATGACACTACTATCTATGGTAGCACATCTAAGACCGTAAATGACCAAGTTCTCTCTGATTCTCTCTCCTCTGATCTTGAGCAAGTGGTACAATGGGGAAAGAGCTGGCTTGTTACTTTTAATGCATCTAAAACCAAGCTTTTATCTTTACATCATCAACGCCCGATCCCCTTTTACATCAATTGAAATGAATGGTTCTCGTCTTGGGGAGGCCTCATGTTTTGACAAGCTTCTGGGCTTGACCTTTACTCCTGATCTTAAATGGAACACATACATTAAATCCGTTGCCAAGGCCGCTGGAAAAATGGGGGGATCCTTCTATCGATCCAGTAGATATCTCACTGCTGATGCAATTCTCTATCTATATAAGAGCCAGGTACGTCCAGGGATGGAGTACTGTTGTCACATCTGGGCAGGAGCTGCTAGAAAGGACTTGTCCTGCCTTGATAGAGTTTAAAATAGACTTCGTAGCCTCATAGTGGGTGCCCTTTTCTCTTCTCTGCAACCTCTTTCTCATAGAAGAGATGTTGAGAGTTTGTCTCTGCTTTATCGTTATTTTCATGGCAAGTGCTCGGTTGAGCTCCAATCTATGGTCCCCCCTCACCAGACTTTCACAAGAAACATCTGTCTAGTAGAAAACACTATCACTGATTTCCCCCACTCTTTATTTGTGCCTAAACCTAAACGTAGATTCCATGAACAAAGTTTCCTTCTTAGAACTGCACGCTTGTGGAATTATCTTCCATTTTCCTGCTTTCCAACTGACTACAATATGGTTGTCTTCAAGTCTCACGTAAACAAGTTTTTGATGAACTGTTCTATATAAGTTAACAAATTTACCGAATTTCCATTATTAACGATTACTATATTGTCCAATTTCTACTGTACACTCTTTAACTCTTATCCTCGAATGGCCTCTTGGCCTTGATAAGTAATGATGCCTATGTAAAAAAAAAAATCCCCTTTTTCCAGTCTCCCTCAAGTTACTTTCGTCTCAGGTACTGGGTTCGTTTCTATGCTCTTCAACCTGACATGTCGGCCGGTGCTGTAGAGGGTGATACAGCATCCTTTGGGGTCACATTGTATAAATAAACTGCTTCAGACACTGCACAGCCCATTCCGGCGGTGATAGTTTTGACAGTCCTGTGGTTCCACTCAATAATCCCATTCCCGCTCGGTACATAGGCACATTAGAACCGCAGATGTACTCCCCAATCCTCGGCAAACTTTTTGAATTGTTCACTGATGAAAGTGGTGCTGTTGTCAGTTAGTATCTCCGTTGGGGGGGGGCTACATTCGAGGAAGATGCCGTTTAGCTGATGGATGACTGCTGCTGTATCTTGCTGGCCGAGCATCCGCCATATCACAAACCTAGATGGGCGACAGTCAATGAGGGTTAGGTAATCCTCGCCGTTGTGGTAAGTAACATCTATTGCCAGTTGGCTCCAGTGGCTCTTTACGTCCAGTTTTCCGCTTTTCCCAGTGAACGGATGCCAGGTCGATGGATTGGCAAGCCACACAGCTCTCAACCACTCTTAAATGTCTGCTTTTCTGAATTCATTTCGCAACTATGGCAGTTGATTAACACGCACGTCGAACTTCTAAAGCTTGAATTCGTTTCACAACTACGGCAGTTGATTAACACACACGTCGAACTTCTAATCACACTGATGCAGTTGATACACACTGTCCTCGATCTTCTGAACATACTCCTTTTATTGTCCAAGTGTTCGTCATTAGCCAATCAGCAGCCAGAAAAACAGTCACTTGAGGCCTGACATCATCGCTCAATAATCTTACAAAAACCACAGCCACCATTTTTAATTTCTGCCCTCCCTGTGATCCTCCCAGCAGGTAAGACAACACGCACAGACATGTGGTCGCTTTCTTCCTTCATTCTGTTCGACTTTACATTTTCATACTTCAGGGTCATACAACATACAAGGATGGAATACTGCTGTCATATCTGGGCAGGAGCTGCTAAAAACAGCCTATCCTGCCTTGACAGAGAACAAAAAGTTTGTGGCTTAGTGGGGGATGACCTTTTCTCTACCCTGCAACCTCTCTCCCACAGAAGAGACATTGCGAGCCTATCCTTGTTTTATCGTTATTTCCATGGCAGGTGTTCATCTGAACTCCAATCTCTGGTCCCCCCTCGCCAATCTTTTACGAAAAACACCCGTCTAGCTGAATCCACTATGGAAAATTTCCCCCACTCTTTATCTGTGCCTAAATCAAAACGTGGATTCCATGAACAAAGCTTCTTTCTTAGAACTGCACGCCTGTGGAACTCTGTTCCATCTGCTTGCTTCCCACCTGACTACAACTTGGATGTCTTCAAGTCCAATGTTAACAAATTCCTAATGAACCGCCCCCTTAAGTAAACACTTCATCAAATCTCCACACTAACGTAATGTACTTGCAATAATCCTTATCCCTGAGTGGCTTCCGGGCCTTGATAAGTGGTGACCACTGTGTAAAAAAAAAAAAAAAAAAAAACTAAGCAAAATACGAGGTTCGCTTGATCGCTGGATGTCCACTTTGGTAGTGGACTTCCTTGATTTGATCAAACTGAGCAGAACACACGGCTGCAACGCAGGCCGCTTGTATGGGTTTGCTGGTTCTTTTAGTGGCATCAATCCACTGTGGGGTACTCTTGTGAAACAATCGACCCTGTTCAGGCTGGATCTGACCAAGGAGATTTCCATTGACAGCACATATTCTTCTTCGATCCTCATGATGATATTGACCCGCCGTCGCTCGTAGCTTTAGTTCATATTCTGACCCTCCCGGTAAGGGTGTTCGAAATCCACTTGTGGACACAGGCAGAATCTGTAAACAGCTGCAGGGTCGTCGACTTCCAGAGAATCATCAAGTTTATCCCCTTGAACACAGCATCAAACTGTGCCAGGTTTATATGCTGGGATTCCCGTTCTGAGCGTAACCAGCAGGCATTTCCACCACGGCCCCATCATGGACTATTGGTACACCCGTGGCAAGAGAGCTTGCATCAACCTACACATTCAGGTCCTGACTGTAGATGCACCATCTGCTCCGTGCAGGGTCCTTCTTGTGCACTCTGGTGAGGACTTCCTCCAGCATTGGGTTGAGAGGTTTTGTACCACATCGTCCCATCCAGTGGTGACCTCAGACGCTCTCCTCTTTATGAATGCCACTGCAACACGAAGCCAGCTGCCCACAGGGAGGTATCCAACAAATTTTCCGCACCAAGAAAATACGTTTCTTCATGTGACATTGTAGGGCATGTCTGGAACTTCATTTCCCCGTTTCTAATGCAGGATGCTGTCTTCTCCCCAGACCTGTAAACTGAACACCCGTGCTCCATCCTGTAGTCTCCTCGACTTCTTACTGAGAAGTCCAAAGTTGCGGAGATGCTCCTCTACACGAATCGTGGATACAACCCTTTCATTCACGTACATATCATGAATATATGCTGATGTTGCCTACCTTATGCACTCATCCTGAGCCAGAATGGTGTAAACAATCGTTTGCATAATTGATGGCGCCACGTTGATTCCAAACCCCCATACGCGTTAAGCAGTATCTCTTCCCTTTAACCAGGACTGTCTGATAAGGTCATAGTGACTGGTGTACACGCACTTGAAAACAAAGGAAGAGACAGGAAAAAAAATAGCTTCTCCCATCATGCCCTGCCTTCCCAAGATGCCCCTCATGTATATAAATGGGCTAGCCATCCTTTCCTTCTTCTATGCAGATATGCCCGGTACGGTTTTTTTTTTTTCTTTCTAACCATATACCCCACAAATATTAAAAAATTTATAAATTTATTCCACTGAATAAAAACACAAAAAATATATCCAATTTGGTAGAAAAGTAACTTATCTTGCTTTTGATAACATTTATTTGTTATATATGTGTTTTTTTGACAACTTTTTCGAATCTATGTGTACAGTAATACAAACCATTTGTCTTTTCTTGTGGATGTAAAACAGAGCATACGACTAGGTGCATCAGAAATTTGGGGGAATTTATGACACCCCTAACAGAAAACTACGAATAAAATATAAAAAAAACTCGTAATTTCTCTTTTTAAAGTGGATTGCTTATTTTCTGTATGGAATATACTTCCAAAATAAACTATTAAAGTTGTTTAAAAAATAATGGAAATATTATTTTTCATTTTTTTTAAAACAGTGTTTACAAAATGTTCGTTAACCTTTACGAATAGGGTCCCAATGTCCCGCCTCATTCTGAGTTCGGAGAGAAGCCGTCTGGGATTTGTTTCACAATATTTGTAGCATCGCTCTCTGTGCGACTATATTGTTAGAAGGGTTTTAGGGTTAGGGTAATTAATTTTCTGCCTCGACACCGCTAATGCCAAAATGAGGTGGAGCGTCAGGACCCTATCCGTAAAGGTTGACCAAAATGTTTACAAAATGCCGGGGCGCCTTCATGCAGCCATTTTTTTTTTACGTAATGAAATCCATTGAATTTTACGAGTTAAATATTTTTCAATTTTTAAACTTTAAAAATCTATAAAAAATTTTCGATTGGTTCAATTTCTTCGATATCGGGTTAATGTGAAATTTTATGCTCTTTCTAATAAACCGAATATAATATTTTAGACAAGCGTTATTTTTAAAATTCACCCCAATTTTGAAATGTCTATTAAATAATTAAATAATTAATTTATGTACCAAAGTTTTTGTAGAGTTGAATGTAATAATCAAAGAGGAAAGCACCCCCCCCGTGTGTGTGTGTGCATTCATAAACTTACCTTCGGATGGGATCTGAGAGAAAGAGAAATTAAAGATGGCAGCCATGGATTTATAAGGTGTAGTCTGATGGAATCTCACGAGATCTCATCTTCCACTGCACATATATGCAAATGGAATGGGGTCAGTTTTCTTATAAAATGTCTGTTGGCAGAGGCAGTGGGGAGAAACGTGCTGAAAGTTGAGAGAGAAAGTTGTCAGTGACGAATTCTAACAGAACTTTAGCGTATTATATTTGGTTCATTTTGTTTTGCTGTTTACCAGCCCATTTAACGTCAAGCTATTTCGGCATAATGTGGGACAAATTCGACCTTAAATTAATACCGGAATTCGACGGCTCGACTTCAGTACTTGACTGGGTGGAGAAGGTGGAACTGGATTGCCTGTTGTCTAGTGTGAAGAATATTGAACATGTAGTTCCTCTACGTCTGTCTGGTAGGGCTTTCGCAGTATATCAACAGCTTAGTCCTGAGGAAAAACAGGATTATGAAAGGATCAAGTTGGCATTATACAAGGCATTCGCTATCGACCCCGCCATTGCTTGGGAGCAATTTGAGGCAAGAACCTTGCATCCCGGTGAAACTGTCAACGTTTATTTGGCCGAGCTGACGAAATTGATGGTGTTGTTTGGTGGACTGCCTGAGCGGGCCTTGGCATGCAAATTTTTGACAGGGCTCCAAACCAGAGCAAACCAACTCCTCCAGGCTAGCTCAAGCATAGCTTCATTGTCCCTTAATGACCTTTTAGACTGGGCCAGGACCGTGATGAAGAATACTTATGAGATGGGAGAACCGGTAGTCGCTGCTGCACAGCGTGCATTAAATGAAGATAGACCATCCCAGGGGCCCGTCCTGCATGGTGAAGTCATGTTATAGGTGCAATGACCAGGGCCACATTGCGAGGAACTGCCGGCGGCGACTGACAGCTATTCACTGCTACCAATGTAATAAGACTGGTCATATGGCCCGGGATTGTTTGGGAAACGGGGTCGGGGACAAGGTGCCAGCGTCGACCTCTTCCCCAAACAGAAATTAGACGAGGCGTTTCCGACCATTCAGGTCTATGTCAATGAGAGATTGTGGTAAGCACTCTTTGACTCTGGGTGCTCTCGCACCGTAGTGAGTGCGAGCCTCTGCCGCACTTGGAAGAAGATGACTACTAGATTAACCACCATCAGTGGAGTGACGCGGGCATGTTGCAGGGTGGGCACTGTGAACATTCGCACTATGCATGAGGTCTCCAAGCTAAACAAGAATCTTGATTCCAGTAAAGCAACTGGCCCTGACGGCATTCCAGTTATCGTGCTGAAAAAGCTCCAACCAGAACTTGCCCCCATACTTACAAAACTGTTTAAGAATGCCTTAAGGAGAAGTGCTTTCCAACACCCTAGAAAACCTTGTCAGTATGCCCTGTATTCAAGAATTCATGTGAAAAGTCATCTCCCTCTCAGTACAGACCAATAAGTCTCCTGTGTGTCATGAGTAAGTTGTTGGAATCCATATTAAATAAAGAAGTAGTCAACCACCTCAACAGAAACAACCTTCTTAGTGACATGCAATATGGTTTCTGCTCTGCAAGATCTACAGCAGATATGCTAACGGTTATATCACATATTAGTGAATCTCTTGACAAAGGCTTCCTTTCCAGGGCAATTGCTCTTGATATATCAAAGGCCTTCGATAAGGTTTGGCATAAGGGCCTACTTCACAAGATTTCCAGTTACGATATTACTGAAAATGTTTTCTCAATAATTAAATCATTTCTCTCTGATAGGTTCATAAGAGTAGTGGTTGATGGGCAGAAATCAGAGTCCCACAGTATTAATGCTGGAGTCCCTCAGGGGTCCATCCTGGGCCCAACTCTCTTCCTGATCTACATCAATGATCTCCCAAAACACATACTTAAATCATTCGTTGACATCTATGTGGATGACACGACCATTTATGGAAACACATCAAAGGCCGTAAATGACCAAGTTCTCTCTAATTCTCTCTCCTCTGATCTTGAGCGCGTGGTACAATGGGGGAAGAGGTGGCTGGTAACTTTTAATGCATCTAAAACCAAGCTTCTATCTTTATATCATGAACGCTCTGATCCCCATCTTGCATCAATTGAAATGAATGGCTCTCATCTTGGGGAGGCTCCATGTTTTGACAAGCTTCTGGGTTTGACCTTTACTCCTGATCTGAAATGGAATGCGTACATCAAATCTGCTGCCAGGGATGCTGGTAAAATGGTAGGATCCTTCTACTGCTCCAGAAGATATCTCACTACTGATGCAATTCTCTATCTGTATAAAAGCCAAGTACGTCCAAGGATGGAGTACTGCTGCCACATTTGGGCAGGAGCTGCTAAAAACAGCCTATCCTGCCTTGACAGAGTACAAAATAGACTTCGTGGTTTAGTGGGGATGCTCTTTTCTCTTCCCTGCAACCTCTCTCCCACAGAAGAGACGTTGCGAGCCTGTCTTTGTTTTTTCATTATTTCCAGGTCAGGTGCTTGTCTGAACTCCAATCCCTCGTCAATCTTTCACGAGAAACACCCGTCTGGCTGAAGCTACTGTCAATAATTTTCCCCACTCTTTATCTGTGCCTAAATCCAAACGTAGATTCCATGAGCAATGCTTCTTTCTTAGAACTGCAGGCCAGTAGAACTCTCTGCCGCTTGCCTGTTTCCCACCTGACTACAACTTGGACGTCTTCAAGTCCAACATAAATTAAATTCCTGACAAACCGCCCCCTTAAGTAAGACACTCTATCAAAACCCCCAATACTAATGATTACTACAATACTATCTCATTGATTACTGTACACGCAATAGCCCTTATCCCTGAGTGGCCTTCGGGCCTTGATAAGTGGTGACCCCCATGTAAAAAAAAAAAAAAAAAAAAATACTTAAACTGGAAATTCAGCTAACATCAAGAAACCGCTCAGCTTTGACCTGCTCCTGGGAAATGACGCCATCAGAGCCTTAGGTGATGTTTACATAACACAGACAGGGGGGGGGCGATACAGTTTCAGGAGAAGGTTCCAATGTGTGCTGCTTTGAAGATTGATCAGCCAAACTTTATTGTCAAGTTTGACCAGCAGCATAAGGCTTGGACAGCCGCGTGGAAATGGTCAGAAAACCAGGAACTAGCCAAACTGCAAAATGAGGTAACAGTGTACCATGTGCCCGACCAAATGAAGCCTGCATATGAAGAGGAACTTTGTGATTGAATCAAGGATGGCTGGCTGATTCCCTACCCTTATGAGAAACTTGGACCTTCCAAAGGCTTGATTCTGCTGATGACGGTTGCTCAGCACAACAAAGCAAAGGTGAGGCCATTGATGGACTATCGCGAACTGATGTTGATGCATTCACGGCAGATGCTTACGTTTGTACCAGCAAGTTACGAGAGTGGTGCCAGCAGGGTTCCAATGTGTCACTGCTGGATCTAAGAAAACATACCTGCAGGTCTGAATCAGTGAAACAATGTGGCCATTTCAGACGGTGGTGTTTGCTGGCAGGAGGTACTACCTTACTAGACCAGGCTTTGGGCTGAACGTGGCACCCCCAATAATGAAGACCATTATTAACACTGTGTTGTCACAGGAAGAGACAATAAAAGATGGGACATCAGCGTACCTTAATGACATATATGTGAACAAAGACATTGTATCATCGTCACGTGTGAGGGCCAAACTGGCTGTTTGGTTTGACGTGCAAGGATCCAGAACGTTTGGTGAATGGCATTCGTGTCTTGGGCCTGAACATTTGACAGGAGCGAGGGACTTTGAAATGGTGGTGCGGAACTGCTGTTCCTGAAGTACCGGATGTCTTCACAAGGCGAGCAGTATTCTCCTTGTGTGGAAAACTTGTGGGGCACCTACCAGTGTGTGGATGGACTCGCGTGGCAACAGGCATCATAAAAAGGAGGGCAAGCACAGTCACCAAAGGCTGGGTTAATGAAACAGCCAACAATCTGTTGGTTTGCATGGTGAAGGAGACCATTGCAAGGGTAAAGCAGGATGACCCCGCCAAAGGAGACTGGTGTGTACAGGGAGACAAACTGAATGTGTGGGTGGATGCAAGCTCTCTGGCAATTGGTGTGCTGTTGGAGAAGAATGGTGCTGCGATTGAGGATGCTTGCTGGTTGCGACCAACGAGTGACGCTGCTCATATCAACCTGGCAGAGCTCGATGCGGAGATAAAATGTATCAACCTGGCACTCCAGTGGAAAGTCAGGAAATTACACATACACAGAGATTCACTATGCGTGTACCACTGGATATCATACACACTGACAGGCAAGACTAGGGTGCGCACTAATGCAGCCAATGAGATGCTGATCAGATGGAGGTTGGAGACTGTAAAAAAGCTGGTAACAGAGTACAACCTCTCTGTGGATGCAGTACTGGTCACTTCAAATTGCAACCTTGCTGATAGGCTCACTCGGGAGCAACAGAGATGGTATGACACCATGAAGAAGAAAGCCGAGCCAGTACCATTATGTGCCACCTCTATAGAGGTGGCAGATGAAATCAGGAAGATACACCATCTCAGTGGACACCCCGGAATGAGACGGACATGTTATTTTGTGCAATTATCCAATCCGTCGGTGCAGTGAAAGCGATAGTCAAGGAATGCCGAACATGCCAGTCAATCGACCCCGTCCCAGCAAGATGGTAGAAAGGTCAGCTGGGAGTAAGTGCGACTTGGAGCCGACTGGGTATGGACATAACCCACTATGGCAGCCAGCATTTCCTCACCCTGATCGATTGTGGACCGAAAAGGTTTGTAATCTTACGCCCGTTAATTAGATAGGATTCCTCCAGTGTAATCCGTGAATTGGAGTCCATATTTTATGAAAGGGGGCCGCCCGAAGAGATCCTCACAGACAATGACACGTCCTTCTGCAGTGGGGTGTTCAGACGTTTTGTAGACAAGTGGGGGATCCAGCTCAGACACAGATGTGCATATGTACCTAGTGGCAATGGCATAGTAGAGTGGTGCCATCGAAGCATGAAGAGGATCGCAGCAAGAAAACAATGCAGGATCTCAGAGGCAGTCTATAGATATAATGCAACTTCAAAGGATGGCATGACTGCTGCAAGCGCACCCACCAATACAATCCATTGGTATCGAGTGCACATCAAAGACATTGATGCCCCTCTGCCTCATCGGCAGGAAACCTGAGGACCATATGAGTTATGGGACACTGTTTGTGTGAAGCCTTTCAATCATTGATGCACAAGCAGCTTTCAAAGAGGGCGAATCACTGGCATTATCAGTGAGCAAGCCATGCTAGTCAATGGTACTCCACGCCATGTGAAGGATATCCGGCCTGCCCTGAATACGAACCAGTTCGTAAGTAGCAGTGATGGTGAATCATACAACGATGACCTGTGGATCTGTCCTATTCCCCACGATCGTACAACTGTGAAGCCCAACACTGACGCCAATAATTCCAGCATCCCTTCTGAGAGCTCCGATGAAGATGAAGAAGTCCAGCCTGATGGTATGACTGTACACCCTAATGCTGATGCTGATGATTCTGGCACATCTTCTGAGAGCTCCAATGAAGATGAAGTAGTCCAGCCAATCCCCCTTCGTAGGAGTGCCCACAACAAACAACTGCGTCCACCATGCCAAATGTGTGGTATGGAGACCAGGGGGGAGTGTAGAGTTGAATGTAATAATCAAAGAGGAAAGTGCCCCCGTGTGTGTGTTGTGCTGTCATACAACTTATTTTCAGATGGGATATGAGAGAAAGAGAAATTAAAGATGGCAGCCATTGATTTATAAGGTGTAGTCTCGTGGAATCTCACGAGATCTCATCTTCCACTGCACATATATGCAAATGGAATGGGGTCAGTTTTCTTATAAAATGTCTGTTGGCAGAGGCAGTGGGGAGAGACGTGCTGGAAGTTGAGAGAGAAAGTTGTCAGTGACGAATTCTAGCTGGACTTTAGCGTATTGTATTTGGTTTATTTTGTTTTGTTGTTTACCAGCCCATTTAACATCAGTTTTATATATCACAAATTGAAGATAAAAGTTCAATAAATAAAATATTCTAATTTAAAAAAAAAGTGCTTTTTGGAAATTTACCTGTAAAGTCCAAAGTGTAAAACCTTTTTTTTAAACAAAGTTGATTTTTTTTTCTTAAATGAAACCTCATGTTATGCTTATATTGCCAAGTAAATACCAGACGCTGACAGAAATTTTTTCTATTTCATTCAATGTTTTCTTTTTTTAGATATTTAAAAAAAATTCAGTCGATAAAGAAGTATTAAAATATATCAATCAAAACCTCGTATATTTCATTAAGAGAATTAAAAAAAAAAGATCGGTCAACTAGATTTTTTGTTTTAGGAGAAAAACTTATAAGGGAATGTCTGTTTATTTTTTTTAACTACGGGGGACCAAAAATACTAATTTTGGTTAACAGCACACAATATAAATGTAACGCCTCCCCCGATGAGGTGGTTAAGGACTCTTTTTTCTCTGGATTCTCGGCACATGTCGTCTAGACTCCTTTGAGACTATTACATGAAAGCGAATATCGAAGTGGCAGGCAGGAAGAAAGACAAACAATTGTAGTCTATCTACCAAAGCTTAATTTTCACAAAATTATGTACAAAATATTTTTACAATTCTCATTCAGATTTTGTAAGTTCTTTTCAAAGTCTCAACTCTCTTCACAGACAGTGACCGACGGATTGATGAGGTGGGGAGGGGTCACGTCTCTTCTCAGACTCAACAAGCAATCTGCTTTGAAACTCTCCACTCACTCTGCGACTCAACTCTCTCCACACTCTTCCTAATGTTCGCACGACAGTCGTATATATAGTAAGGTATGTGGATGGGGTAGTAATTCTCCCCAGCCAATAAGATTTCGCCACAAAATCTCCACGAAATAAAAAGCCCCAGGTCCCTGGGTGGGCACCATTTCCACACCTGAAATTCTCTCACTATTTTCAAGGACAGATGTAAATTCTGACATCCGACCCTGAGTTCATTTAAAGCCAGACAAGGTTCTAAGTGAAATTTCTTGTTGTCAACTTCTAGCCGTAAAAATATATTTCTCTGGTTTTCAAACAATATCTATTTTGACATGAAATAAAATATGTATATTTATCTTCTCTATCTTAAATCCTTGGGTTATCTGGCGTCACCCGGGAATACAAAGCTACCTCAGCGTAGTTCTAACGCTCCTCAATGGGGGATTACGTTACATTCGCCCCTGTTAGACTATATTGCTTCGTAGAACCAATGGAGTCTAATTCCCTAACACACCACTCCATCCCTTTTTACAGTTCGCCGTCAGATTTTTATTCCACAGATCCCTCTCTCCAAATTATCCGTCAACAAGACAACATACACACAATCCCATATCCACCCTTTTTATGCAAGGTTCTCCCCCCCCTTTTCATTGAAAAGTTCATAAGAAAGTTAATTCAAAAAAAGTTTGTAAAATCATCAAAAATGTAAAAAGCTCAAAGTTCGTCAGGGCTAATATAATTTCTATTTTTTTTTTCACATGCAAATTGTTTTTCCTTGGTTATATATTCTTTTTTTTCTATCTACATTAATTATTCAAAGATAAGATAATCATCATTTAAAAAATTGTCACTCCATAAAATGCATTAAGTTTATCAAGTATCTCATAAGAGTTACTTCCCTTGTTTAAAAGTTTTGTCTCTTTTTTTTCAAATAACATTACTCGACTTTTTTTCAAGGCTTCATAAGAGTTATTCCCCTTTTACCAATTTCTTTTCATCCATTTTATCATAGTTCAAATTTTTTTTTCCACAGAGTCACAGTCACAATTTTCAAGAGTTTTTTCAAGATCTTTTTTTCTTTCACTTCGCTGGTATCAACAGCACAGTCTCATATAACACAGGGTTGCAGCCCTAATCAGGGTTCTCAAAGGACCCGCTTTTTATTGAGCTAGGGGAATCTTCTCACCTTAAGCAGTTATAGTTGAACCTTCACCTTTTAGTTCACAGTTCAAGTCTTCTTTAATAAGCATCTTGTAAAATTTTCTTTCACTGAGGACTTCTTCTCACCTCAATAGATGGTCATCCAAGGTATCGTTGGGACCTTCTTTCGACGGTTCTCAGCTCAGCGCCCTGCAAGAATTTTAGATAAAACAGAAAGAAAAGAAAAGAAAAGAAGATCTTCAAGTCGTCTTCAGTTCCTCTGGATTTCAGCCTCAAGGAGGTCTTCAGGTTGCATCTCGTTTTCGTCAGCACCAGCAGCTGCATCTTCCAGAACCACAGGCGGTCCCGAACCAGAATCTCTCCCTCTCCTGCCACCTATGCAATTGGCTTTGAGATGCTCATCACCTTGCCTTCCTCTCATCTTCGCTTTCTTCATGCACCATTCAACCACCAACAACAGCAAAATTATCGTTACTAGCATGCTCACTCCTGCTCCTGTAACCACTACCTTATGAAGCCTATCCCTAGTTTCTGTAATTCACTCAAATCTATTTGTCTTACTCCTTCCATAGCTTTTGGTAGCCTAAGTCGGGTATGTGGCGGTGAACGATGGATCAGGGGGTCCCAGAGGTCAGTGAGGTTAGTCAATTGGTCATTCGCTCACTCTACCTCAGGTGCTTTTATCAAATACTGTTCCTCAACCTGATAATATGCAGGTAATCCTATGCCCTTTCCCCGGGCTTCACAATCCCTGTCCAGTTCTACCATAGTAAAAGGTGATCCCACCTTGATTATCCCAGCAGCCGTGTTACCGCATACCTTAGACAATTCCATCTTCTGTTGCGTGGATACAAACCAGGTGCCTTCAGCTACTCGTATAGCCAGTGGCAAAAGACCTTCACTTGCCACTTCAACCTTGCAGACGCTATTTATCACCATAAGACAGTTATTTCGGCATATTCCTGCCTCTCGCTTATTCAACAGCATAAATTTGTCTCTTGCCATCATCAATTAGCTCATATTCTGACTCCACTCTGTAATTGGCTACCAACCCTAACTTGGATGTGTCCAGTAAATAGAATACAACTTGATAAACCTTATAATTCGTTCCTCGTTCTATCGAATCCTCTTCGATAATTCAAACACAAACACTAATGTTTTATCCCCCAAGAGTTTAATATTCGGATATATTATCCTACTCCTAAACCTTGTATTTATTAACGACAGGCATCGATCTCCCCAACCGTCCTCCAGGCAGAGCGCTCATCAATGCTATTTTTTTTCAGAACCACAACCAGAGCGAACGGGGTGCTCAGGGCCACCGAGGGTCAACAATTTGCGATTCAGTCTACGTCACGTTACACAGTTCCCTCCTTCTGCCAGCTACCGCTCGCTGCTCTGCTAACAGACCATCTCTCCTGGTCTCCACAGATTCACCATCTTGATCACGCACATCCCCGAAACAAAGCGAGGAAAATTCCGTCTGTCAGTACACAACTATTTACAAAAAGTCAAGTACCTTTTTGTCACAGGCTGTTTAAACAACCACTTCAGTTTCACTAAAATTACTCCGTACCTCATACAAAATAATAATAAAAAACACAGGAAGCTAGATACGCCCCCTAATTTATCGAATTCCTTTCGATATTTCAAAGCTACCTCAGCGTAGTTCTAACACTCCTCAATGAGGGATTATGTTACATAAAAGAGACATTAATTATGTCCGTTTGATGAATCCGTATTTGATAAATTCCAATGTAGTAGCAGCAGCCTTTCAGCTTATGGCGCAAAACACATTACGAAAATGCGATTTTCTACGACCCCCCGCTTTAAAAAATCCTTTTATTTAAAAAATACATGGAATTTAAAATATAAATATGGATGAATTCTTAACAATGAAGAATGGAACTACCCATTTAATAGTATTTTTTTATAGGTAACTGATTTTTTGGCATTTATATATACATATATTTATCGAAGCAAGTCAAAATACTTTGATTTTTCTTTAAATCTTTTTTTAAAGAAAACCGATTTAAAAAACAAATATTGCATAATTTGCTATTAAACCTGTTATTTTTTTAAATTTGGTCTTTTCTCCTTTAATTGAAATAATAATTAGGGTTTGAATTACATTTTTCAAGTAGTTATAAGCTTCGAAAGATAGTAAGTTGAATTATTAAAGTTCTTATCGTCATTTTTAATGCCCGCTTTCTGATACACCTGGCATACCAAGTAACAGAGGGTATCTACTTTCTGTCCAATCAGTGCTCGAAAAAAAAAAACACACACACATTTCTCAAATCTTTTCTGACAGCCTTGCTGGAGCTACCCAGCGAGTAAATTAAACCAGTCTAGTCCAGACAGTTTAATATGCAATTTTACTGGAAAACAATGCTGCTGACTCCATCTTTTGGGACGTAAAAACACTAACATGACTTCGAGTGTCTCATGTAACTAAATTCTCATGAAAATTTAATTCCTTTTGCCTTATGTTTTTTAAATTTTTTTTAAGGAACATTACTTCTTCAGTCCAGAAAGACTCTCTTAATTCCGGAATCCAAACCAAATTTTACCATTTCTTCGCTCATGCATCAACAGAGCACACATATATGGCCTCGGTATTTATAAAAAAGGATTAGGGGTGGGAAAGGATGTCATAGAGGTCACAACAAAGAATACATGAAATGAACAACGTTGGAAGTATGTAGATTCTGACTCCATATAATTAAAGACAGACAAATATTGAAGGTTGAGAACCGATTTTATTTACTACTAACTGTTTGTATTAGAAGAGGTAAAGTGTTCATAGGATGGAATGTGATTTAACGAAGAATGGATTGTCCGATGGAGATATTTGACAGTTTGTATTACGGTGAAATGTTCGTAGAATATTTGCAGGTATGTATGAATTGACAAGGAATGAATGTTCGTAAACTGTTTGTAGGTATGTATGAATTGACAAGGAATGAATGTTTGTAAACTGTTTGTAGGTATGTATGAATTGACAAGGAATGAATCTTCGAAAAATGTAACTTTTGGACGATGGATGTGGTAGGGGTCGTCCGGTCATCCTGCTGTCGGTGATGCGTGTCCTGGCTTGTAACTGGAAAGCAGGTGGCTTCTTTTATCAGCAGCTAGCATCCCGGCGTCTTCGTCTTCTTTTTTCCTCCTCTCTTCTTTGGTTTGTATGAATTAGGCAGTGTTTAGAATTGAAGGCCTTTGGCCTATAACATGAGAGTGTAATCGGCTTCAGTTTACTGGTGCCTTATTTCTTTTTCTTCTTCATTATGTCTCTTCAGGTTTGGTGATAGAATCCGTCCATACCTTCACTGACGCAGCGGTGCGACTTCTCTTCTCTTCATCTCTTTAGGTCGAGTGGTATAATGTCGGGGGTTCCCGTCTCGCGGGTATCAAACAATACGAAAGAATAACAACGCAGGCATTAACATGTTAACAACAGCTCGGTCGCAGTCAGACTCCTGGCCAAAACATACTTTATTGAAGAGTGCACATAACTAAGGGTAGATAACTCCTAGAGTTATGTCCTTTGATTGGGGGACATCACATCCCTCCCCATCTTGGTGGGACAACTTTGTCTTATTTTAAATTTTTTTTTTTTTTTTTTTTTTACTAATTTTTTATTTTTATTATTTCTTTTTATTTATCTTACATTATGAAGTCTTTGAATCTGGCTGGGGGCAGTCTTTTCCGAGATGGATTTCGTCTCGGTAACTGGTCAGCTATTTGTGTTTCGGGTATTTCCAGGTCTTCTGAGGTGTGTGGATTGTACTCACTTTCCCAGTCGGAATCAGAGTCAGGGTTTTCATTCCTAGATGTTATGCGTTTTAGCAAAGAAGAGTTTCTAGTCATTTTGTGATTTCCTCTCTGCACCATTATCATACTTCCCTTCATTTCATTTTTGTAATGGTATATGGTTTAGGATTGTATGGTGTTTACAGTTTGTTTTGTCTCTTTTGTCTGATCAAAATATCACCCAGGCTGAGAGTTGTTGTTTTTGCCTTTCTATCAGCGTACCCCTTCATCTTCTCTTTTCCTTTGGAGTCATTTTCTTTTATTCTTATTTATTATGTATCGGCCCTGTTACTGGGCTTTTGATACCATTTGGTATGCCGATGTTCATTTTTCGGCCCGTACAAGCTTCAAATGGTGATATTTTAGTTGTGGTATGGGGGGTGGCTCTATATTGCCTTAGGAAATGTGGTAACTGGATCTTCCAGTTGTGGCCTTCCACCGTGGCTGCAAGAATGTATTTTTTTAAGGTGTGCATAAAACGCTCTACTTCACCATTTGCCTCCGGCCATAGAGGTGTAATGCGTCTATGTTTGAAACCTGCTTGTGCCGCTAAGTCTTTAAAGTCTTGTCCTTGAAATGGTGGACCGTTATCAGATTTTAGAATGGTTGGATATCCTTGTCTAGCAAAGATCATGTTTAAACGGGGAATAACTGTACACGTAGCTATTGAGGGTATTACCTCCACCTCAGGGAATCGGCTGTAATCGTCGATTATGACTAACACATAGTCACCTGATGGGAACGGACCTGTAAAATCGACTGAGATTTCAGTCCATGGTGAAACTGGTAGTGGTGAGGAGTGTATGGGTTCGCGGCTCATGTGCCTTGGGTCTGAGGCTTGGCAGGGAATGCATCTGTGTATTGTTTCCTCCACCAGTCTATCGATTCCTGGGAACCATACTTTTTCCCTTATCAGTTGTTTGGTTTTGACCATGCCCTGGTGAGATGATGGGCTAAATCGACGGATCTCTTCCTCAATTTTGAGGGAATTACAAGCCGGTATCCTCGAAGGACGAGACCATTGTGTGTTGAAATTTTATCCTTGAATAGGGAAAAACTTGACAGCTGGGGGTCATTCCATCGTCCATCTTTAACAGCACCATTGACCTTTTGTAACTGGGGGTCCTGTTCTGTTGGCTTGTTTGACTTCCTCAAGAGTTAAAGATTTTGGTATTATATTCTTAGCTATATACCTTATGTAGGCTTCTGCTACATTGTCTTTAGATGGTATGTGTTGTGGGTGACGAGTCAGATAGTCTGTAGGGTTTTGGTCATCTTTCCCAGGATGGTATACCAGGTTGTATTGGTAGGGCATGAGACGAAGACGCCAGCGTTCAATTCTTGTTGTTATCGGTTTGAGACTTTTCACAATCCCAAGAAGAGGTCGATGGCTGGTGGTGATTTTGAATCTCGCTCCATATAAGTAGAGATGAAATTGTTCAGCTGCATATACCACGGCTAACATCTCTCTCTCAGTTTGAGAGTATCGTTGTTCTACATCTGTAAGGGCACGACTGGCATAACATAGCACCCTCCCATCTTGTGTCAGAACTGCACCTAACCCAACTGGGCTTGCATCTACCAGGATGTCGGTGTCTTTCTTCGGGTCGAAATACGCCATCACCTTAGCTCCATTCAGAGCTTCCTTTAACTTGTTTGCAGCTGCTTCTCCTTCCTCTGTCCATCTCCAGTTTGTATCTTTTTTTGTGAGCCATCTCAGTGGTTCACTAATATTGGCATAATGTGGAATAAATCGAGCCACATACTGTGTCATGCCCAAGAATGATCTGACTTCACTGATATTCCTTGGAGACTTGCATTTTGTAATAGCAGAGATTTTCTCTGGGTCAGGGGACACTCCATTCTCACTGAAAATGTGTCCAAAGAAAGTCAGTTTCCGTACAGAAAAAAGGCATTTTTCTTTGTTCAGCTTGGTTCCTACTTCTTGTAGACGTTTCAGGGTGTTCCTCAGGCTGATGTCATGAGATGACTGGTCACGTGCATATATTATTATGTCGTCTGATAAATTTTTCACTCCAGGGATGTCTCCGAGGAGGTCTGATATAGCTTTTTGAAATAGTTCAGAGGCTGCATTCACACCAAAACTTAGTCGCTTGTAACGAAATAAACCTGCATGCATGGCAAATGTCGTTATATATCTGCTGGGCTCTTCCAGTTCTAGTTGATGATACGCATTGGAAAGGTCTAGTTTGCTGAAAACTGTACACCATTTAAGTCCACTATTAAGTCGTCTACGGTTGGCATTGGATATTTAATCCGTTGAATGGCTTCATTTGCCTTTCTCATGTCGACGCAAATTCGTACACTACCATTTTTCTTGGGAACTACGACAATCGGGCTAACCCATGGGGTAGGTCCCGTGACTTCCTCAATCACATCCATTTCTGTGAGACGTTTGAGTTCTGTCTTCACATCTTTTCTCACATGGAAAGGTATCCTGCGGTGTCGCTGAGTTACGGGGAAAACCGATGAGTCAATGTGGAGCTTAATGGTAACTCCAGATATTTTTCCCATCTTTCCATCAAACAGTGCATGGAACTCGTCTTGAATTGAGACCGTCACATGGAACGTGAAGTTAAACATTATCATTCCCAATGCTTCAGCAGAATTACCGCTCAAGAGGTTCTGCAGTCCAACTAAAGGATTTTCGCTGTCAACCACAAATACAGGATTTATCACGAAATTTTATGCTTGCATTGATAAATCTTGGATGGGTATGGCATGTTTCGACCTGTACGCAAATATCTGGGTCGTTGTTTTGTTTATACGTGGTTTGTGCTTTAAACCATCATATATGTGTCCAGCAATTATGTTTACGCTAGCACCCGTATCTACCACAAACGTTACAGGGAATTATTTACAAGGGCGGTAACTTTTGGTGTCTTATTTGCCTGTGTTAATTTCATCGAGTATACAGACTCGTCACTGGACGTAGAGGGAGATATCGGATTATTGACAAAGGCGGTAACTTTTGGTGTCTTAATCGGATTATTGACAAGGGCGGTAACTCTTGGTGTCTTAATTGACGATGTAAATTTTACCGAGTGAATAGATTCGTCACTGGACGTAGAGGGAGATGTTATATAGGGGTTTCATTAAAGAGTCTTAGAGAGAGACTATTATAAGTGATGCTTTTTCTTGTGAGAGTTCTTATTAGTTATGATATGAGTCTTAGTGAGAGTTCTTGTCTTATTACATATGATGTTGTATCTTAGAGAGAGAGATATGTATGTAATGACATTTTATAACACAGACATATAATAACAATACAATTTACCTTTTTGTAGAAATCACAAACACAAAGATGAGCTTTATCACAAAACATATGATGAGTTTTATTTCCTTACGACCGGTCGTGATTTCCTCATTAAGAACTCAAAGTTTCACATTTTAGTTTCTGAAGTGACGTCTCGCTTCAGACGTCCGCCTGTCTCTGAGTTTTCTCACTGACCGTCTCCCCTGACTGTCTCTCGTGACTGTCCCTCTGACTGTCTCTCTGACTCTCTCTGCGACCAACTAACTCCCACTTCCTATATTGAGAAATCCATGCATCCCGGCCACGTGAGCAAAATTCACGTGTTTCAACATGCGCGACTTTGCACGTTTCCGACATTGATTTCCCAATAACCTATTTTTCTTGTGCTGTTTCCACAAAGGAATTTAACCTACATATCTAATTTATTTAACCCATATTTTATTATCCACATTCTTTTAACAATTGAATAGTTTATTTATTATTTATTTCATCCGAATTAACAATTTACTGGACATTCCATTTAAACCTATTGTTCTTTAAAACTTATGTCTAGGGTTCGATTTCTGCTTTCTCTTATTTTCATTTTAACTAATCTCTCTATTTTTATACTTACATGAACAGGGGACAGCCCTTATCATGTAACAGAGATATCGGAGGAGGATTGGTGAAACAAATTACTCTTACCGGCTTTGCTTTGCATGCTCTTGCAAAGTGGTTTTTCTTGTGGCAATTCATGCATTCTTTTCCTCAGGCTGGACAAGTCGGGTGTGTAGCAGAATATCCACAATAGTGATATGCTTGCTGTCCGCCATCTTTTTTTTGTCCACCTCTTGGTCTGTTCTTCGAGGTGTCATGGCGACTATTTTGCCGCGCTGTCCGCCATCTTTTTTTGTCCACCTCGTGGTCTGTTCTTCGAGGTATCATGGCGACTATTTTGCCGTGAGTGTCCACAACAACTGTGTTTACTGTCGTTGACGTTGAAATTTTCATTATTTCTACGTGTGAGACGCATGCGGTTCTCGTTGCTGTAAATAGCATGTAATTCATTTCGTTCCATGTCTGCAGCACGTGTATCAGCCAGTTCTATTGCCCTAGCTTCGTCCAGGGCTTGTTTCAACGTAGAGTTGTTTCTTAGCGCCTTCCTTCTGACTTTAGAGGATGTGCACCCCTGCAAAATTTGGGCTAGGATCTCTCTGTCCTTATCTTCAAACTCGCACGTGGTAACTAGAGTCCGTAATCGTGCATGGTACTGGTCTAAACTTTCGTCCATGTTTTGCATAGCCCGTCGAAATTTGAAAAGTTCACATGACGTGTTTTTCTGCGGCGTGAAATGATCCGTTAGTGATTTCTTCATAGTTTCATACTCGCCTGAAACTATATTTGCCGTCGTCCAAAATGTTTGTTGCGCCTATGCCCTTTTGCTGGTCCGTGAATAAAATGGAAAATATCAAAGACTTCGTCTCCTGCATAGTGAAGAAGTGTTGCTTTCTTCTTTTTGTCGTCGCAAATGTCCATAGCAATAAATAAATTTTCTAACCTGTCTATCCATTTTTTTCAGCGAACGGTAGTTGTGTTTTGGTCCGCATGTACGCTGAAACTTGGAAAAACTGGTAATCCACCGCTGGCCATTTTTTTTTTTTTTTTTGTATTAATTCCGGAAAAAAAAATATAAAGATTGTTTTTGTATTAAATTCCCAAATGTAACGTGAGCTCGTCACGAAAAATTCTCGTCGCCAGATATAATGTCGGGGGTTCCCGTCTCGCGGATATCAAACAATACGAAAGAATAACAATGCAGGCATTAACATGTTAACAACAGCTCGGTCGCAGTCAGACTCCCGGCCAAAATATACTTTATTGAAGAGCGCACATAACTAAGGGTAGATAACTCCTAGAGTTATGTCCCTTGATTGGGGACATCACAGGTGGGAGAATCTGTCCGTGCGTTCACTGACGCACTGACGCAGCAGGGCGAATCTCCTCTTCCCTCCTTTTGGTTCCCTCAAATCCCTCGTTTTATATTGGCAAACTGGCTCCCAGTGACTGTGATATTTGAGGTGTTTATTTTAGGCACGGAGCTCTGCCATTGGTCAATAACTATTTTGTGGTTATCTTATTTTTTCTTCCCAAGCGGAAGCAATGCGTGGAGCCATGTGCAAAAGACGATTTTTTATCTTGTCTCTCATGGTGGATATGTTAACATCCGGTTCGCTGCTAATTCTCATCATGTTCCCAATCATACATAAAAAAAAATGATGCTTCCTTTAATAAATTTCTATATTAAATGTTGAAACCGGTCTTCATATTGCATATAAACATGAATGTTTTAATGAATATCAAAATTAATTCATTGCTTTAATTAACTGAATTTTCGCACATGAGTTTGAATATTTTTTGTTGTTATATGATAATAGTTCTTTGATAAAATTATTTCTTCACGTTATACTATTAATCATTTTGCTATCGTTTCTAAAGATCGCCTGTTCATATATATTTGCTTGATTTTATTTATTTTGTGAAATAACGGTTATATCCATTTTAGATGTGAAATCGTTCACGTTTCCTTTGAAGTTCGTATTAATTTCATATTGCCAATTTTCTCTCAGGATTCCTTTAAATTACCTGTTGTCAAATTTAATGTCGACAGGCCAGTTCTGCCATTTTAAGTAGCCTTCCTGTGTCGATTATAGTTCAACATGACTTCTAAGGAATTATTCAACAAAATAGAAGCGAAAAACCTTCATATTTCTGGCACTTTGGAGTGGTTGGAGAATTCAGCCTCGACTTGTGTAGAATCGAGTATGACTGATAAAATAAATAAATAGTTGGATGAGCTTAATGATTTATTCGACCAACTGATTTTAAAATCCCCCGTGGAAGAAAGGTTGGGGTTGTGCAAGAAGTCGGCAAAATTTGTTTTCTGAAATCAGGGAGAAATTGAGAAAATTTTCTAATGGCAGAGGAGATCTTGTTGACTCCTGCCAACCCGTATCACGTTGTGAGACTAACCGTAGCCCTCGGCGCAAGAGGGTCCGTGTGTGCCTGGCGTGCGGGGTGGTGGCTGATCCTGTGGTCGGGACAGCGGAAGAAAGAGTTCCAAGATGGCGCCTGCCTGCTTTTATTAGAGACGGAATCTCGCAGGATCGCGTGGGGATGCAAATGAGCTAGGCCATCTTGAGGAATAAAAATCGGTCCATTGGATGTGCGAGGCAGTCGGGTTCTGACGTTCGTGGCGATCAGTACAGTGACCATTGGGTTCCGTTAGTGACCGTTGGATTCCGTTTCTATTCGTGCAGTCAGCTGAGCTTTGTTAATTACCTTCGCACCGTGGCTGTCATTGTTTGTTGGTTCGCTGTGTGTTGCCGTGGTTCTTCAGTGAAACGCTTCGTCGCCCACGACGAGACTCCCCGTCTCCTACACGTCGGAAACTACACAAGATACTCTTACACACGTCTTCCAGTTAGACTGAATATTGAATGTCCGGGCTTCAGTGGAGCCTTATCGGCAGATAAATTCGAATTTCGGTAATTTCTAAGAAGGTTTGAGTTCTGTTCCTCAAGTTTAAGGAAAGCAGATAAATTACTTTTCCTAAAGACTAAATTATTAGGCTAGGCTTTCGAACTAATTTTTGGGTTTGATTCTACTGATGTAAACTACGACGAGGCCTTAGCTTGTTTAAAGGATACATTTTTAACTAGGGATTTAAGGACTTCTTTAATCAAAAATCAAGTTTGTGAAGATATTATTTCACGTGGTGAACGAATTCATTCCTTAAAGGAATTAGAAACATATCTTGAATGTGTCAAGTCAGACTTGTCTAAATTGGACAAGAACTTCGGAACGGATTTTTTTCTCAAAGTATGCGATGTTTGAAGATATTTTTGCTCACATTTTGTTTATCAAATTCTCCAATGTAGTCCACAACGAAATCATGAATCGGACTAATGAACGTTTTCAGAATCTTTCGGCTATTTTGTCTCATAGTTTTGACGTTTTAGACTTTTTAATGGCGGCCCCTATCGAAAGTTCTAGGCGGGAACATTGTTGCATGAGGGACTGAACAAGAGTTTTCACCGACTGGAGTTACGGCCCCTTACCGGTGTACTCATGTTTGGGAGATGTAAATAAAGACGCCATTTATATAGAAACTGATCGGTCGTTATGTCTTATTCAATCTATTCACATCCTCGATAATGACACATGGTGGCCGCGAGTGGGATAAAGATATGATGACTACAAACAGGCAGAAGAAAATGACCTGCCCCTAGAGGTTTTGTATGATTCTTTTAATATTCCCCAACCCTTAACAGAACTTACTCCAGATTTGAGAGTTCCAGCTTCTCCACCAACTCCACCCACTCACAAGATATTGAGGAGAAAAAGTACAAGGATGAAAAGAAAAGTTAACCGGCTGAGTCCCAAGCCAAAAAGCAAATGATGTTAAGCCAAATTCTCTTGGGAGAAATTGTCTTAGGGGGAGGTGTTATGGTGAGATGAGCAATTCACCGCCGGAACTTTTTATCGAAAGAACGTTATCACCGGTCACCGGTGGTGAGAGCCTTCCCTGGGCGGGAACACTTAAAAATGTAACATGCTGTCTCTGTAAATATTCTCAATAAACTTCTCTATTTCTTTATAAACTTCAGAACATCTTTATCCATTTATTTTTTTTGTGGAATACTTTTCTTGAATATCCTTTTATTATGGTCACCCACTGCAGGATATATCGCTAGTCAATATAAAGACTGGTGAATTATTCAATCATTTTCGGTCCCTCTGAAAGATTATAATAATCATATTTGAATATCCTACAATCCAGTGATTAAGGAAGGGTTAGGGGTAACCACTAAAATCCGCCCCATCTTCCATTGCTTGTTGAAAAAATGGGGAGGCACCTCTATCAACGATGCTATGCTGCTTATTCAGGGACCAATTTAATGGCCCAGCTTTTGGATTTGTTGTTGGGTTTCCGAAAAAATGATCATATTCTACTGGGTGATATTCACAAGGCTTTTATGCAGCTCTTCCTGAAGTCTGAGGAGGATAAAAATAGGTTTTGTTTATTTTCTGAAGGTAAACAGCGAGTTGTGTGCCTTCAAATATAACACAATAATCTTTGGGTTTAATGCAAGCCCCTTCATATTAAGCTTCTTTCTTAAATTCAATGCTGACTATTTTGTAGGTGATTTGGCTTCTCACGTTATATCCTGTGGTCAATCAACAGGCAAAAATCACTGCTCACACAAATTCTTCCAACTGACTTTGCCGCTTCTCAAACGTCAAATGATGTCTCCTTCCTCTCCCACCTACAAGTGACCTGTTTTTATGAGGCACGCACATGTGATCCCGCGAGACTTTGTTCACTACAAAACGATACGGCCGCCATGATGGACTCTTTCTTTCTTTCTCGACGTGTGCGACTCACAGGACAGACATGAGGACGTTTGTATGGTAAGCCATTTTCTCCACACTCCCCCCTGATCTCATGATCACAGAGATGGCAAAGGGGTGATGATCATCTTTGCCTGGTGCTTTGTCGAGGGGGGACGACACATGCCTCATCTTCACTTGTGCTTTCATCTACGGTCTGAGGGTCGAGTATCTCTGTCTCTTCTGGGAGGCTACTAATCTCAGAGTCACTATCTGATGGTGGTTCTACAATCCATAGAGATGCCTCACTAGATTCTGACTCTGATTTTCTCATGTTGTCTAGTGATGGTTGCGTTACTAACCGCATGTCTTTAACATAACGGGTTACGCCGTCGACCCGCACCGCTTGTGGGATGATTATTTCAGTGACTCACCCAACTCCATACCTTGTCGTGCACTTGCCTCGCGGATTTTTGATTCACACAACATCCCCTTTCCTCACTCTCTCTCAGGCTACTTCCAGTTCAGGTAGCGGGTTCGTCTCTATGCCCTTCACCCTGATGTGATACCTATGCAATGTATCAGCTGGCACCGCAGAGGGCAAAACATCATCTTTCAGAGTTACATTGTACAAATAAACTGCCTCAAACACTGTGCAGCCTGAACTAGCTGCGATTGTTTTGACGGTTAGATGACTCCGTTCAATGATCCCATTTCCACTAGGTACATGGGCGCATCGAAACCTCAGATGTATTCCCCAGCTGTCAGTAAACTTCCTAAACTGCTCACTGGTAAATGCAGCACCATTGTCAAGCAAGATCTCTGTTGGAGGTCCACATTCAAGGAAAATATTGTTTAGTTGATGGACAATAGTGACTGTATCTTGTTGACACAGCATATGCCATATGGCAAACCTTGACGGACCGGAATCAATGAGAGTCAGGAAATCCTCACCATTGTGGTGAGTAATGTCTATCGCTAGCTGGCTCCAGTGGCTTCTAACTTCCAACTTCCCCTTTTCCCAGTGAACGGGTGCCAGGTCAATGGACTGGCATTCCACGCAGTTTTTGACCACTTCCATGACATTTGCTCTTTGCACCCTGGTTCAACCAACTTAGCAAAATATAGGGTCCATTTGAGTCCTGGATGCCCGCTTTGTTGGTGGATTTCCTTAATCTGATTAGATTGACCAGGTATCATAGATGCGGCACAGGGAGGTTGCGTAGGTTCAACAGTTCTTTTTATGACATCAAGCCATCTTTTAGGTACCCTTGTTAAACAATCTGCCTTGTTTATGCTGGATCTGACCAGGGACACCTCCATTGATAGTGCATATTTGTTCACCAGGCTCATGATCGTGTTGAGCTGCTGACAGATGAGAATCTTGCTCATTGCTTTGGTTTGCACTGTAGCCCGTCCGGTAAGAGTGTCTGAAATCCACTTATGGATGCAAGCAGAATCTGTGAATAGTCGCAGAGTGGTTGTCTTCCAAAGGATTGCCAAGTTTATTCCCTTGATCACTGCAGCGAGTTCTGCCAGGTTTATGTGTTGGGAGTCCTTTTCTGCGTGCAACCAGCAAGTGTCTTCCACTACAGCTCCATCATAGACTAACGACACACTAATGGCAAGAGAGCTTGCGTCAACCCATACACTACGGTCCTGGCTGTTAGCACACCATCTGCCTCGTGCTGGGTCTTCTTTGTGCACTCTGATGAGGATCTCTCTGACCATTGTATTGAGAGGGGCATCATAAATTTTGTCATCCCATCCGGTGGTGACGTCAGAGGCTCTCCGTTTGATGAATGCCACTGCAATACGAAGCCAGCCACCCACAGGAAGGTGTCTAACCAACTTTCCGCACAATGAAAATACATTCTGTCGCATGAAAACACAGGGCATACCTGGGATTTCATTGCCTCGTTTCCAACACAGGACATTATCTTCTTTGCAGACTTGCAAACTGAGCACTTTCACCATCCTGTAGCCTTTCTGGTTCCTTGCTGAGAAGGCCAAAGTTGTGAAGATGCTCTTTTAAGCATGTTGCAGGCACAATTTCTTCATCCACATACACATCGTCAATATATGCAGATGTTGCCTGCTGAATGCGCTCATCCTTAGTCAATATAACGTCAACAATCCTTTGCATAATTGATGGTGCCACATTAAGTCCAAATCCCATGCGGGTTAAGCAATACCTTTCTCCTTTGATGAGCACCGTTTGATAGGGCCATAGTGACTGATGGACATGCACTTGAAGGTATGCTTTACGAAGATCCAGCACAGATACATTAGATCCTGCTTGCCACCATTCCCTCAACTTCACGGTACATACATCTGCACGGGCTGTAAAAGGATTTACATGCTCGTTTAGTTCCTGATAGTCGAGTACCGGCCTCACCTTCTGTTTATTATGCTGGATAACCACCATTAATGGGATCAGACACTTGGGAGGGAGGCAATTCCTTCTCTGGATAGGGAACTAGCCATCCATTTTTTATCCAAGTCTGTAGTTCCTTATCGTATTCTCCACAAACTCCTGGGGGAATTTTATATTCCGGAACCCTATTGTACAACTTCCCAGGTGGTTGCTCGTCCAACTATTTCCAAGAAACTGTCCAGGATCTCGTACGCTGGTCGAATTCCGCATGAAAGTCAGGCTGTTCCAGTTTCATGGATGCACCCAGAGCAAGGCAAGCATTAGAGAAATGTGCCTTACCCTCACCATCAATACGGACACCACCCAATTCTTTGATAACGTCCATTCCTAACAGCAGGTCATAACCAAGAAGACCCCCGCTCACAACCAGGGCTTGTACGGTTATTGTAGGGCCATCACCGACACGTGTACAAATGACACTAACTCCACAATAGGCTAGCGTGCCCCCGCCGACCGTCAGTACTGGAATCCTCTTCTTGTCCCATGCATCACAGCATGGCTTGCGCACCCTGTGTCTATGAGTGCAAAGTGTTCACGCCCATTCACGTGCACTCTCACTGCGGGTAGTGCTTTATTTGTCAATGATCTGGGGAGAATAATGGCGCTATAGTTAACTCCCCTTGTCCGTTTCCTGGACAACTCCTTGCTACGTGACCTAGCTTGCTGCACCGGTAGCAACATATGCGTCTTGGTGTTTCCTGAGCAGACGTGTCCTTTACACTGCTTCGGCTTTGGCAGTCCCTAGAAAAGTGGTTTGGCCCGCCACATTTATAACAGTTTATGCCATCTTCTAATGGAGTAGATGCTTCTGCGGCTGCTAACACTGGCTTCGCATCTTTTTCTTTTAAAATATTGCGGGCTCTAGCCAACAATTCCTGAAGCCCAATCTCGCTAAGCCTTGACGATGCTCTCAGCAGCTGGCTGGTGTCGTCCGGGAGTCCTGTGAGAAAGGCACAACTTAATATGCGTTCAGTCACTCCACCAAACAGTGCAGCTAATCTCTTTAAATCCGCCAAGTAGACGTCCACTGTCTCATCCAACCCAAGCAGCCGTTCGGTGAACTGCCTCCAGACAATAAAAGGGTCTGTAGCAAAGGCTGCGTGTAGTGCCTCCTTAACCTCCTCCAGAGTTGGTTTATCCCTGAGCTGTTGGTAAACGGAGTATGCCCCCTTGGTCAGCCTCAATGGGATGCCAAGCATGGGATCCTTTATTTTGCAAAGCTGGCAGACCAGCTCAGCCTTTTCCCACCACTCAACTACTGAGGGTCCGGCGGAGGAGCCGTCGAATTCCGGTATCAATCTTAGATTAAACTTGTCCATTACAAAAAAAATGGGCCGAAATAGCTTGCAGTCAATCAACAGGCAAAAATCACTGCTCACACAAATTCTTCCAACTGACTTTGCCGCTTCTCAAATGTCAAATAATTTCTCCTTCCTCTCCTACCCACAAGTGACCTGTTTTTATGAGGCATGCACACATGATCGCGCGAGACTTCGTTCACTACAAAACATCATGGCCACCATGATGGATTCTTTCTTTCTTTCTCAATATGTGCGACTCACAGGACAGACAGACACGAGGACGTTTGTACGGTAAGCCATTTTCCCCACATATCCAATCACTTTTACATAGACAATCTGGTCTATACCAATTTCGATCCAAATGTACTTCTTAATATTTATAGCACTGTGCGATCCAGGCTGGAAGAAGCAGGTTTCAAACTTCAGACCTGCAATTCTAATAGTTCACAGTTGCAAAGTAAGATGGTGTAAAACAATTCAATCCCTACCTCCTTTTTCAACCCAGGAAAAGATGCTAAGTTACTTATATTCTCCACTTAAATATTTCTTTTAAACTTAATCCTGTCGCAGTGGACCATCGGATCAATATCAAGCAAGGGATTCTTTCACAAGTTTCAAGCATATACGCTCCTTTATCGTTATTGCTCCCTATAAAAAAATTTATTAAAATTATCAACGGCAACGATAATAAGGTTTGGTCTGCCTTGGTACATTTATTAAAACATCTCATTCTCCTGGAAATTAGGGATGAACAGGAATCTGCTTCAGCAGAAATTATGGAGGAGAATGGTTATGTGCTAATTGTAAGGATAAAGTATTACTTCAATCAGTCAGTTGGTTATCAGTTGACTCAATGATAAGTAACCTTCTCTTATTTGTAATTAATATCACTTGTATTATCGTTGTTAATAATTATAGCAGCAGACAAGAGCATGCACATATTAAATTAATAATATTATTTACCCTTAAACACATTAAATTGCTAATAGATATTGTTTACCTTGATGCAATTCTCTATCTGTATAAAAGCCAAGTACGTCCAAGGATGGAGTACTGCTGCCACATCTGGGCAGGAGTTGCTAAAAACAGCCTATCCTGCCTTGACAGAGTACAAAATAGGCTTCGTGGCCTGGTGGGTGATGCCATTTTCTCTTCCCTGCAACCTCTCTCCCACAGGAGAGACGTTGCGAGCCTGTCTTTGTTTTATCGTTACTACCATGGCAGGTGCTCGTCTGCTCCAATCTCTGGTCCCCCCTCACCAATCTTTCATGATAAACACCTGCCTAGCTGAATCCACTGTGAAAAATTTTCCCTACTTCTTATCTGTGCCAAAATCAAAACGTAGATTCCATGAACAAAGCTTCTTTCTTAGAAGTGCACGCCTGTGGAACTCTGTTCCATTTGCCTGTTTCCCACCTGACTACAACCTGGATGTCTTCAAGTCCAATGTGAACAAATTCCTGATGAACAGCCTCCTTAAGTAAGACATTTTATCAGATCTCCAACACTAACGTACTGTACACACAATAACCCTTATCCCTGAGTGGCTTCCGGGCCTTGATAAGTGGTGACTACCTTGTAAAAAAAAAAAAAAAGAAAAAAACTTCCAGCAACAAGCAAGTTCGGTCAGAATATTCCTTACCTGTCTCCATTTGACATTTCATGGTTATAATAATTTAAAAAAAAAGTAATGATTAACCATTATTTTTTCCTTTCATCCTCGGCAATGTGTAAGAAATTATTCAGTCATCGTACATTTATCGAATCTAACACGACATGTCACGTCCCTTTGGCGCCAATTTCTATTTCCCTTCTTTTCAGGATCCTGTTTGCTATTTGCCAAAACTGGTGGGAACCAAGCCACTGCTCAGCTACTTTGGATTTGACGGACTGAGCTCTCTTGCATTTTTGATTACTCTTTTACAGTATGACCTTCACCTTCACTGAGGTGCACGACTTATATGACCTTCACCGAGGTGCGCGACTTGACACAAAAAAAAACAGCTTCTTAATCAACTGCTAACGCACGCGTCACTGTAACGTCCAATGACAACAACAACAACCTTCTCACTCGACTTGCCTTTTATACCACTCTCTCAATCCCTCCTCTTGCGTATGCGCCCGGAGATTCCTGGCAACCTCGAGACTTCCGCTTATAAAAACCCAAGTCTTGTTGTCGCGCATGCCTATACAAGGCACAAACACGTGGGCGTTTGTTTTGTTGGTAAGTACTACATACAGTGGTTGCTGGCAGTCCTGAAGGCAGCTTTAGTCTCAGTACATCTATTACGTTGGTAGCTATGGAAAAAGTGATTTCTGGCAGTGGCCCATTCTGGGGAGAACCATGGCTGGCTGTTAGGTTTTTGTTTGAATTTTTGAGATAGTATGAATCGGTTTATGCCTACAATTAACCATTCGGTAAGGTCTGATACTATAGAGGATACATCCTTTTTAAACATGGAATGCAGAGGTAGATCAGATATGAATGTACGGAAGCTATCCCAATCAGCCATAGCGTATCGATATACAGTACGGTGGAGAGGTACATCTGAAGACTTATTGAATTTCATTTTTATCTTAACTGATACAACTGTGTGATCAGAGGATCCTAGGGGAGATAGAACCGAACATGAACATAGCTCAGGGGAAGTTGTGAGAAAAAGGTCTAGAAGGCTTGCATACTGACCAGTAGTATCAGGCACACGGGTGGGTTCATGAACAATCTGAGTGAGGTCATAGGCAATGGCAAAATCATGACAGAACCTCCCCTCATCATGTGTCTTATTTGAGTGGGTCAGCCATTCCAAATTATGGACATTGAAGTCACCGCAAATGTGAATGGTACCCGAAGGATGAGCAGACAGGATAAGGTCAATTTTTTCAGATATACTCTCAAGGACAGTAACCCTGCTGTTGTGGGGGTGATAGAGAGCAAATATGAATGCGGTGGCTTAAGAAAGTGCAACCTGGAAGCACATATAAGGTAAATTAGGGTCTTCTCTGGAGATATCTCTACCACAAGGGAAGCCATCTTTAATGTAGGCACATATTCCATGCCCATGGCGATCTTGGGGATCAGATTTAGATGTTAAGTTAGAGTATCCTTTTATTATGAACTCATCTAGGGAAGTGGTCAACTCTATGCCAGTTTCGCTTAGAAAGAGTAAGTCCGGTTTCGTCTCCTGTAATTGGGTTTCAACCTCTAGAAGGTTGGAACATAGACCCCTAAACTAAATTCATCCTTCCCTGCAACAGACTAAGACAGCATGCAGATCGCAAAAGGACTGAAATCTACCAGCTCCATTCGTTGGACGCAAGATGGACGCATTATTTTACAATAATATCCTGTGTACCAATAAAGTTTGTCGGTAATGGTGTAGATTGACCATCCTTTATTTACAAAGCCACTTGACAGAAGTGACGTCAGACATATTTTTATCTACGAATGGCCAAAACCGTATAGAATGAACCTTTTTTTTATATATAAATTTTAGTAATTGACTGTATTTTTGAGATGAGGTGTTTTCATTGATTGAGATTGTCGGACTGACTTCCTCATCTTGGTTGTTATTGTCACAATATTTCGGCCTTTTTGCCCTCCGGCCTTCGTCAGGTGTTTTGTATCGAACTGGGGAACCGTTTGTTAGGAGTCTCGAACCCAACCCTTTATTATTATTACGGGGGTACCATGTTCGGACTCCAGCTAGGCTCTGGGACATAGTTGCTGATTCTCTGTTTTGAATGTTACTTTGAACGAAGGCAGTGAAAAAGTAACATTCAAAACAGAGAATCAGCAACTATGTCCCAAAGCCTAGCTGGAGTCCGAACACGGTACCCCCGTAATAATAATAAAGGGTTGGGTTCGGGACTCCTAACAAACGGTTCCCCAGTTCGATACAAAACACCTGACGAAGGCTGGAGGGCAAAACGGCCGAAACGTTGTGACAATAACAACCAAGATGAGGAAGTCAGTCCGACAATCTCAATCAATATAAATTTTATTCAAACAGTCTTTATTTTAACTTGATGGACTGTTTTTTTTTTGTTTTGTTTTGTATTTATTAACTGTTTTATTCTTTTTATCAAACAAAAATAGAACTTTTATAATGACATATATATTATGGACTGTTTTTCAAACATCGAAATTTTAAAATTAAAGTTAGTTTTATTTAAAAAAAAAAAAAAAAAGGCGAGGTGTTTTTGTTTTTCAATCAAATTATAAACTTTATTTGAACTTTTCAACAAACTTTTACGGACATAAAAAATAGATTTGTGAAGGGGGGGGGGTGCTCCCAATTAAATACGTGTTCGTAAACGACAAACTTGTCGCATGCAGTGAGACAGAATAACTAAAACTAACAAATAGAGTAAAGTTTAAAGAGATGTTTTATTTCACGCGTGCGCCTGTGAGAATAAAAATGTTATTGTGTACGTGTGTGCGTGTGAAGAGTGGAATTCAGTCTGCGTACGTATGCGTGTCTGACGGTAGAGCTAATGTCTCTTGAAGGAAAAGGCTGGAAAAGTGTTCATTTGCTAAAACTCATCCCGGGTTGATGTTTACCGGCGGGCGCGTTGTCACACTGTTTCGTTGCATGGCTGATTCCCAGACGGAGCGAGAGAAAAAGGGAGAATTATCCAGGCGTCCCCTTTTTATATCTCTCCCAAGGGCAGATAACCAGGTCGCTTTTCGCGACACCTACCAGCTGATTGGTGCAGTTATCGCTGGAAAGGAGCAGATAACTGCTACAAAGACTCCCCCCTCAGATTGAAAAATATTGAAAATATTATTCAATATGTATAGTTGAAGGGGAGAGTTTTTAATTTGAGTATTTTTAGTAATATATGTATGTTTTGAAATTTTGTGGAAATGTTACTTTCCGACCATATCTTGCCTTTTTTTGTTCTGGTGGAGCAGAGTCACATGGAGTATGTGATTCCTCTGTGGTGTCTGAGTCTGTATGAGAGTTGTGTGTCTGTTGGCTTGACTGTGGGTCTTCCACTAGAGCTGGTTCCAGTTTGTCAATGGAAACAGTGTCCGTTTTGCCGTTTTTTGTGATTGTGAAATGTTTTTCTGCCCGACTAACTACTTTGTAAGGTCCTTGGTAGCGTGGTGATAATGGTTTCCTGACAGCATCGTCGTGGACAAATATGTACTCACTGTCAAATAGTGTCTTGGGTATGTGTACTTGTCTCGATACCTGTCATGTAGGCGTGAAATGTATTTTTGACATCCTTGCCTTTAGGTCCTGTACAAATGTAGCTGTAGGATGTGCATCAACTTCGTTATGAAAATATTGTCCAGGCAAAGGTAATGTGGTGCCAAAGACTATTTCAGCCGGCGTGCAACCCAAATCCTGTTTTACGATGTTTCTCATCGACAATAGGACCAAAGGTAAATTATCAACCCAGTTGGTTGTGTTTGGTCTCATTGCGAGAGATGCTTTCAAGTGTCTGTGGAATCGCTCGACCAGGCCATTGGAACAGGGGTGATATGCTGATGTCCGTATATGTTTGGTGCCCAGGAGTAGGTTGAATTCTGCAAAAAGCTTAAACTGGAACTGTGTTCCTCTGTCAGTCGTGATAACTGCGGGTACACTGTATGTGGCTATCCAGTCCTTCAGGATCGTCTTTGCTATTGTGTCTGCTCAGATGTCCTTTAGTGGGATTTCTGTAGACCAGCGGGAAAATCGATCAATGATTGTCAGCAAGTAGGAATAATTTTGGCAAAGTGGTAGGGGTCCAACGATGTCTATATGCAGGTGAGAGAACCTGGCATCGGGATTAGTGAAAGTTCCAATTGGGGACTTGGTGTGTCGGTAGACCTTGCAACGCTGGCAGTTCATGCAGTTGCCAGCCCAAAGTCTGACATCTTTGTTCATTCCAGGCCATACAAATCTGTCACTGATCATTTTCAGTGTGGCTCTTTTGCTAGGGTGAGAGAGTGAGTGAAAATGATCGAATATGCATCGCTGCAGTGAAGGTGGGACGTACGGTCTGGGTGTGGGTATTGTTGTATCCCAGTAAACCACTTTATCGCTAAAAGGAGTTGGGACAGGAGTGAGTTTCAAAGAAGTGCTTTGAAGAGTTTGTTGCAATGTGGTGTCTGATGCTTGTTCCTGCGCCAGCAAATTGTGACTAAGAAAGTCTTGAGTGATGGAGTTTGTGTCTGGCCGAGAAAGTGCATCAGCCACAATGTTTTGGTCACCTTTAATATATTGGATTTCAGTGGAAAACTGTGATATATAGTCCAGGTGACGAGATTCCCTTGGCGAGTACTTGTCCAGACGTGAAGATAAAACATATGTCAATGGCTTATGGTCTGTGTAGATAATAAATTGTCTACCTTCCAGTACATATTTAAAGTGTTTGACTGCAAGGTAGATTGCTAGGAGTTCCCTAGAAAATGCGCCGTATCTGGATTGTGTTTGGCTGAGCTTGGTGGAGAAGAAAGATATGGGTACCTTGGCGTTATCCATCTCCTGGTGTAGTACCGCAAATACAGTTGATGAGCTAGCATCTGTTGTTAGGGTCCATGTAGCCTGAACATTGTCAGTAAGATAGTTGAGTTTGGTGCAGTTTGTCAATGCGGATTTGGCTGTGTTGAATACCTGAAGTGCTTCCGCAGTGAGTGTGAGTGCTTGTTTCTGCCTTTTTCCTTTGTTCTGCAGGATATTCGTCAAAGGAGACAGGATCGTAGAACAATCTGGGATGAAATGTCGGTAATAATTAACGATTCCTATGAATCGTCGCAGCTGACGGAGTGAGGTTGGAGGTTGGAATTGTTCTATAGCTACTACCTTCTCAGGTAGGGATGTAATTCCGCCTTCATCGATCTGGTGTCCCAAAAACTGGAGTTGCTTGGCGCCAAATATACACTTGTCTGCATTGATCTTAAGACCATTTTGTTGTAGTCTGTGCAGAACTTGGTGTAAGTGTTGCTCGTGTGATGCTTCATCTGGGCTTGCTATCAGGACATCATCTATGTAAGCGTATACACAGGGTAGTCCTTTTAGGACGTTGTCAATGAGGCGTTGAAAGGTTTGGGCAGCGTTTCTCAGTCCAAAAGGCATGCGTTTGAACTGGAAGAGTCCAAAAGGTGTTGTTACTGCTGTTTTCGGGATGTCTTCCTCTGCCACTGGGATCTGGTAGAAAGCTTTCGTCAGGTCGAGTTTGGAGAAGACTGTTGCACCCTGGAGTCCTAAAGTGAAGTCGTGTATGTGCGCTACAGGATAGCGGTCTGGAACAGTTTGCGCGTTGAGTCGCCGGTAATCGACACATACACGATGAGAGTTCTGGTCTGGTTTAGGAACAAGGTGGAGAGGTGAGGCATACGGACTTTCCGAAGGCTCGATGATTCCATCCTCGATCATCTGTTGGAATTCCTGCTTGGCATATTTATATTTCTCAGGTAACAGACGTCGAGGGTTTGAGTAAACTGGAGGTCTGGTTGTTTTAATGTGGTGTTGTGTGCTGTGTTTAATTTTGTCGTCAATGTTGAAAGGTTTGGTTATGTCCGGGTATTGATCCAAAACATTGACATATTCCTTGGTGTGGTGAGTTGCTGCGCAGATTCCTGTTGGGCCGAATTCTATTAGCGTTCCCTTCACTTTAATGTCTGTCATGTCGTCCGTGAGTGTTTGGTTGTGCATGTGGACAGAAAGACCGTAGTGTGAAAGGAAGTCAGCCCCTATGATGGCCATCCTGACGTTGGCTTGTACAAATTTCCAGACAAAATTACGACGAAGTCCTAGGTGTAAGGTAAGTTCTTTAGTGCCGTATGTCTGGATTTGTGAGCCGTTTGCTGCTTGTAACTTAAACATCGATGGAGCTGGTCTTTGTCCGGGTCGTGGTGGGATAACGCTTATCTCAGCACCGGTATCCACTAGGAAGGAATAACCACTGTTGCGGTCCTTAATGTAAAACAAGCGACCTCTTTGTCTCCCTCCAGCTGCAGTCATCGCTATTACTGGCTGGGATTGGCGTTTCCCTGTAGCCTGTAATTACAGGTGTGGCACTATTTCTTTGTGCCACTGTTTCTAACACACTCTGCAGCATGGACGGGTGGTAAATTGTCCATGAGCGTAGAGATACAAAGAAATCCCTTCCCATAATTCCCTTGCTATCTTTCTGTCTCTTTCCTGCACGACCACCATGATGTGAGGACGCATAGCCTATTTCTCCATAAATGAGGGGGGGGGGCACCCCCTCCCTCAACACTAGTTAGGGTAGGTTAGTTAGCTTCGAAAAGCCTATCATCCAGTTTTAATTGTAAAAATTAATTGTAATATGTATTGTAATATATATTTTGTAAAATAAAATAGTTAGTTATACCTTATATTACAATTGTGTCGCATGTCATTTTTCTTGTGTCAGCCATGAATGCCTTCATAAATGTCTGAAGTCGAAAGGCGGCCCTGAGGACAAAGAGATGAAGATTCCCACCAGAATGAAGAGATCATCTTGAGAAAAGAAAGGAGCCACACCCAGATCCAACATCTCAGGTATGATTTTCTTCTTACTACACAGACCCTAATGACTGGCCCATCTTCATATCTTCATGAGACTGCTTTAAGACATTTACTATAACACGTCTTTCGGTCACGCCTCAGTGACCGGCTGATAGTGGTATACAGAGGCTGTTGCACTTTCTGGCGTTGTTGCCAAATTTGTAGTGGTAAAAGCAAATATCACCCAGGGGTTGGCTGTAAGGGGACCTCTCTCTACTATGACTCCCACGGCGTCTGCTTCGGGATTATGGACGACCACTTGGCTCCCGGCTTTGAGTTTGGAAAATCTTTAGCATGGCTTTCAATTCGGCTATCTCAGCTTTTAACTGCTGCAGCTCACTGTGTTGGTTGCTAGGAGTGGCGAGTGCATTGACTGTTCGTGGGCTGCTGGCAGATTCTAGTATTCGGTCAGCCGAGCTTGCTAACATGTCGCTAGGGGTAGTGTCTACCATTGGAGCCAGTATTTGCGCCGCACTTGAGGGAAGTTTGTCCAGCCACAATCGTCGCAGTATATTCTCGGACATCGTATTTCGTCCGAGCTGTGACTTCATGTGTCGCAGTAGTTGTGACAGTGTCCTGTCATCAAGGCTGATGTTGTTGAATAGGTCCCGTAGCATGGCTTCTTCGGAGCGACCCATTCTTTGGATTATTGCGTCTTTCAGAGCATCATAGGGGTTGACTGACGGGACGTCGTCCAATAGGTCGGTGACTTCGTCTACCACCTCTGGGGGCAAGGCTTCCACCATGCTGGCGAATTTGTTTTTCTGTGAGGTTATTCTTCTCACCGAGAATAATGCCTGTAATTGAGTGAACCAGTTTTTCACATTGCTTGAGTTGAAGGGAGGCAGACGGTAATTCACAGAAACTTCAGGAACATCGTTTAAATCCGCGCTGGTCATAGTGAAAGCTGAGGGTGAAGGATGAAAGAAGTTGTTTTTTTTTTTTGTCAGCGTATGGAGAAATACGCGTGCGTTTTTTTTTTTTTTTTTTTGTAATTCACGTGGTCTTACATGAAAAGCGTTTCAAAGAAAAAAAAAAGGGTAGAGAAATTTGTTTTCCTTTTTTTGTGTGTGTTTCATGGGGTTTAAAGTTTGTTGAGAAAAAGAAATGGACAAATTGTTCGTTTTGGTTTGTTTTTGTGTCTGTTTCTTTTTTTTTTTCTGACTCGTGTGTAGATAGAGAGGAGAAAAAAAGGAAAAAAAAAAGGATTATACGTTTGTTACGCACACGCAGAGAAAAAACGAGAAATGTTCATTTGTTCTTTTGTTTTCGTGTTAATTACCATGCGGGCAGGAAAAAAGAAAAATGGCGGCTTCTTTTTGGTTTGTATAAAGCTACCACGTGGGTAGATAAAACAAAAGACGCGTAATTCGAAAAGAAACGAGAAATATTCGTGTTTGTTTGTACGAAATTAATTACTCTGTTCCATACAACAAAGCTTGGGTCGTCGGGTCACCAAATGTGGAGGGGGGTGTGTTGTGCTCCCAATTAAATACGTGTTCGTAAACGATAAACTTGTCGTATGCAGTGAGACAGAATAACTAAAACTAACAAATAGAGTAAAGTTTAAAGAGATGTTTTATTTCACGCGTGCGCCTGTGAGAATAAAAATGTTATTGTGTACGTGTGCGGAGTGGAATTCAGTCCGCATACGTATGCGTGTCTGACGGTAGAGCTAATGTCTCTTGAAGGAAAAGGCTGGAAAAGTGTTTATTTGCTAAAACTCTTACCGGGTTGATGTTGACCGGCGGGCGCGTTGTCACACCGTTTCGTTGCGAGGCTGATTCCCAGACGGAGCGAGAGAATAAAGAGAGAATTATCCGGGCGTCCCCTTTTATATCTCTCTCAAGGGCAGATAACCAGGTCGCTTTTCGCGACACCTACCGGCTGATTGGTGCAGTTATCGCTGGAAAGGAGCAGATAACTGCTACAGATTTTATAGATATTTTATAATAATTTTTTAAAAAATATATTTAATGAAAATTTTTTTTTCATCATTTCATTGTTGAATAAAATTTCAAAGTGATAAATGGCGAAAACAATATCTCGAAAAGAAAAAAAAAAACTTCGTCTTTTTTTTTATAAATAAAACTTTAATTTTAAAATTTCGATGTTTGAAAAACAGTCCATAATATATATTTCATTATAAAAGTTCTATTTTTGTTTGATAAAAAGAATAAAACAGTTAATAAATACAAAAAAACAAACAAAAAAACCCAGTCCATTAAGTTCAAATAAAGATTGTTTAAATAAACTTTTTTTTTTTTTTTTTTTTTTTTTTTTTTTTTTTTTTATATATATATATATATATATATATATATATATATATATATATATATATATATATATATATATATATATATATATATATATATATATATATATATATATATATATATATATATATATATATATATATATATATATATATATATATATATATATATATATATATATATATATATATATATATATATATATATATATATATATATATATATATATATATATATATATATATATATATATATATATATATATATATATATATATATATATATATTTTATACGGTTTTAGCCATCCGTAGATAAAAATGTCTGACGTCACTTCCGTCAAATGGCTTTGTAAACGAAGGATAGCCAATCTACCTAGTTTGTCTTGAATTTTACAGGTAGGATTTGTTGTTTTGTGATTATCTCATTTCTTGCCTTCAACAGAGAGCAGTATCGGAATTTTTGACACCCCTAACACGAAACTGCAAATAAATTATAAAAAAATCGTAATTTCTCTTTTAAAGATGGGTTGTTTATTTTCTTTATGGATTATACTTCCAAAATAAACTATTAAAGTTGTATAAAAAGTAATAGAAATATTTAAAAAAAAAAAAAAAAATAGTAATGAAATTAATTAAATGTTACGAGTTCAGTATTTTTCAATTTTTAAACTTTAAAAATCTATCAAAATTTTGCTATTGATTCTATTTTTACGATATTTTCAGGGTCAATGTGAAATTTAATGCTCTTTCAAATAAACCGAATATAATATTTTAGACAAACGTTTTTTTTTTTTAAATTCACGCCCCCCCCATTTTCAAATGTCTATTAAAAAGTAAATAGTTAATTTATGTACCAAAGTTTTATATATCAAAAATTGAAGATAAAAGATCAATAATTAATATCAAATTTAAAACAACAAAAAAAGTAGTGTGTTTTAGAAATTTTTTTTTTTTTAAACCATGTTGTTTTTTTTTTTTTTTTTTTTATTAATGAAACCTTGTTCCTTGCTCCTTTTAATTGAAAAAAAAAATTAGGGTTTGAATTACATTTTTCGAGGAGTTATAAGCTTCGAAAGATAGCAGGTAGAATTATTCACAATAGTTTTCACGAAATTTCTGACACTGCTATCGAACATGTTAGTTAAAATTCCCTTCTTGACATAAAATAATTCCTACAAATAATCCTAAATCTTATTTTGACGAAAAGAAAAAAAAAAAGAAAAAAAAAAAAGAAAAGTTGTTCAAAAACAATTTAAAAAAATATTTTAATGTTTTAGCGAGCAAGACAAAAATGACGGTGAATGGTTTTGGAAAATTTTAAATTATATTAAAAATAGGAGAACACGTTTTATATTATTCTGCTTTTTATGGTAAAATCCAGGCTTTTCTCTTTCTGGGGAGGGGGGTTGGAAGTCGCTCAAAAATAATGGATTAATGGATTTTAATAGATTTAAATCCGTTAAAAAAATTTAAAAAAACAAAACAAAAAAACTTGGTTTTTCTCTCACGTTTGCTGCCCTGCCTAAATGAAATAATAATTCAGTTAATAGATTGACCGTATCGAAATAGTGCATTTTATTAGCTCGGTTTAATTTTCTGCGAACCTGATTTTTTCGGCAGCCATCTAAAATATAGATTTCCGCCTCAAACTAATGTTAAGCAAAAAAATTCTCAAACAGATAAGTGTTGCTTGAATTTAATTTAATTGCTTTTTTAGGGAGTTGACTTAAACACTTTTTTTTCCCTTTTTTTTTTTTTTTAGAAGTATACTTCCTAGCCATTATGATTCCCCTCTTTTTTTTATGTAAACGTTTTTTTTTGTTTTTTTTTTACTTATGTAAACGTTAATTACACGGTAATTTTATACAATCGACTTATATCGATTTATATAGATAAACTTTTTGTTTTGTTAACGAGTGCCCTGAGAACAATTTTAGCATTGGAATGCCTAGTTTGGTCATTACCTATCTTAAGTTTAAATCTAATGACCCTCTCCCCATTATACAAAACGGTTGAGATTATGAGTGAACCGATAGGCACCGCCAAAACTGGGGGGGGGGGGCAGGTCAGTACTTTTTGACGGACCGTCTTTTTAAAAATCTACCAAAAAATCAGGTAATTATTCGATCAATACGAAATTTTCAGCGATTATTAGGAGAAGAATGAACTTTATAACAGTGTACTTATTTTTCATAAACGATATTTATATATATATATATATATATTTTTTTGCTTACAAACCCCCCCGCTTGTTTTGAAGTGGGAACAAATATGCTTAAAATAATCATCTGAAACTGAACAAAACATATTGTGTTGTTGTAAGGGACAGAATTATAGATTAAAAAAAAAAAAAATGTTTGCATACCTTATTTTGACGTCTGAATATCAGAACTTCGATTGTGTTTAATTATCCCGCTTTTGAGTTTTGAAGTGTGAAATTCGGTGAATATGTTAAGTAAAATAATTAATTTAAGTTAAGCAAAACAAAAAAAAATTTTTTTTTAATATTTATACGAAAAAAGCCATTTTAAAATTTTTGATAAATAAATTAACAATTTTTTTTAGCGAGCCGAATAATGCATGATCATTATTAAACAGGGCATGCTTTGAATAATCGATACAAAAAAAAATTCGATAAATATTGTGCCCTTTGTGTTAAAAATAGCATCATTTTTTTCGATCCCGTTTGAAAACGTTTGCCGCCTTTCGACTACGGTGGACCAAACGCGCTGAAATATTTTTTTTTTTATTCTGCTTTAAATTGCCCCCCCCCATTTTGGGGAGCCTGGCCCCCACACACATACACATTAAAAACCAAACTCATACAAATGGTCACCCATCTGGTACTGGCGAGCTTCAGCTTAATAATACATTGAAATTTTCGTCACTGAAAAATAAGTTTTTTGGCCTGTTTGGTCTTCCATAGTTTTCTTCTTATCAAATGCAAACGTAAACAGAGTCGATCTAGACTCTACATCGACGCGAAATATCTGGTTACCTATATGAATAAGTGGAATTATTTGAAATTCAGGTACTTATAATATTTTTGCATATTCTCTTAGAAAATCATCCTAAATCTTAGTTAGACAATAAATAAATAAATTATTTTAAAAACCTTTTTTTTTTAAATATTTAAGTACGTTTTTTGTGCAAGACAAAAAATGTCAATTGTTAACTTTTTGGGAAAATTTAACATTTAAAATTTAATTAAAAATAGTAGAAAAAGTTTTACATTATTCTGTTTTCTATATGATAAAATTCAGGGTTTTATCTTTCTGGAAAAAAAAAGTTACTCAGAAATAATGGATTTTAATAAATGTAATTTAGTTTTAAAAAACAACAACTTGATTTTGCGGCCATTTTTGGCGGTGCCTAGTTAACGACATCCTTCGTTATACATTGTAACACCGAAGTTTATCCTTCAGTGTCCAAAATCAAAGTGTGTAAACTCGTTTCTGCATACCGAATTTGGGCAGGCCTTGATTAAACAATTAATTATATTTTGACCAATCAGAGAACTTTCTGAATTTATTCGAATTGGTCTTTCTGGGGAGGCAAGGCACCTAATCTCTTTAAAGGGGCCAGATTTTCTTTCAATAAATAGTTCAGGCCAAAAAAATTTGGTAAATGTTACCTTACGCTACAACAGAACATCGACCACTCTAATTTGGTTGTTAAAGGCATTTGAGGTCGCTGACAACGAATCCGATAATCAACCCCGTCGCAAATTTACCGTTTGCATGATATAAACCTTTAGTAGACATTTGAAATAAGAAAAAAAAAAAAAATGTTGTGTGTGTGTGTGTTACATAGTATTTAATGCTTTTTAATTGATCTAAAAAATTAAGTTTTCACGTGGTTTACAAAAATATGTTTATGTTTTCCGTGCTTTGTTTTTTATGGGGGGGCAGTATTCAATTATAGAACTTGTGTAGTTTAACAGATGCTTCTGCAGTGTAATCAACCGTTTTTCCATAAGTAAAGCGCCAACATTTACCAAGTAGAATTCCGTTTAACATTTCACAAAAATTCTGTTTACATTGAGGGAGAGGCGCCCCTCTATTGCGGGACTACGGGTGTTGGTGTTAGTCTTGCAAACTCAAAATAATAAAAATCAAGTGTAAAATGGAGTAGAACAATCAAGCAAAGATGAATGAGACGAATGGATAAATTAAATACAAAATTTATTTTTGTAAAAATTGTAAATAAATGAAAAGAGAAGATAAAGTTTCTTAATTGAAAGTCTCTTCCTGTGACTGAAGTAATTAAATGTTTTTTATGTAATGAAGACAGTTCTGCGACTGAGGTAATTGAATGCTTTTGTTATGTAATGAAATAGCAAAGAGAAGTCTTGTGACTGAGGTAATTGAATGTTTTTTATGTAATGAAGGGGAAAAGTAAAAGTTCTCTGTTAGAAATAGCCAGTCTTTTTTTTGAAGAAATAACAATATAAAAGTCCATCGCTTACTTTAGCAAGGAGATAGAAAAGGGTAAAAATCCATTAAGATAAAAAGTCCATCTCCTTGAGGAGAATTAATTATAGCGTGTATGTGCGTTTAACGTCCCGGGGACGGAAATTGACATTGATTTCTACAGCATGCTGCTCAAAGGTTGACTGACTCGTTGGGGCGCAAAAATGTCCTTTTCGTAGATCCAAACAGGCTCCACGAAGACCGTCAGAAAAAAAAATTTTTTAATTTGTTTTCTTTGTAATCCGATTGGATGAAAAGAACAACATCTTTATGACGTAAGGTGCTCCCTAAAACGTCCGCATGAAAAAGTAGAATTTCATTTATAAGTCCACAAAATTTGCATGGCTGGAGAAAGGAAAATGTATGCGCGACTGAAATGATGTTTACACATCTGCATGCACGCAACTGGGTTTTACAGTTGGGGCAACGCGCCATTATTCTGTTTGAGAAGATCCTGCTGCGACTACAGCGAGCCTATAATACCCCTTCGCAATGTAAACAGAATTTTTGTGAAATGTTAAACAATATTATACTCGGTACTATAAAATCAAATTTTGTAGCATAAGGTAACATTTACCAAAAATTCACGCAGTGCTACCTATTCTTAATCGCCACAATCCGTAACTCATGTAATCATACACTATCACTCGTATACTCACATTTACAAAGCACGACGCACAATGACTGCTTGAATTCCTTAATGTCGTTTGCTAATTTAAAACAACTTATCAATTGAAATATTCCCAAATTTTATCACTGAATTATTTTCTATTATAATAAACAAAGAACATTGACTCTTATAAACAACTTTCAACGAATTATAATTTATTTAATTGGGCAGAGAAGTTTTGAAAACCATTTTTCTAACTCCTGTAATACAAGGCTATTAATTAATTGATTCAGACTTTTTTAATGTCCCATCTAATGAATTCCTCTTGTTTTACAAGAACTCTAATAATATTTATGAACATTCATTTTTTCCTATTGATGTAAACTTTCATTTTTAACATATATAAAATATCTCTTTTATAAATATATGCCTTATGAACTCGTTATTCTGTTTTGTTTACCGTATGACAATGTCTCTCATATTCTTACATATGACTATAAAACCTGTAAAACTTTTTCACTGAAAATATTTTTCTGAATCTGGCTCATCCCCAAAATACTTCTGTCGTTACAAAATACTCTAAAGTAAAACCCCAAAACTGGCGTGAAACATATTCCTAAAACATCACACCAAAAACCTATTACACAATTTTAATTACATTTATAGTATTCATAGCAAAATATATTTGCATAAAAGATTTGTTAATTTGGAGTTGTTTTTTTTTACTTTTAATTCTACAACACAATTTACCTTTCTTTGTATTTGGTAAACAACAGGGAAGAAACAGTTTAATATTAATTTACTTTTATATCTTTCTAGTCGTTTAATTTGGCCTTTAAACATATTACAAATTATGGACTGTGCTGAAATAGTATTGTTAATATTTAGAAAACTATTCTTAATATGGGGAAGGGTATTTTTTAAAAAGTTTTCTGTACTTTTACTTAATTTTGTAAACAAAAAATAAAAATTAAATTTACTTATAAATTCTTTCTTAAAAATAGTTGGATATTAGAAATTACTGTGAACAAAAACTCCATCACGATACAAAGAAAGAGAGAAGAAACATTAAAAGGAAAAGGAACACTGGTGTTCCTGTGTTTATTTTTTCGGAACCTAATTTTTGTGGTCCAATTAGGATAAAAAACTATATAAAATATATTGTCAACATGTGCACGAATTTTAACACATCTCGTATCTTATGTGCCAACCACTGCCCAGTCCTTTCGCCTTTGAGTTTTTTGTCTTTTTAGGGCTGCAAATTTGGTGGTATGCAAATTAATGCATATCTAACTACATGCCCCATGATCCTTATGGATCATCTTGCAGAAAGCCAGGCTCAGAGTTTCCAGACACAGCTAGCCCACACTACATGGCTAGACACAGCTAGCCCACATGACACAGACACTGCTAGCCTACACTATACAGCTAGAAACAGCTAACCCACACTACACAGCTAGCATTCACTACTCGGCTAGACACAGCATTCACTATTTGGCTGGACACAGCTAGCATTCACTATTCAACTAAATACAGCTAGGAATCACTACTCAGCTAGACACAGCTAGCATTCACTACTTGTGTAGATGCAGCTAGCACTCACTACTCAACTACACGCAGCTAGCAATGACTACTCGACTAGATGCAGCTAGTACTCACTACTCAGCTAGACACAGCTAGTATTCACTACTTGGCTAGACACAGCTAGCACTCACTACTTGGCTAGACACAGCTAGCACTCACTACTTGGCTAGACACAGCTAGCACTCACTACTCAGCTTCACACGGCTGGCACTTGTTACTCGGCTAGACATGGCTAGCACTCACTACTTGGCTAGACAGAACTAGCACTCACTACTCAGTTAAACAGCTGGCATTCACTACTCGGCTAGACACAGCTGACACTCATTACTCAGCTGGACACAGCTAGCACTCACTACTTGGCTAGACACAACTGGTCCTTACTACTCACAATGATGATGCCAATCAAAAAACAATCCAGCCCTATTTGTATTTTAAGTTCCTCATTTAAAAGTGACAACATTTTCATAAAATCTAACAGAATTGGATTTTAAGTTCTTCCTTTATAAGCGACAACTTTTTTCATAAAATCCAACTGAATCATATTTTACATTCAGGTACAATTATTTTCTGTCCGATTATTTTCTGTCCGACAGGTACGATTATTTTCAGGTACGATTATTTTCATGAATTTAACTGAATTATATTTTACTCTTCTCCCTAATTTGATGATATTTCTCAGAAACTGATTCAAATTATAACTTTTTCCTCTCCATAGTTTGACACCCTCATTTCTCTAAAATACAACTCAAATTGTACTTTACTCTTCTCCATAACTTGATGAAAGTATTTTTCAAAAATATGACTTAAATTGTGATTTTTTTCTTCCGCATAACTTGAGGCTGCCATCTGTAAAACACAAAACTCATCTCATAATTTAAGTTCCTTCATTTCTCGCCAAAATAGATTGTGGTCTAGTTATTTGAAAATACATCATTTAAAATCAAAATTAAAAATTCTGCAAGAACATTCTTGTCAACCTAATATTTAACACAACACAAGTTTCTCCTACTCTCTGCTTGTGTATCCACTGCTAAGGAATCAATATCGGAGCTCCAGTAACAGACGTAAAAGGGGAAAAGCCTGATTCATTAGGGGTGCTATGTATACCTAGCAGAATCAGCGGTATCGCTTTCATTCATGATTCTTTTTGAGCCATTATTGCTGCTTTAAGGGTACGGTGTGCTCTTTCGATCATCCCATTACTTTGAGGGTGATATGTTGTTGTCCTCAATCGGTAAAAACCTACTACCTTGGCTAATTCCTGGAACAATTCGCTCTCAAACTGACTACCTCTGTCAGTTACAACATGCAGTGGGATTCCAAATCGAGATATCCATGCATTGATAAACGCTTCTGCTACCGACTGCAGTTATCTCAGTCATAGGCTGTACTTCAATCCAACGAGTTGCACGATCAATGCAAGTAAGGGCTCAGGTAAGGGTCAGACTCATTGCGCGTTAAGGGCAGGGGTCCAACGATATCGATATATACCGTCTGGAAACGTGCAGATAGTAACTCAAATTCTTGGACTGCAGACTTTGTGTGTCTGTGAATTTTTGATTGTTGACACACTACACATTCTGCACAGAATTGTTTAATCGTTTTATCTAAACTAGGCCAAAAGTATCTGGACTTGACCAGTTTAATAGATGCTCCCGTACAAGGATGCGCCAAGCTATGTAAACTGTTGAAAATAGCTTGACGAAGCTCTTTTGGGATAAACGGTCTGGGGTACTTAGTTGAAGTATCGCATAGGACTGAGCCGATTTCGCTTGACACACAGTATTCTTTCAAATTAGTGTATGACTTTATTTCATCATCACCTTTTTGTGCCTGTGCTATTTCAGCCAAGTCGCATACATCTATCTGCACAGCTAATGCAGGCTGAGACATACAGTCTGCAACTATATTCTCAGCTCCTTTTAATGTACTCCATGTTAGCAATATATTCGGCAAGCACTGATAAGTGTCGTTGTAGTCGATCTGACTATAAAAGGCTCCGCATAATGGCTTATGATCAGTGAATAATGTCACGTGACGACCTTCTATGAGGTGGCGGAAATGTATCACTGAAAAATAAGCTGCTAGTAGCTCTTTGTCAAACGTGAAATACTTGGCTTGGGTTTGAGAAAATTTCTTGGAAAAGAAACCTATAAGTACTGGTTTATTATCTATCAACTGGTGTAATGCAGCACCAGTGGCGTATTGACTAGCATCTGTAACTAAGTGGTATTCTGTAGCTGAAGACTGTGGATGAGCTAACGCCGTAATTTCCGATAATTTGCTTATTATTGTTTTGAAGGCGTTAGTTTCTTCCTCATTAAGCTCGGTCTTTGCTTCAGGATCCAACCTCATCCGTTCGGATAGTGGTAAAATCATGGATGCATAATTAGGGACTAATTTGTGGTAAAAACCTGTCATCCCCAGAAATCTACGTAAGCTTTTTGAGTCCTTAGGTATTGGAAAATTTTCAAACTCTTTGATTTTCTTTAAGTAAGCAACAATCCTTCTTTGCTTACGTGAAAACCTAAGAAATCTAACTCTGGTACTCCGAATACACAGTTATCTAAGGAAATCTTTAAATTGTTATCACTAAGGATCCTAAATACTCTATCTAAATCTTCCTTGTGCTGTTGCTCACTTTCGCTAAAAACTAATATGTTGTCTAAATATATAAATATGCAATTTAATTTTAAAAATATTTTATCCATAAAATGCCGAAATGTAGCCCCAGCATTCTTTAAACGAAATGGCATGTAATTAAACTCAAACAAACCAAAAGGTGTCACTACTGCTGTCTTAGGCACATCTTAAATCTATTTTGGAAAATATTGTTTATTAGCTAACTGTGTGCAGAAGGAATTTATATTTGGTACCAGTCCATCATCTTACAGATGCTAAACTACTGACTGACAAACAATATGGATTTAGACAAGCCCGTTCCACAGCAGACATCCTCACCGTGATCTCTGAACGTATATACCAATCACTGGACAAAGCGGGGGAAGGCAGAGCGGTAGCTCTAGATATATCTAAGGCTTTTGACAGGGTATGGCATGAGGGTCTCCTCAGTAAAATCAGATCATACGGTATCACTGGTAGAATACTTAACATAATTAAATCCTTCTTAGATAAGAGAAAAATCCAGGTAGTCCTCGACGGTCGCACATCTAAACAATATGATATAAATGCGGGAGTGCCCCAGGGTTCTATCCTTGGACCTCTATTGTTCCTGATATTCATAAATGACCTCCCCGACAACATTGCCTCTGAGATGGGTATATATGCTGATGACACTACACTCTATGGCAGACACGACAGGAAGACGAATGAACACATTTCTAAAGAAATGGCAGAAACACTAGAGGAAGACCTCCAATCTGTGGTGGAATGGGGACAAAAGTGGTTGGTCGCGTTCAATGCTGCCAAGACTAAACTAGTTTCATTCAATAATTACAAGAAACCCTCTCTACCACCAATAGCAATGGCCAACGACCCTTTATCTGAGAGTCCATCTTTCAAACTCCTTGGCCTAACGTTCACAGGAAACATGAGTTGGAACAATTACATTGAAGGCATTGCCAGGGCCGCTGCAAGAAAGGTAGGCTCTCTCTACCGTGCTAGAAAACTACTAACACCCGAAAGTATCCTGTACCTCTATAAGGCCACCATTCGCCCATGTATGGAGTATTGCTGCCACATCTGGGCTGATGCATCTGCTACTAGTCTCTCGCTCCTTGACAAGGTTCAAAAGAGAGTCGCAAATCTGATAGGCCCTGAACTGGCATCTAAGCTTCAGCCTCTGTCCCATCGACGAAATGTTGCATCCCTCTGCCTGTTCTACAAGTATTTTAGTGGTGAATGCTCTGATGAACTGCAATCACTTGTGCCCCCACGACGCGAGCACCCTCGACAAACCCGACAGGCTACTAGATCCCACCCCCACACTGTAGAGGTCCCTAGATGTAAAAGATCTTTTTACTCCAATAGTTTCTTCCCCAGAACCGCAAGACTCTGGAATTCCATTCCAGGTCCCTGCTTCCCCAACAGTACTGACGTGCAGAAGTTCAAGTGTAACGTGAACCGACACCTTGCTGCCCAAATCCCTACATAGTACCCCAGTAGTTGTTGCCCCTGATAGTAGCCCCCTACACCAAAGTGGCAATTTGCCTTGTTTGGGGTGAAAATGTAATAAAAAAAAAAAAAAAAAAAAAAAAGGTAGCGGTCTGTTTTGGTAATGCTATTTAACGCACGGAAATCACAGCACGCTCAGTAAGACCCATCCGGCTTCTTCACCAAGTGCAAAGAGGTTGCCCACTCGCTACTGGAAGGCTGGATAACTCCCGTATATTTAGTAACTTTTTAAATTCTGCCTGTGCTGCATCTAACTTAGGACCGGAAAGTTGTCTGGCTGTAGCAAAGACTGGTACATGGCTGCCTGTATCAATCCTGTGATACACTCCACCATAGTCTTTGTTTGTGTCGCTATGTGGTGAAAACACATTATTATATTTACCTATTACTTTGGTAACATAATCTGCTAGGTCTATTTTTATAATCACTACAGCATCGGTTCCCGTTACTGCATTGACTGTAATTTCATGCTCCGTTACGTTATCACGGATGGATCTATTTTTACAATCCACTATAATGTTAAATTTGTTTAGGAAGTCAAATCCTAACAAAGGCTTAGTGACATCTGCGATCATGAAACTCCATTGAAAAGATCTTCTCAAACAGAGTATCTTAACTTTGAGGTTTGTCTGACCATAGCGTTTTATGCTTTCACCGTTAGCGGTAGAGATATGAACAGGAGTTGGCTCCAGAGTAATTCCATTTACTACGGAATGTGGTAAAATGGAAACACTGGCTCCTGTATCTATGATAAAATTGACTAGACACTCCTATATTGACAGAAACTTCTAATAACGGCGGCACTACTGAAGCAAATGTAGTCTGTCTTTCTAGTTTTCCGAATCACTAGGGGCAGGAGAGGAAGGGCGCGAGTTAGGCAGAGTCTGTAAGCTACTCTTTTTCTTTGGCCACTTACACTATGGCTTACATGTACGAGCTTCTTCCACGAAATATATATGGGCTCTACATATCTTCAGCTGCTGTTTCCTTCTATATGGACATAGGCCGGCTGGAATGGTTTCACTAGACTGCCTGGTGGTAATATGGTCGTTTGTCCGAGCTCGACTCTCAACTGCCTGAAATACTGACATATTTTCTATTAACAGCATCAAGTTGTCGGACAGTCGACCCAACTCTGTTAACGGCATTTCAGTATGGGCTGCTATTACTGGGGTGATTTACTTTGGAAGTGCATGTATGAATTTATGGCGCACTATCTCGTCGCTTGCCCCTATTCTATGTGCGACTGTTACCATCTCCTGGAGGTATAATGACGGACGACTAGCTAACGTAGTGGTCCTCATCAACTTCTCCAGGAGTTCAGGTCTGGTCTTTTCATATGCAGACAACACAGACTTCTTTAACTTCGCATAGTTTAGCAACTGCAGAATTGCTGGAGCCATATTTTTTACCACCTCAGGCGTCAATGTGCTGATAACCGTATAGAACTTAGTATCATCGCTCATTATGTGTCTGAGATGGAATTGAGCTTCTATTATCGAAAACCATCCCTCGACACTTGTCTCCATAAATTGTGGGGGTTTTATGCTAAGCTGTTGTGCGTCCATTATTATTATTACTAATTATTATTATTACTATTATTACTACTATTAATTATTATTATTAATTATTATTATTCCTATGATTATTATTAGTTACTATTATTATTTTTATTATTATTATTATTTATTTGTAGCTGCGACTAAAGGAAATGGCTGGGGTGTGATAAGCAAGAAGAGAGAATAGCGAGTACTCACCAGAGGTTAATTTCAGCAGGTGCTTGGAGAAATAGTGTCAATTAAAATTTTTTTTTTTTTTGTGTGTGTGTGTGTGTGTGTATGAATATATAGTCAATGTTCTTAAAGAAAAAAACTGAGTTCGTTGATGCACACACGTGTTCCAAAATTGGCTTCACACACGTGCGTCTGGAAGGTTCCTTTTTTTTTTGTGTGTGCGGGTGTGTGACCACATGTGTTCCAAAATTGGCTTCATATGTGTGTGTCTGGAAGGTTCCTTTTTCTGTGTATGGGTGTGTGTGTGTGTTTCCGAATGAAATTTGGGATTCCGTATTGATTCTTAAAGTCACTTTTTGTTGTTACAGAATAGTTTTTGGACCAGATTTTATTTTAGTCATTTATCTTGTGAGAGTTACGTAAAAAAGTTTATTTTATTTATTTATTTTTTTTTACTGCTTATTTTTCTTGTTCATTTGGGTTTTTTTTTTGCCTTACTTAGCGTAAACCGTTTCACAAAAATAGCAAAAATATATATATTATCAGCATTTCTTGGAAAGCGGATTTATATATACTTTTTTTTGTAAGGTTCTATTATAGTTTTAGAAAGGCTTTTTTCTTTTTTTACTCTGTCACATTCTCATTGTTTTTTTTTTTTTTTTTTTTTGCTCATTGAAGATTGCATGTATATACGCACATCGGCCATTCACCAAATTATGGCGGTTACCATAAATTTTAATGACGTTTGAAAAAGGGTTACCATTTCAGTCGGTCCCCTTTTTGGGGCACCTCCAACATTAGAGAGAGAACAAGAGTGCCGAAAAAAAATGGTTGTGGAAAAGAAAACATTGGTTATAATTAAGTGCGATGAGACTTTAGGATTGATGATGTTTTATAAAGGTTTCCAAGATAGAGGGTACAAAGAGGATGGTACATTTCTTCGATAAAAGGGAAACTGGTCCATCGCGTGTTGACGCTTCTATCATTTCCGCATGTCTGAGATAGATTTCTTCTTTGTATCTCCCTCACGACAGTCCTCTATTCCGATTGGCTGAAACCTCTGGTGACGTTGAGAGAAAAAAGGAAGGAAAAAGTAGAAGAGTAGGGAGAAAGAGAGAAATAAGGGAACCATACTGTAGCAGCATCATAGTAGTAGTTCACTACAGTCTAAGTTGGTACATCATTTATGCTTTAAGTCTTGTAAACACCAGCAAACATGATAAATTTAAAGTGAACCTTATCTATGCAGACCTTCAGCATCATAAAGCAAGAATGGAAAAAAAGTGTTTTGATGCATTAATAGTGATTTAGAAAATTGCAAAAGGTAATTTATTTGATAGAAGAACATGGCATAAAGGTTTACTTCATAAGATCTCTAGCTATGGTATTGCTGGAAATGTCTTCTCAATTATTAAATCATTTCTTTCTGATAGGTTCATAAGAGTAGTAGTTGAGGGGCAAAAATCAGAAGCCCAAAGTATTAATGCCGGTGTCCCTCAGGGGTCCATCCTGGGCCCAACTCTTTTCCTGATCTACATTAATGATCTTCCAAATCACATCCTTACATCATTTGTAGACATCTATGCTGACGACACTACCATTTATGGTAGCACATCTAAGACAGTAAACGATCAAGTTCTCTCCAATTCTCTCTCCTCTGATCTTGAGCATGTAGTACAATGGGGAAAGGAGTGGCTGGTTACTTTTAATGCATCTAAAACCAAGCTTCTCTCTTTACATCATCAACATTCTGATCCACATCTGGCATCAATTGAAATGAATGGCTCTAGTCTTCAGGAGGCCTCAAGTTTTGACAAGCTTCTTGGCTTGACCATTACTCCTGATCTTAAATGGAACACGTACATCAAATCTGTTGCCAAGGCCGCTGGAAAAATGGTGGGATCTTTCTATCGATCCAGTAGATATCTCACTGCTTATGCAATTCTCTATCTATATAAGAGCCAGGTACGTCCAAGGATGGAATGCTGTTGCCACATCTGGGCAGGAGCTGCTAGAAAGGACTTGGCCTGCCTTGATAGAGTTCAAAATAGACTTTGTAGCCTCGTAGGAGATGTCCTTTTCTCTTCCTTGCAACCTCTATCTCACAGAAGAGATGTTGCAAGTTTGTCTCTGATGTATCGTTATTTTCATGGAAAGTGTTCGACTGAGCTTCAATCTATGGTCCCCCCTCGCCAAACTTTCACAAGAAACACTCGTCTAGCTGTAAACACTATCAATAATTCCCCCCACTCTTTATCTGTGCCTAAACCTAAACGTAGATTCCATGAACAAAGCTTTTTTATTAGAACTGCACGCCTGTGGAATTGTCTTCCATTTTCCTGCTTTCCGGCTGACTACAATATGGTTGTCTTCAAGTCTAACGTAAATAAGTTCTTGATGAGCCGTTCCATATAAGTTATCAAATTTAACAAATTTTCATTACTAATGATTATTATATTGTCCAATTTCTACTGTACACTCTTTAACCCTTATCCTCGAGTGGCCTCTGGGCCTTGATAAGTGGTGACACCCTTGTAAAAAAAAACAAAAAAAACAGTTATTGCCTTATCAGTTTGATATTTACCCAGAAAAATCCTTTTGTTTTCATCAATTCCTGCAAGAGTGCTTTAACGTTTGCTTGGGAAAAGCATATATCTTATTCACAAGTTCAAACACTTCATCAAATCTCCACACTAACGTAATGTACTTGCAATAACCCTTATCCCTGAGTGGCTTCCGGGCCTTGATAAGTTGTGATCACTGTGTAAAAAAAAACAAAAAACAAAAAAAAAAAAACAGAACCTGATGCTGGTAATACTTATAGGTGTAGAGAAATGGAGAATAGCTTCTGTCATCCTCTTAGTGAGCTTAATACTAGAATTGGTGACTAGGAATCCTGCAAAATCCACTTCTGTCTTGTCAAAATTAAACTTGTTTTGATTAAACATGATGCCTTCACCTTAAGGAGCCCAGTAGTATTTGTACTCGGTACTCGGTAATGAATGTGGTAGAATCCTCTGCAGGTGGGGACAGCAGTAGGCTGTGGTATCCATTTCATGCATTCAGAACTGTCTTTCATGTGTTTGCACGTATCATGGACACACTTGATCAAACAGGAGTGATGTATGGTGTGTCTTCCTCATGGTGGCATTGTTCAGCTTCTGTAAATTTACCAATTCGCCTTGGGGAACCATCTTTCTTCACTGCCACAACTATCCTTGAACACCAAGTGGTGAGGGTGCGTACTGGTACTGGTTCTAGTATTCCTAGAGACATCTCTGTCCAGCTCTTCTTTAACTCTCTTCTTCCAATAGTAGGGGACAGGTATTAGCATGTGTATAGCTGTAGGCTTTGCACCTAGAGTAAATTTGATGCCTAGTGATTTACCCTCCATTGTTTGCAGTGGTTGATGAGGACATGTGTTGAATGAATGCACTAGATCTAAAGTGGTGTAGCAACCATTGCTAAAGTTTATACTGGTTGACTTGTACAGGCTTAAAAGGTACAGTTTCCAGCTTTGTCAGAGTTGGTGTTCTGCATGGGCATCTGCAAGGGGCTGTTTCCTTCAGTCTTTTCAAATATTCTCTTATCAGAGTTCTTCCAACTGTTTCATAAGTTCAAGGTATTCCTGTTCCATGGCATGATCCCATTCAATACAGCATCCAAAGTTAAATTTTCCTTTTTGCCTTTATTGCTAAATTGTTCGTTTAGAGTTAAAGGAGTGCTTAGCATTGGAAGAGAGTCACTGGTGCACATACTCATATTTTGTAGAACTAGGCAGAGATGACACTTGCTTGCTTCTGGTTGGTCCAAGGTACATAACTATCATTTCTAATAATACTTTCTCGTCTGTATTTTTGAGATGAGGTGTTTTCATTTATTGAGATTGTCGGACTGACTTCCTCATCTTGGTTGCTATAGTCACAACGTTTCAGCCGTTTTGCCCTCTGGCCTTCATCAGGTGTTTTGTATCGAACTGGGGAACCATTTGTTAGGAGTTTCAAACCCAACTCTTTATTATTATTATGGGAGTACCGTGTTCGGACACCAGCTAGGCTCTGGGACATAGTTGCTGATTCTCTGTTTTGAATGTTACTTTTCACTGCCTTCGTTCAGAATTAATGGTTCTCTCCAGAATGTGCTGCTGCCATTGCGCACAGAAATCACTTTTTCCACTGCTTCAAACATAATAGATGTATGAAAACTAAAGCCGCTTTCAGGACTGCCAGCAACCATTGTAAGAAAGTAATAAAGAATGCAAGAGAGTTGTATGCTCAATCTGTTAAGTCCAAAGTAGCTGAGCAGCGGCTTGGTTCCCACCAGTTTTGGCAAATAGCAAACAGAATCCTGAACAGAAGCGTGTGCTCCATCCCAACTATTATCAATGGACCTGAGGTAATCTCGTCAGCATCAGACAAAACCAAACTCTTTGTCAAGAACTTTGCAGCTAATTCTACCCTTTGCGATCAAGGCCGCCAACCCCCAATATTTCCTCCTGTATCAGAAAACACGCTATGTGATATACGTATATCTGTACGTGATGTTGCCAAGCTAATCAAAAACCTTGATTCCAGTAAAGCAACTGACCCTGACGGTATTCCAATTATAGTACTCAAAAAACTTCAACCTGAACTAGCGCCCATACTTACAAAACTGTTTAAACGTTGTCTTAAGGAGAATAGTTTCCCATCTCCCTGGAAAATTTCATCAGTATGCCCTGTATTTAAGAATTCAGGTGATGGCTCATCCCCCTCTCAGTACAGGCCAATAAGTCTCCTGTGCGTCATGAGTAAGTTGCTGGAATCTGTGTTAAATACAGAAGTAATCAACCATCTCAACAAAAATAACCTTCTTAGTGACACTCAATATGGTTTCCGTTTTGCTAGATCTACAGCAGATGTGCTTACAGTTATATCTCATAGGATTAGCAAATCTCTCGACGGAGGCAACCTTTCTAGGGCAATTGCTCTTGACATATCTAAGGCCTTTGATAGGGTATGGCATAAAGGTTTACTTCATAAGATCTCTAGCTATGGTATTGCTGGAAATGTCTTCTCAATTATTAAATCATTTCTTTCTGATAGGTTCATAAGAGTAGTAGTTGATGGGCAAAAATCAGAAGCTCACAGTATTAATGCCGGTGTCCCTCAGGGGTCCATCCTGGGCCCAACTCTTTTCCTGATCTACATTAATGATCTTCCAAATCACATCCTTACATCATTTGTAGACATCTATGCTGACGACACTACCATTTATGGTAGCACATCTAAGACAGTAAACGACCAAGTTCTCTCTGATTTTCTCTCCTCTCATCTTGAGCACGTAGTACAATGGGGAAAGGAGTGGCTGGTTACTTTTAATGCATCTAAAACCAAGCTTCTCTCTTTACATCATCAACATTCTGATCCACATCTGGCATCAATTGAAATGAATGGCTCTCGTCTTCAGGAGGCCTCAAGTTTTGACAAGCTTCTTGGCTTGACCATTACTCCTGATCTTAAATGGAACACGTACATCAAATCTGTTGCCAAGGTCGCTGGAAAAATGGTGGGATCTTTCTATCGATCCAGTAGATATCTCACTGCTGATGCTATTCTCTATCTATATAAGAGCCAGGTACGTCCAAGGATGGAATACTGTTGCCACATCTGGGCAGGAGCTGCTAGAAAGGACTTGGCCTGCCTTGATAGAGTTCAAAATAGACTTTGTATCCTCGTAGGAGATGTCCTTTTCTCTTCCTTGCAACCTCTATCTAACAGAAGAGATGTTGCAAGTTTGTCTCTGATGTATCGTTATTTTCATGGAAAGTGTTCGACTGAGCTTCAATCTATGGTCCCCCCTCGCCAAACATTCACAAGATACACTCGTCTAGCTGTAAACACTATCAATAATTCCCCCCACTCTTTATCTGTGCCTAAACCTAAACGTAGATTTCATGAACAAAGCTTCTTTCTTAGAACTGCACGCCTGTGGAATTGTCTTCCGTTTTCCTGCTTTCCGGCTGACTACAATATGGTTGTCTTCAAGTCTAACGTAAATAAGTTCTTGATGAGCCGTTCCATATAAGTTATCAAATTTACCAAATTTTCATTACTAATGATTACTATATTGTCCAATTGCTACTGTACACTCTTTAACCCTTATCCTTGAGTGGCCTCTTGGCCTTGATAATGTGGTGATGCCTATGTAAAAAAAAAAAAAAAAGAATTGAACTCAGCACCTTTGGGTAACTGTAAACTTTGATACAATGTCTAGCATCACTCGGCCATACGTCACTAGGACAATTCTTAGTTGGTTTTTGTTAATGTTAAACCTATGTTGTTATTCAAGGTTTTCTCTCTCTATTAGAGGTGTCCAAATTGCATTCAGCTCTACGTTTTGTTTCAGGAATTCATATGTTATCTCATCTGGTCCTTCAGCCGTGTTATTGGCTTTTTTTAATGAATCCTTTAGTTCTTGAATGGTAAAAAGTTTATTACAAACTTCTTCATTATTACTTTTAAAGTGTAGGTTGTTTTTTTTCTGATTCATATTTAATAGTCTGGAATTTTTTATTGTAATTTTTGGATGATGAATTATTTGCAATAGTGTCTGCAAGCATGTTGGCTATGTCCTTTTTTTCGCAAGCAAGGTTGGAAGGACAGCAATAAACATCCACATAAGGAGCCCCACAACAGCAAGCAATTGCCATTTTGGAAATCCAAAATGGACAAGGGAGTGCATTCTCAGTGACTACAGTGATGAACTAACCTAAACTGAATAACAGTTGATGGACTTAAAAACTTGATGCCCAACAATATATCAAGTTTCAGCAATAATTCCAGCTTTGCCCAGAATATTATTCAATAATTGAACAGTTATGAGACTATTGTAATGACAAATGAAATGACTAAACGAAGCTAATCAAGAACTCAAAAAAAACTGTGCAACATGGAATGGGCGTCCCTAATGATGACAAGGTGACTTTGATCCAAGCAAAAAGCAAGGTTGGAAGTACAGCAATAAACATCCACATAAGGAGCCCTACAACAGCAAACAATTGCCATTTTGGAAATCCAAAATGGGCAAGGGAGCACATTCTCAGTAACTACAGTGATGAACTAACCTATACTGAATAACAGTTGATGGACTTAAAATTTTGATGCCCAACAATATATTAAGTCTTGGCATGATAAGATACGATGATGTGCTTATCATTATATTGTTAAATGACTTGAGATAAAATTACAGTGCTTTAAATATGGGACAAAGAACATTCTCAGTTCTTCATTATCTTCTTTATTGACTTTGCTTTACAAACTGCAAAACATAAAATTCCTAAAGCTTTAAAAACATTTTGCACTAAAATTTATTATTATTATTATTATTATTATTATTATTATTATTAAATATCAACATGATTTCTATTTTGTCAGATAAATCACATGAATACAAAGAAATGTAAGTATAATTTCAAATTAATATTTTTCATTACCTGCTAATTCTTTTGAATTTTTAAAAGCAGTTTTTTTATAAGAAATTCAGTAATTTTTTATTTCAATTTAGAATTAATAAATTAATTTTAATTTCAAATTATATTATTTTACCCTAAGATTTATATTCAAATTATAATAAAAAGATCTCAGATTTGACTTTTTAGTGTTGAAAATATATAAAAACAATTAGAATCTTATAAATACACTGGCGTTTCTCGGGTGTTTAGATGGTGTAGCAAGGGTGGTGCTCAAAACAACAGTAGTGGGGGTGCCTGGGTGTGTGTGGGTGGTGTAGTAAGGAAACCCAGGAGGGGGGGGGGAAGTGGTAGTAGTGGGGGTGGGAATCAAAACAGCAGTAGGCAGAGGTGTAAAAAAGTAAGCTGGCAGGCTCAAACCCGTAAGGCAAAGGAGAAAAAAAGATTTAAAAATTAAAAAATGCGACATCTTTGTCAGTGTCTCCATTGCCAAACCAGAAGTTCAGAACATTGAAATTAAGCATAGTCAATTGAAAAGAAGATGATGACTTGCTAAAATGTTGGTGAAAAAAGCAACCCCTTTTTGTAGAAAACTGCTCAGTTGAGGGCGAACGAATGAATGTTTTTGCCCAATTTTTTATATTTGTCACCCAAAGGACGGAACTTTAAAATGATACCAATTCTATCAGGATCTGTTGCCGCTGTCGAAAGTTTTTGTGAGACATACAAACATATACATACACACACAGACACACACGCACATTTTGCCTTTTATATATTAGACTAGTGGGGGTGCCCAGCGTTGCCCAGGTGTTTGTCAGTGTGTGTGTGTGCATAGGAAAAAAAAAGTTTTGGTTAGAAGGTAGGCTCTAACCCGAAGCCTTGAGGTGAAGGCAGAAAAGAAAGTGATAGCCTAACTTACTGTGACACTACGAGGGCAGTGGAAGTGAGAATGGTTGAAATTAAACAATTTAAAAGTAAAGTGAATGAGTTCACACAGGTGCGTAAATTTAATGAGGTCAAACATCACACCATAGGTGAATGAAATCACGCACTTAACTTTGGTTGGAAGCCAGTTTTTTTGTTTTGCTTCCCGAAGATGTTTGGGGAAAACCAGCTCCCCATAAAAAGGGAAGTGTCCAAATAAATAGCAATTGTCTGATATGACGGGTTTTCCCAGCATTGACCAAAGCTTATTGCTTTTCTAGACGTCCTAGGCACTCCTGCCAGGGAGCTTGTTTACTACGGATCCAGTTTTGCTTTTTTATATGGAAAAGCCAAACAAACACACAGAGAGTAAGAAATATCGCGAAAATAGCATGTAAAAGTCGCTCAAATAAAAGATAGACATGACCTCCTTTCATAAATCACAGATATTATAATCTAGAGAGTATATAAAAAGTTGTAAGAATTAGTGACCCTCTAAATGCCCCTCTACCCGAAAAATCCTTTGCTGAACATACCAAAAAAGTGCACACACTAACACACATTTTTGCTTTTATATTATAGATTTTAACAATGAGAAATCAAACTCCTTATGCCTTTATTATGGAGAAAGAAGTGGCTTACCGTTAAAGCGGCTGCGCGTTTGTGCATGCAAAGCACAAATTGAGAATCAAGATGGTGCCCGCATGCGTTTATGTGGAAAAAAGTCTCAGGGAATCTCGGAGAATTTCGTACCCTGATTCCATAAATATCAAGGAAAGGAAAGCGGGAGGACAGACGATTTTTAGTCACTACAGCAAACGGAAGTGTGTAAAAGAAGAGGTAGAAGAAAAGAGTGTGGTGAACAAAACAAACAACGACTCGGTTGAAAGTAGAGTTGTAACAAACACAAGCTATTTTGGCATGACATCAGGATTTGACCCCAAGCTAATTCCCCTGTTTGATGGCAGTAGCACTGATCACTCAGTGCAGGAATGGGTGGAAAAAGCAGAATTAATATATCAGCTCAGTGGGATGAAGCGTATGGAATGCGTGGTCCCAATGTGCCTCACTGGGGGAGCATATGCAGTATACCAGCAGTTGGCTGATGAGAAGAAAACAGATTTTGCCTGCATCAAGCATGCCCTTTTTATAGCATTTGCATTAGATCCAGTTACTGCATGGAAGGAATTCATGGCCCAAAAATCACATCCCGGGGAAACGGTGGATGTGTATCTGGCTGAGCTAAAAAAGCTATCGGTCCTTTTTGGAGGGATGTCAGACAAAGGCTTGGTGTGCGCCTTTGTTGCAGGATTACCTAAGAGTGTTGAAGATCTGCTCCGTGCCTCATCCCAAGTGGACGAGATGGACATATCGGAAGTATTGTCGTGGGCACGAGCAATACTAAAGAAAAGCCCTAACACTATAGACAAAGCGGCAGCTGTACAACCATCACAGGTTGGATTGCAGGACTTGGGCGCAGCTACATCCTGCTATAAGTGTGGAGGACCCAACCATTTGGCCCATGATTGTCTTTCATCACGTCAATCAACTCGGAAACTTGACGGGCCGCAGTGCTACAAGTGCAAAAAACGCGGACACCTGGCCCGCACCTGTCCGGGAAACGGGCAAGGGGAAGAAGCTACAGCACCAGTCTTCTCCCCAGATCGTCATTGAGCAGGGCGCTACCCACTGTAAGTATACACATTAATGGAAGCGAGCGCCTCGTGCTTGTGGACACTGGGTGCACCCAGACTCTCATGAGCAAGATATGCTGTGCCAGTTGGAAAGCAGAGAGAATTCCGGTACTAACTGTAGGCGGAGGTTCACTAGCCTCTTGTGGAGTGAGCATTATCTGCACAAGCATCAACGACGGGCCTGCAGTAGCCGTGTGATCCCTGGTTGTGGAGGGAGAGCTTCTCGGGTACGACCTACTCCTGGGTATGAACTTGATTACACAACTGGGTGGAATTACTGTGGACAGAACCGGCAAGGTACAGTTCTCCCGATGTGAGGAACATGTTTGTGCTGCCATAACTCTCGACGAGCCTGACTTTCATGCAGAGTATGATAGAAAAACTAATGCATGGACGGCGTCTTGGAAGTGGTCAAACGATCAGCCACCGGTTATCGGAATATCCCCCACCCATGTGGCTAAGGGAACAGTATGAAGAAGAACTGCAAACGTGGATCGACAATGGCTGGCTTCTTCCATACCCAGAGGATGAGCTTGGCCCCCCGCGAGGGCTGATTCCCTTGATGGCCGTCGTACAAGAGACCAAACAAAAGGTCCACCCTGTCCTAGACTACCGTGAGCTCAATGAGCATGTCGACCCATATACGGCAAGGGCTGATGTGTGTGCAGTCAAATTAAGGGAGTGGCGACAGCAGGGATCGAACGTGGTAACTCTAGACCTATGCAGGGCCTATCTGCAAATACGCATTGAGAAGAAATTGTGGCCATTTCAGACTGTGGAAATTGGAGGAACCCGATATTGTCTAACCAGGCTAGGGTTCGGTCTAAATGTGGCACCAGGCATTATGACAGCAATCATGCATGCTATCCGGCAGCAAGATGAGGCAGTGCAACAGGCAACATCCTCATATATCGACGATATATTCATCTCTGAGAGCCTCATGTCAGCGCAATCGGTTAGAATGCACTTTGAGAGCTTTGGACTGACATGTAAGGAACCAGAGCGTCTGTGCGATGGAGCAAAAGTTCTCGGCCTGCACGTGCGCAATAGCAAGGAGGGACTTTGCTGGAGAAGAGGAAGTCGCGTCCCCAAGGTCCCATCAAACATCACTCGACGAACAGTGTTTTTGCTTTGTGGAAAGATGGTAGGCCATTTCCCTGTGTGCAGTTGGCTCAGGGTGGCCGTGGCGGCCATAAAAGATGTGTAACAGCCGTGTCGTCAGGATGGGACGATGCAGTACACGATGTCACCCTAAGGAGCATGCTGACAGAGACTGTGTCCAGAGTGATCACTGATGACCCTGTTCAGGGAAAGTGGTGCGTCAGCGGGAATGAGTTCACGGTCTGGGTGGATGCTAGTTCACTGGCCCTTGGAGTTGCCCTTGCAGTTAATGATTCCATTATTGAAGATGCCTGTTGGCTTCGGCCAGAGAATAATTCGAGGCACATAAACCTGGCCGAACTTGATGCCACATTGAAGGGTGTTAACTTGGCGCTTCAATGGCAAGCCAAGGTTCGACATATGACTGACTCGGCATGCACTCATCGATGGATAACCGATGCATTAAGTGGAAGAGCATGGCTGACGACACGAGCATCGAGTGAGATGTTAATTTGAAGACGGCTTGCCACCTTGGTCAACACCATCACAGAGTACGACCTGACTGTGGACGTAGTGTTGATCAGGTCTGCGCTCAACAGAGCAGATGCTCTGACAAGAGTCCCTCAACGATGGCTTCTGGCTGGTGCTCCGAGAGATTCTGATAATCTGCAAAACACATGTGCAACAGTTGTGTGTAATGTGGATGCAGTGCGCATCATGGACATTCATCGACAGCGTGGACACCCTGGTATCAAGCGGACACTGTACTTTGTCAAGATGATTGATCCAGGAGTAGAAAAAAAAGATATCCGAAGAGTGGTGGAAAGTTGTGAGGCCAGCCAATCCATCGACCCAGCTCCAGCACGATGGAAGAAAGGGGAGTTGGGAGTGAGTGGTAAGTGGCAGATAGTGGGCATGGACATCACACACTACGGTGGCAACCACTTCCTTACCCTCATCGATTGTGGGCCTACACGTTTCGCAGTCTGGAGACTCCTCGGGCGCCAGGACTCTTGCAACATTATTCGCCAGCTGTCATCCGTGTTCTGTGAAAGAGGTGCGCCCGATAAAGTGCTGACGGACAACGACCCAGCCTTTTGCAGCCATCAGATGAGGCAGTTCTTACAAGAATGGGGTGTGCGGCTTAGATGCGCTTATGTGCCTTCTGGCAATGGTATAGCTGAGAGAAGCCATCGCAGCATCAAAACAATTGCAGCCAGGAAGCAGTGCACCATCGCAGAAGCTGTGTACTGGTATAATCTCATGCCAAAGGATGGCGTCTCTCCAGGAACGGCGCCTGCAAACGCAATCTATCAGTACCGTGTCCGAGAAAAAGGAATCCACCCCGATACAACTGTGGCTACTGAGATAGAATGGAATCGATATGCCAAAGGGGATGCTATCTGGGTTAAGCCGCCAGGAATCCAATGTACTGACAAGTATAAACGGGGCACAGTGACCGATGTGGTGAGTCAGCGGTGTGTCCGGGTTGATAGCGTACCCCGTCACGTTAGGGACCTACGGCCGGCGACACATGTGCCATCTCCAGTGGACGATGAGAGTGACTCTGACTCTGAGACGAGTGGACCATTGCTTTGGTTTGCACCATCCCTATCAAGCAGTGACTGATATCAGTAGAGATAAAGCCTTCCCCGACCATCAGGCAGTGGATGAGAGCGCACGCGAAGACGAGAGCAGCACTGTCCCCCTTTGCAGAAGCACCCGACGGCGGCGATCGCCACCCCCCTGCCGTCTCTGTGATCATGAGATCAGGGGGGAGTGTGGAGAAAGAAGTGACTTACCGTTAAAGCGGCTGCGCGTTTGTGCATGCAAAGCACAAATTGAGAATCAAGATGGCGCCCACATGCGTTTATGTGGAAAAAAGTCTCGGGAATCTCGGAGAATCTTGTACCCTGATTCCATAAATAACGAGGAAAGGAAAGCGGGAGAACAGACGATTTTTAGTCACTAAAGCGAACGGACGTGTGTAAAAGAAGAGGTAGAAGAAAAGAGTGTGGTGAACGAAACAAACAACGACTCGGTTGAAAGTAGAGTTGTAACGAACACATTTATATTATGCAAAACCAAAATCAATTGATTCGTTTTATTTATTAACTTATTCTAGAAAATCTGAACTGCACACATTTATAGCCAAAAATCCAAACTGTTGCTTAATGACCCTTAAAGAAAACAGAAAGCTTTTAATATGCAAATATTTTTTTTTGAATAATAGGTACGTAATTATCCGATCCTGTAAAAATGTTTAGTATTTATTATTTCTTGCTGGTGCTACCAGATCAGGCTGTCCTTTGGCTTCTTGAGATGAAATGCACTTACATTGATGTCTTTTGTTTTCTGATCTTTTTTGTAAAACTTAATTTTGTTCTGCAAAACCAAAAACAAAAACAACAGCCCCTCTCCCTCCCCTTTTTATTTTATCCCCCCCCACTCCCAGACCCTGTTAGTGGAGTATCAGATTACACCGACTGCTTCCCTGCAGAGAGTAAAAGTCCTTCAATGGGGCCACTTTTTGGCCATAGGTGGTGACCCGTAATGCCTTAAAATGGGATCCTGGTGGCTGAGCACCTCATGACCTCGGAACCAAGTGGCCGTGAGTTAGCAACACTCTACTTTCGCCCTTACTTTGGCGGAAGGTTCGACCCGATCAACCGGCTAGTGATGACAGTCTCTAATAATAGTAAACCCCCACAAAAAGAGAAATACAAACACATTACACTTATAAAAAACACACACACACACACACATACTATCATTAGAAGGCGATGGCAAGGGCCAATCAGATGGTGAAAACTGATGCTATTGACAACTAACCCTTTCTATACCTTGCTGGGTCTGAGGAAATGTAAAAAGTCGTCATAAGCAACTATATTCACTGTTTGAGTATATCATCATTGTATCCCTGAGATGCTTAGGCGAATGGGTTTTCCCCCCAACTATCTCCCAATTTAGGGCTCCAAGAAGAGTGGGGAGCAAGGATGATGAAAAAAAAAAATTTTTCTATGGCTTCCAAAAAAGTTAAAAAAAAAAAAAAAAAAAAAAAACCCATCCAGAAAGTGATGAAGATAAAAACAAACTTTCCGGGGTATATAATCTTAGAATCATAAGATAACACACAAATAACTAAAATGTCCCCATTCATAATCAAAAAAATTATCAACAAAAATCTGAACACAAAACAAATTAAAAAATTAAAAAATGGAACTTTACTCATACAAGTATCTACTAAAAGTAGTGCCAAAGAAATTTTAACATTGACAAAGTTCCATGATATAAGCATCAAAGCCTACCCTCACAAAACCCTTAACACCTCAAAGGGAGTCATCAGATGTCCAGAATTAAACACCTGCTCTCTAGAAGAAATGCCCAGACAATCTTGCTTACGCACTAAATTACAATCTCTACGATAGGAAAAAATCACAAGCATCAAATCGAGCCTTCAATCCCAACTACCAAAACCTATTGGACCAAAAGGTAAAAGCTATAAAACCTTTTGGTCTTCGTATGAAACCATTAGTGGAAGATGCAGGTATCACAATCAGGAACATCCATGAGGTCAACAAACTAAACCTCCCACCCTGGCTACTAAAACAATCTGAAATTATCTTTGAACTAAGCAAGCTCCCAAAAAATCAAATTCATCCACTGAACTATCAAGAAAAACTATTTAACATTCAGGAAAAATACCCAAATCATCAGCATATCTATACAGATGGTTCTAAGGACGGCAACAGAACTGGATGTGGAATAATATCCAATAGCACTACCTTGCAAAAGCGACTACCAGACTATGCTTCAATTTTTAGTGCTGAAGCCACAGCTATAGACCTGGCACTAGACCTCATTACTGACCTCACCTACAACAAATTTATAATTTTTTCAGACTCCCTATCAGTACTCGAATCTCTAAAGAACAACCCACTACTCATTAATCTATTACAAAAAATACATACTCTTTCACAAAATAAAAATATAAAATTCTGCTGGATACCCAGTCATTTTAGAATCCAAGGCAATGAAAAAGCCGATAGAGCTGCAAAAAATGCACTAAATCTTAATGTAAGCGATTTAAAAATTCCACACTCGGACTACAAACAACTAATACATAGATTCACTATGAAGAAATGTCAAGAAAGATGGAATAATTGTCAAAACAACAAACTTTTCAAAATCAAACCCACAATAGAGAAATGTTTACCAAATTTCAGAAAATCGCGTATAGAGGAAGTAGTTTTGTCCCGCATTCGCATAGGACATGCACACATAACCCATAACCCACTTCTTTCTGCTAAAAAAGAAGACCCTCCAGAATGTGTGGCATGCCAAGAACCCTTTAATGTAAAACACTTTCTTTTGGATTGTGGCGACCTCAAGCATATCTGGCAGAACTATTACAACGTTAACAATTTGAAAGAACTATTTAAAAAAAGTCAATCCTAACAAAATACTAACATTCCTAAAAAAAAAAAATTTATACAAAAGAATATAATTTTACCCAATCCAACTTCACCCCACTCCACTCACCCCTCGAAAAAAAACAACACCACCTAATTGTGGTGTTTCTCACTGAGAACGCAAACGCCGAGTTTGTTTTAAGACTTTATTCAGCCGAGAGCCCACCGTAAGTATCTACATGCTGTCTCTTTCTGCACCGCCCATTTGCCGGTGTTCCCCCTGTTATCGTCCCCTGTGTACCTACGTACATTACATCTCCCCCCAAAAAAGAAAGGTCCATTTATCATGGAAAAAGGTCAGGGTAGACTGCCCTTGTGACCCTTTTGTGGTCGAGGATTATTCTGCCTCAGTATGTGACCATTGAACCCCCCCCCCTTTTTTTTTTTTTTTTTTAAGAAAAAATAAAAGGTAATTGTTCAATCTTTAGTCAATCCAGACTAAAACGATTCGGTGGTCTTATTGTACGGCCCGATCGTCGTGGCAGGGTTAGTGGGGTATGCTCACTCACTTCTCTATCTGGCTGCTCATAATCGGGCGAATTCTCATGTGTCAATGGAGTCTGTGGATGTGTGTTATTTTCTGTTGCCATATCTGGAGGCATGTTTAGTTCCGTGAAAATGCGTTCTGGATTGTTTTCACTTGGGGATTGAGGTGCTGGCTCGGTGATACAACGGCGAGACCTGATGTGATCCTGATGACGACGAACCAACCGGCCATCCTGCAATCTGATTAGAAAGGATAAAGGAGATACTCTTTCCAGAATGTGACCAGCCAACCACATGGATCCGGAACCAAAGTTCTGTGCAAATACTGCTTGATCTTCATCAAATGAACGCATCTGGGCAGATTTGTCATGGTGAAACTTTTGACATTCTTGGTTGTTATATACAACACTTGAGGTTGCAGGCTTCATACGATCCAGATTGGTGCGCAATCTTTGCTTCATCAACAACTTTGCCGGGGTAGATCCCGTTGTTGTGTGAGGCATTGTCCGGTATGTCAGAAGAAAACGGGATATCTTTGTTTCCAGAGTTCCTCCCGACATTTTTTTTATACCGTTTTTAACCAGCTCAACTGAGCGTTCGGCTAGACCATTTGATGCCTGATGATGTGGACTGACAAATTTGTGTCTGATACCATTCCGTTTCATGAACTCTGCAAATTCTGAACTGGTGAAGCATTGGCCATTATCACTGACAACAATGTGCGGGAGACCATGAGTAGCAAAACAGCGCCTCAACCTTTCAATTGTAGTGGCTGAAGTAGCTGCACTTGTGGTATAGACATCAACCCATTTTGAGTGTGCATCCATAATGACAAGCAGGTATTGGCCATTGTAATCGGCATAATCAATGTGAACCTGCTGCCAAGGTTCAGCTGGCCATTCCCAGGGGTGTAGTGGTTCCTTAGCAGGTAGGCTTCTGGAGCACTGACAAGGGTAACAGTTGTTCACCTTTTTTCGATGTCAGCATCTATCCCAGGCCACCATACATAGGTCCGGGCGAGGGCCTTCATCTTGACTATGCCAGGGTGGCATTGGTGAAGCTCGTCCAACACTCTCTGCCTGAGATGGTGGGGAATTATCACTCGTGAACCCCACAGCAGGCACCCCCTTTCAACACTTAGTTCGTTTTTACGAGCGTGAAATGGTAAATACGGAGCATCATGTGGGAGATTGCACCCTCCATGTTGTGTGGCTTGAACAACCTTAGAGAGGATGGGGTCTTTGCGTGTATGAGCACAAATGTCAGTCGAGTCAACGGTGGAATTGTCCAGGTGATCCATGAGATGTATAATGCAGCCTGGTGTTGGGACATCTAACGCTTCCTGCAGGGGGAGAAGACTCATTGCGTCAGCAGTGACGATGTGTGAACCAGGCCTATATTCTATCGTTTAATCGTAAGCACTCAACAGTGACCAACGTATTATTCTTGGTGTCAGGGTGTCCAATGTTGGCTTTGTTGGGCTAAAGAGGCTGATAAGTGGCTTATGATCCGTAATGATACTGAATGCATGTCCAAATAAGTAGTGATGAAACTTTTTAACCCCAAAGATAATACTCAGTCCCTCCTTGTCCAACTGACTATAATTTTTCTCAGCCGGTGACATTGTTCTCGAAGCAAAAGCAACAGGTTTCTCTGAACCGTCGCCAAAGATGTGCGACAAAACAGCTCCGACACCATATTGACTGGCGTCACAGGTCAGTACCAGTTCCTTCTTCGGGTCATAGTGAACCAGGACATTTGTGGTCTGCAATGCATCTTTGGCTCACTGAAAAGCTGTTAATTGGGGGGTGCCCCACGTCAAAGAGACACCTTTCCGCAGTAGATAATAGAGGGGGCCCAACTTATCTGCGACGTTGGGGACGTACCTAGTGTAGAACTGGAATAAGCCCAAGAAAGCCTTAAGTTCGGTCACATTGCATGGGGCTGGTGCATCCCGGATGGCATGGATCTTTTCTGCTGTAGGGTGAAGGCCTTCGGAGTCAATCCAATGACCTAAGTAGGTTACGGAGGGTGCCATGAACTTGCACTTGTCCAGACGAACGCGGAGACCAGATTCTGAGAGTTTCCCTAACACTCGGTCAAAAGTGCTCAAGTGTTCTGCGTCTGATGATCCTGTAATTAGTATGTCGTCCTGATAGCATACGACATGTGGTTCATTTGCCAACAAATTGTCCATACAGCTTTGATAGATACCAGGAGCTGATTTTACTCCAAAACTGAGGCGGTTGAACCTGTAGAGACCCCATGGTGTATTGATTGTAAGGTACTGCTTTGAGTTTTCCTCTAACGGAACCTGCAGGAACGCTGATCTCAAGTCAAGCTTGGTGAATTTCTTTTCCTGCACCAATTTTGCATACAAATCATCAATCCTGGGGAGAGGGTACTGGTCAGGATTTGAACATTTGTTTATTGTAGTTTTATAATCTCCACACAGCCGTATTGTTTGGTAAGTTTTGACAACTGCTACTATAGGGGCAGCCCATTCTGAGTATTGTACTGGTTCGATAATACCCAGAGACTCTAGTCGATCCAGCTTCTTGTCAACCTTTTCACGCAATGTAAAGGGCACGTGTCGAGCCTTGCAGAATATGGGCTTTGTTTTCGGGTCAACACTAAGTTTTGCTGTGAAACCCTTCAGTGCACCCAATTCATCCTTGAAAACATCGGGGTATTTTGCAATAATGTCTTCAATTGCAGGTGTAGCATTTACTGCTTTCAGCTGATGGATGCGTTTCCAGCTGAGTTGCACTACTCGTAACCAGTTTCTACCAAGAAGTGCAGGGCCAGAACTAGGAACAATCACTAATGGCAGACGAAACTGTCGGCCATCATAGTCTACCGACATTTGACACGTACCACACGGCATGATACTTTCTCCCATGTAGGTTGCTAGTTTCTGTGACATAGGCTTGAGTACCGGCTTATCAGGTTCACACCATAGTTTTTCAAATGCATTGCGGCTGATCAATGAAACAGCAGCTCCGGTGTCGATCTCAATCTCGACATTGCGGCCATTTATGCCCACCAACACCATCAGGGGCTCGGTTTTGCTATTTGCTGGTAGGTTAAACAGCCTATGCACCGAGGCGCAGTCGCTGCCTGTATCTTTGTCTACTGGTTCTTCACTGGTGACCTTGTGGGTTTTACGATTTCCAGCTCTGTCGTTGTACTTCCGGGTCAAACTGGCTGGTAAAATGTGACCGGTTTGTTGACAAAAATTACACGTTGCCTCTTTGAAACGACAGGAGTTGGGGTAATGTTTTCCGTTACATTAGAAACATGGTCTTTGTTTTTGTCTCCGTAGTGGAGTAGGCCGTTCAACCTGGTTGACTTTCGTCTGTATTGTAAAATTGGATGTTGAACAAGCTGCCATGTCACTAACATTCCTGTCTGCACTTTCCATGGCAAGAGCTATCTGTCGGGCATAAGGAAATGTTAGTTTCCTCTTGTAAAGCAGTCGCCGACGGATTCGGTCATCCATCAATCCAACGACGAGCAAATCTCTCAACATCTCTTCTATCGTATTTCCAAACTCACAAAACTTTGTAATTTTTTTTAAATGAGCAATAAAATCTGAAATAGACTGACCTGGTTGTTGGCGGCACATGTAAAAGTTGAATTGCTCAACAATTACGGACGGTGTTGGGTTGCAGTGCTCTTTTAACGAGAGCGAGAGTTCCTCATAACTTTTGTCTCTTAAGCTGTGCGGCGTAATGAGATCCTTCAGCAGAGAAAATGTTTCACCACCACAAACAGAAAGAAGGACGGCCTTTTTCTTTCCTGGATCTTGTATTCCGTTAGCCTCAAAATAATACTCCAATCTTTCTGAGTATGTGTCCCAATCACCTTCATCGATTTTACCATAAGACGTCATGTTTTTAAAATGCGTATGTGCATGTAGAAATATGTCGCTATTTAATTTCTATTAAACGTGATGTTTTTCGGAGAAAAAGTTTAAATAACTTTCCCCTTTATGAGAAATGATCTCATCCTCGTCGCCATGTGGTGTTTCTCACTGAGAACGCAAACGCTGAGTTTGTTTTAAAACTTTATTCAGCCGAGAGCCCACCGCAAGTATCTACATGCTGCCTCTTTCTGCACCGCCCGTTTGCCGGTGTTCCCCCTGTTATCGTCCCCTGTGTACCTACGTACATTACACTAATGACCCAAAAAGGCTGACTGAATAAGTTAAAATATCTAAAAAAAAAATATGACGGACCTCAGCATTAAATAACAACAAAAAAAAGTTGATATGCCGTAAAACCCAACCTAACCTAACCTATTATTTCTTGAATAATTATTGTAATTTCATAAGTTTATTTTTTTAATTATTGATTTATTTAAGGTCAGTTAATTTGAAAACTACAACTTTTATGCACGTTCTGCTTAAAAATGAATTTTTTAAAATAGAATTCTAAAGTACTGACAGATAATGTAATAAACAATTTTAAATTTTGTTTCTCTGATATAAAACCATTAAATCTCCATTGTTTGTTCCATGATATAAAATTATTTAACTTTCAGTGTGTATTTCATGTTTATTATCATGACTAGATCCTCATGGGTGAGGATAGTTACTATGTTTTGACATAGGCACGCCCTTTCGATTGTGCTTTTTCTCAAGGCTAGCCAAGTGGCGTTCTTCAAAAGTCTTTGTTCCCTGGATCATGATCCTTCTCCAAGTCATTCTTTTCTTAGAATGTGACTCTCACAAGTTCAAGTTGAAACAGCATTTCTTGAAGTTGGCATATGATATTGGTAGCACTTATTCTGGTCACCTTAAATGCAGTTTCCTTTTCTAATTTGACCCTAGAAAATCTGGTTTAGCTCTCAAGAATTTGGCATCCTGACAATATGTTCAGTTTACCTCAGTTGATTTTTAATAGTGATCTTGCCCTCCTGAAATATGTTGATGTTGATGTAATAGTCTTGTTATTAGATGCACAAGATTGTTCAAAGTGAATGTTAATAGAACTTTTCCAAGGATATTAGCTGGCAGCAATATGGCTTTGAGGTATAGTGAAGAATCATGAGCACAACAGCTTTGAACACTGCTATCTTCTGGAGCATACCAAAAGTGGCATTCCAACTTTTTACTTGGTATTGAATCTCATTTTGAATGTAAGCACATGATGAACAATGGCTATGTGAAAATGATCTGTTCAGGGAACAGGATGGTCTGCTTGTGTGATAGACGATCCCGTCCCCATGTGTATGGTGAATGTATTGGATGGTAGAAGGATTGAAAAAGCAAAAGGTCACATAATGACGACGAAATCATACCAGTATAAATCGGCTAAGGAATGCAATTTATTTACATAAATATACATGAGAAATATTAAGAAAGAGATAGAAAGAATAAGAGTTTGTTGAGAAATAAGAGTTTGTTACTTGTGATTGATGATAGGCTGACGAGTTATTCAGGACCGCTGTTGGTGGCCGATGCTACCAACATGAGCGACTCTTGATTACATGTTGACTGCTTGAGGGTCCAGCGCAAAAGAGGGAGAAATATGAGAAACAGGAAGTGATGTAGCTAGGTCGCTCTCCGGTAAAGGGCGACAATCAAGTTGGCCTAGGAGTCTCAAGTCCCACGATACTACCTTCCTAGTTAGCTGGAAGCTAGAGAAAAGAAAAGATAATTGGAGAAAAAAAACATGCATATATATATGTGTGAGTGTCCACTGTATAGGGAATGAGAAAGAATTTTTTATTTATTAAGTATCAAGGTGAAAAAGAAGGAGTTGCAACATTAAAGGATATCAGGAAAAAAGTGTTCAAACTTGTACGATTGTGGAATGGTCACATGAACAACATTGTGAGTCATGGAGTGTGAGTGTTGCGGTCATAGACTATATTGCCGCGGTGTCTATGAAGTGTGTGTAAGGGTTACCACAGTGGGTTTAAGTTGGTTCACGTTAGCTGCGAATATGTCGACTACATGCTTACAGTCACAATTGCTCTGTCTGTAAAGAGCTGTGTCAACGTTGTTCAGGTGATCGATGTACTCAGTGGGTCGGTACGATCTGAACGTCCAGGAATGAGTGCCTTAGTATACGTGATGCAGCTTACTCATGTTGGCTGGGGAACTTCAGTGACATGAGATGAGGTGAGTCGTTGTGAGATCCAGAAACGTACAGTATTTGTTGAACATCTTTGAGTTGGTTGTCGCGTTTGTTGCTAAAAAAGTTGATATCCTGTAAGGTGTTGCTGGAAACGGTTGATATGCTGTGGTGAGGCTTGTTGTGCCATAAAATGTTGCTGAAGAGGCTTGTTGTCGCTTTTTCTTTTCCATAATTGTTGAAAACTGGAGTTGAAATAGTGTGAGAGTTGCTATTTGAGTTTTTTAGTGGGCTTGATTACATGTTGACTGCTTGAGGGTCCAGCACGAAAGAGGGAGAAATATGAGAAACAAGAAGTGGCGTAGCTAGGTTACTCTCTGGTAAAGGGCAACAATCGAGTTAGCCTGGGAGTTTCAACTCCGACAGATCTGTTCCAAAGCTTCCTTACAGATATTGAGTAGGAAGTTCTGTCTAGTTTGGTACAAAATCTGGATTTTTCTTGTGCTGACCAATGTAAATATAAACACAATCTATCATAATAAGGATTGTTTTTTAGTTACTAATTTTAGATGCAGGTGTACCACAGCGGTCTATCCTTGGACTTTTACTATTCCTAATATTCATAAATGACTTCCTTGATAAAATTGTGTATGAGGTGGGTATATTTGCTGATAACATCACTCTCTATAACTGGCACGAGGGGGAAACAAATGAACTCATATCTAAGAAAATGGCAGAAACATTAAAAGAAGACCTCCAGTTTGTAGTGGAATGGGGACAAAAATGAATGATCACATTCAATGCTACCAAGACTAAGCTTGTTTCCTTTAATAATTATGAGAAACCTTCTCAACCACTAATAGCTATAGTTAAAGATGCATACCTAAAAATATTTCTTTCAAACTCCTTGGCTTAATATTCACAAAGGTGGGCTCTCTCTACTGTGCTAGGAAGGTGGGCTCTCTCTACTGTGCAAGAAAGTAACTTACACCTGAAAGTATCCTGTATCTCTACAAGGCTACTATTCGCCCATGTATGGAGTATTGTTGTCACATTTGGGCTGGTGCATCTGCTGCTAGTCTCTCACTCCTGAGCAGGGTTCAAAATAGAGTTGCCAACCTAATAGGTCTTGATCCAAGCTTCAAACTCTGTCCCATCCATGAAATGTTCCATCCCTCTACCTATTCTACAAGTGGTGGATACTCTGATGAACTACAAGCCCTTATACCTCCTCAACGTAAATACCCCTGACAAACCGGACTAGCAGCAAAATCCCACCCCTACTAGCATTACAAGCATATGCTGTATTTTCATAGACATTGGGAAAAATTATATACCTAATGTGCTTCAACAAGTTTTTATTTGTGGATCAATTTTTAAAAGAACTACATAAATGGAAAGAGAATAAAATAAGCATTCCAATGATGTTAACTTATTTTTCTTTTATGCATGCAATGTTTTTATGCTCCGAGTTAAAAATGAAAAACTGTAAAAAATGACGACAACAAAAAGGGAAACTGTTTTTTCAATGTTTACATTTTATACGTTACGTTTGGATACTCATGTGCAGGGTCAAATTTGATTGGATATGGCTGAAATTTTACAGGCTATATAGGTCTATCTCTACTGGACTTTGATTTATATTTTTACTAGCGGGGGGGGGGAAAGGTACCTAGCGTTGCCCAGATGTTTGGAGGTGTGTGCGTGTGGTTTTGGGTAAATCAAAACTCCGGGGGGGGGGGGTTTAAAATAAAAAAATTGTTTTGGTAGGTGAGTATGAGGATCGAACCTGAACCCTTGAGGCAAAATTGGAAATTAAAGTGTGAAAAAAAAACATGCATCGTTAACCACTGGACCACCGCGACGTACTAACGGAAAGACGTTTGAATTTATTTAATTACTTAGAATTTGCAGGTGCACGTTTTAATGACTTAATGAGGTCAACTTTGACTGCGGGGTAGTATTTTATTTAATGCGGGAACGCTTTTTTATTTTTATTTTCCCAAGATGTTGGGGGGAGGCAGCTCCCCTTGTCCAAATTGAATAACACTTGTCTGATATAAGGAAAATATTTCCACATTGATCAAAGCTGATTGCTTTCGGACATTTCCGGCGATCGAGACTGGAAAAATACAGACAAAATTAGTGTCGCTTTTATTATACGAAAAAGCCTAATCCACACGCGGCGAACGAAAACTGTTGAATATTTATCTTCCCAAAGTCGAGCAAATTAAATAGACAGGCGACCTCCGTTGTTAACTCATAGATATTATGATTTATATGTGATATAAAAAGTTTGAAGAAGTTGTGAGCCGACCGACCGACCGCTTCTCTGAAAAAAGCCTTTCTTGGACATACACAAAAAGCGAACATACATACACAAATTTTCGTTTTTATATATATAGACAACCACAGCAAGCAAAGTTGCGACCAAGCAAAGTTGACAAAGACTATTTCAAAATTGATAAGATAAATTGGCATATATCATCCATTTTCATATGGATAATAGTTTCAGAATTATTTTCATGTATAATATAGCAATACACATGAAAAAATTGAAATAGCTTAAAATATTTCAATATTGGTATACATAGAAAGAGCTTGATGAGCTAAGAAAGAATCTTTTTAAATTTTTAAAAGATGATTAAAATTAAGGAAATTATGACTATTTTTGTGTCTCACACGTTTAGATATTTTCCACTCTTTAAGACCATATGCGTTTCGTCATTTTTTACACAACTTTTTCAGTAAAAATGTCATCTTTGTTAAAACACAAGATTAAGCTATGAAATTTACCATATAAATGTATTTTTGTACAAGGAATCAGAATATGTGACTGAAAATCTCCAAAAGTTCATGGTTTCTAACTAATCTGCAGTAAATGTGGATAAATATGCTGTAATTCCTTAAAAATGCCATGTACCTATAAACAGAAAAGAAGTTGGAGAACTCATAGTTTAATTGTAATGTGCTTCATGTACAAAAAACTTGAATCTAAACATAGGACCATTTAAAAATGAATATATTGCAATATTTCTTTGGTATTATTGTAGATGAACACCTTCTGTTTACCCCCCCCCCTCCAACCCCTTCTGACCCGCACCTCCTCCAAAATCTGATTCTACCTTTTTAGGCAATTATTTATTTTTTTTTCATTTTATTCAATTTTCACCCCAAACAAGGCACAGTGCCACTTTGAAGCAGGGGGCTACTATTAGGGAATTAATTAGCGGGGTCATTATGAAGGGAGAAGAGTAGAAAGATGTTTGTTAACATTACACTTGAACTTCTGCATATCATTGCAGTTGGGAAAGCAGAATCCCGGAAGGGAGTTCCAAAGACCCGCAGTTCTGGGGAAGAAACTATTGGAGTAAAAGGCTTTCTTGCACCTAGGGATCTCCACTGTAAAGGGATGAGACTTAGTAGCTTGTCGGGTTTGTCGGGGGTAGTTACGTCGGGGAGGTACAAGTGTTTGCAGTTCGTCAGAGCATTCACCATTAAAGTATTTGTAGAACAGGCAGAGGGATGCAACATCTCGTCGATGGGACAGAGGTTGAAGCCTAGATGACAGTTCAGGACCTATCAGGTTGGCGACTCTTTTTTGAACCCTGTCCAGGAGCGAGAGACAAGCAGCAGATGCACCAGCCCAGATGTGACAACAGTACTCCATACATGGGCGAATGGTTGCCTTATAGAGGTATAGGATACTGTCAGGCGTAAGTAGTTTTCTAGCACGGTAGAGGGAGCCAACATTCCTTGCAGCAGCCTTGGCAATGCTCTCAATGTATCTATTCCAGTTCATATTCCCTGTAAACGTTAGGCCGAGGAGTTTAAAAGAAGTACTTTCAGGCAATGTGTTCTTGGCCATTGCTATTGGTGGTAGAGACGGTTTCTTGTAGTTATTGAAGGAAACAAGCTTAGTCTTAGCAGCATTGAATGAGACCAACCATTTTTGTCCCCATTCCACTACGGATTGGAGGTCATCCTCTAGTGTTTCTGCCATTTTCTTGGATATGTGTTCATTTGTTTTCCCCTCATATCTGTTATAGAGAGTAGTGTCATCGGCAAATATACCCATCTCCGAAACAATATTATCAGGGAGGTCGTTTATGAATATGAAATGCCATGAAAAACTTTAATGAAAGATAAATTATTTTAGAATTTAATGTAAAATAATTCTCCATTACAGGTCACTCTAGCGTTTTAGGGAAGTTAACTGTTTTCTTTTTCTATGGGAGATAAATCCTGTATGCTTTTTGTTTTTTGTTGTTGTTTTTTTTTTTTAAGACAATTATGTGTGGTTTTAAGAGGGTTTCTATGCAATGAGAATATGAGGAGGGTTGCCATTCGGACTTTGAATTAGTTGTAGGGCTAATGAAAATTATGTGTGAACATACTGCAGATTTGACAGTAACAAAAACAACAAAAACAATATTAGAAGAGTTTCACAAAAATTTAATGTAAAATAATTCGCCATTTTCAGGCCATTCTAGCATTTTAGGACAGTTAATTTTTATGGGAGATAAATCATGTGCATTTTTCTTTAAGGAAGCATCTATTTTTTATTTTTTTGTTTTAGATGCTTGTATATGACTTACAGAGGTATTTTGCTGAGGGGGCTTGCCACACGAACTTAGTGTTATTGTTAGGGTTAAAAAGTGTTTTAGGAGGAGACCTGCCACTCATAACTGGGGTTAGAGGTGAGGTTAAGAGAGCTTTTTTTCAAAGAGAGCGTTCATCAATCATATTTAATGTTCATAATTATTGGCATTTGAAAATGTTATGGATTAAATTTGGAATATCACGTTACTATTAAATACGTAAACTTATGTGAAAAAGAAAGGTGTGTGTGTGTATATATATATATATATATATATATATATATATACATACATACGCATACACACACATATATATGCATATACACACACATATATGCATATACACACACACATATATGCATATATACACACACACACATATATGCATATATACGCACACACACACACACACATATATGTATGCGCATATATACATACACACACACATATATATATGCATATACACACGCACACACATATATATATGCATAGACACACACACATATATATATATGCATAGACACACACACACACATATATATATGCATATACACACACACATATATATATGCATATACACACACACGCACATATATATATGCATATACATACACACACACATATATATGCATATACACACACACACACACACACACATATATATATATATGCATATACACACACACATATATTATAATATTATGTAAATATTTGATAAATATTAATTGTGCGGAAATTCCTTTAAAATGTTATCTTTTATAGAAATTAAGATCCGCTTAACAGAAAAATGGCTCGCTAAGCGGGAAGCGCTCTGAGCCGACTAGAGTATTCACTTAAAAATAGAAAACTGTTTTTCTGCCTTCGTCTTACTAGACTAGTAATTTTTTATTCTAAGTTTTTCAATTTAAAAAAGATTATTTTCAAGTTTTTCAAACTTGATTTCCAAACAATACTATTTTGTTGTTTTTATACTTTTGGTACACATGTACTAAAAGTGTTAAAAAAACAACAAAATGTACTAAGTACATGCGTTTAACTTCTTACTTGTACTTATGGTAGAATTGTGTTTTTTAGTGGTCAAAAAAAAACAAAACAAATATCTAACAAATAAAAGGCACTAGCGCACTTATGCGACCATACTGATATAATAACGTTATGATTTAGAAACCCATTCTTAACATGAGAAAGGAAGGGTGTTTTGTTAACTATTCTATACTTTCACCTTACAATTAAATAAAAAAGATACTGTGAAACTTGAATTTATTTTTAACTCATTGTCAAGACCATTTTTTGAATCTGTAAAACAAACCGTTTTTTTTAACTGAGGATATCTAAATGCTACTACTAATAATAATTAGGTAGTTCGATAAAGAATTTCATTGATACATTTTGTAAATTTTTACCTTGTTTCCACCTTAACATTTTTCTTTAAAATGACTACTTTTTTAAGGTTTTCGAGTATACTGAAAACAAATATCGCATTTAATTTTTCTGCAAATGAGTAACTTTCTGGATATTAAGCAATGTCATTTCTTATGTTATTGCTGATGGCTATCTTGGTATGTGCATTTGCACAAAGTTTCTTGGGGTTGCGTTTGTGCGCTCGCTCGCGCATACCAAGATGGTCACCAGCGATAGCATAAGAAATGACGTTACTTCATATCCAGAAAACAACTTACTTTCGGAATATTTGAATGTGATATTCGTTTTCAGCATATACTAAAACCTATAAAAGTAATCATTTTAAATGTTAAGGTGGAAACAAGGTAAAAAATTACCATTTTATTTCTTTGTTTACATAATTGAATTTTCAGTAAAACAACAGAATAGAAATGACAAAAATTACCCTCAACTGGTAAATATATAGTTGTTGCTTATCAGGATTCCTGGGATCCTGTTACTATGAAAGTTACATCGAGGATTCATGAAGAGTACGATTTATGGTTGCATCTCAGAAAATAGGAGTATATTTGGGGCCAGATAGAGAGGATTTACAAAATTGAAAATTGGACTCGTCCCAAAATGCATAAGTTCTGGTTGACTATGGGAATTTCCATCTTTTACGGAAATCCAAAATCTATATGAAAAATTTTCTTTGATTTATTTCTGAGATTAATTCATATCTACTCAATTTCTTTTTTCTTTGAGGGGAGTAGTAAATACCGGCCATGAATGCTCTTTAGGCATTCAATGGCTACACCCAAGATTAAGCTCTCCTTTGGTGAGAAGGCTGGAAAATGCCTAATCTCAATAAAGCTATATTTAAATACCACTATAATACTTAGTTTTGTTCATGAATAGATAGCCACTGTATGATACCATGTGCCAGTTTAAAAAAATTGCAATTTGTCCATCTGAATTTATAATTCATGGCTTATGGTAAAGAGATACATCAGATTTGACTGCATAATCAGAAAGAGCATACAGTTTTACGTAAGAATGCCAATTTTCATGAGAATAGCTTGAAAAATAAATAAATGGTGGCGAAATTACCAAATTTCTTGAAATGTTGAGATACATAATTTAGCCCACTTTTTCTAAAGAAAAATGTCCACGGAAAAGCCTAAATTTTGGCACTTAAAATTCTCATAACTTTTAACTACTGATGGTATTTGCATAATTCAAACGGTTTTAAGCATCTTTTACATAGCTCTTTTTATGCAAGTTGATGAAATAACAACTATCTAAAAAGAAAAAAATCAACTTGTAATGCTACTCCTACATAGAAGAGAACCTGTTATGGCTTGCAATAAGCCACAAAGAAAACAGAACAATGGAATAGCGTTTAAACAATATATTACTGGAACAACAACGTAAAAAGGTTACAACTGAAAAGAGTAGTAAACGTCACCGAGCAGGTGAGGATCGCTCTGGTGTTTAATTCACACCTGGGATCAAAAGGTCTATGGTCTATATAATGCATAGAACAGTCCATTTGGAGGGTGATTCCCCCACAACCCCCCCCCCTCCCAAGCTGATTTCCATGGTTGTGAAAATCAGTATTTCTTTCTTTTAAAGCAGACCACCAAGGGGTCTGTGCACTTTCTCTTTCTGCCGGAGCATCTCGGTTCTGACATCCCTTTTGGAGGGTCTATGTCAAAACAATCATACACAGTTTTAATCGCCTCACTGCCGTCCTGCGGTGGTTCTTCTTGATCCTTGTAGAAGCGTTTCCTGATTTGGTTCAGGTGCCTCTTATGTTGGAACTTTGGGCCCTGAATGATGTATGTAACCTGGCTGATTCTTCGTAAGATTGTGCCCTGTTTCCAAAAAGAAACGTTATTTCTAAAATGTCTAAAATACACGTTATCTCCGCTGTTAAACCATTTCATTGGCATTGTAGAGGTTCTGTTGTGTATTATGTGTTCGAGTAGCAGTTTAACAAATACGGATTTTATTTTCCGTCCAAACATGATTTCTGCTGGAGATCCCACATCTGGTTTGTTCGGATTTCTCGTGATTCTGTAAACCTGCAGAAATTGCTGAAGGGCCTTTTCCGTCGGTGTACCGGACGCCTTTTTTAATGCCCTTTTAAGTGTATTGATTAAGAGTTCAGTCTGGCCATTTCTTCTGGCGTGGTACTGGGATGTCGTAATATGCTTGATTTGATACATCTCGCAGAATTCTCTGAACTCTGTTGAGGTGAACTGTGTAGCGATGTCGCTAACCAGACAGTCTACAACCCCAAACTGAGCAAACAATTCCAATAAAAAATTTGTTGTCATTGCCATGGTCGGTTTTCTGCATCTTAGTACCCTTGGCCATTTAGAGTAAGAGTCAACTACTATCAGTAAAAATCCTCCACAGGTCCCGCATAATCGATGTGGATCCTCGACCATGGTTATTCAGCCTTAGGCCAAGGTTTATGTTATCGGTGGTGCTTTTGCAGCCAAAGCACAGCCTTTGCATCTGTTCACCATGTTGGTAATATCTTGATCCATAGCTGGCCAATAAACAAAACTTCTCATTAGGCTTTTCATTCTGTTTATTCCTGGATGCCCCATGTGAAAATCCCTGAGAATTCTTTTTTGAAGGGTTTGGGGGATGATAACCCTTTTACCGTATAATAGTATTTCGTCGCAACCAGAAAAAATGTCTGAACTTGTGTCACCCAGTGCTAATTTCTGCTTCGTGGTTTGAATGAAATTGTCATTTAGGAATTCTGACTTAATTTCCTGAAGTGTGACTGGCAGTTCGCGGATAATATTGTTTATCATGGTTTTTATATCACTATTAATACATAGTGCCGCGATTACAGAATCTTCAAGAGGTTCCATTTTGGCAGGAATCAGTCTTGATAGACCGTCTGCATGGGCTAATTGTTTTGAGGGGAGAAATTGAATTGTAAAATTATAGTTCCGCAGAATAGTTCCCCATCTTAATAGTCGGTTCGCAGTGAATGTTGGAAGTCCTTTTTTTTTATCCAAAAATAGATATCAACGGCTTATGGTCGGTTTGTAGAAAAAATGTCTTCCGTACAAGAACTGGTGGGATTTTGAAACTGCAAATATAATTCCTAGGGTCTTTTTCTCGATCTGAGAATAATTCTTTTCCGCTGGCAAGAGAGTCTGTGATGCGAAAGCAATAGGCTGTTTTGAGCCATCCGGCATTCGATGTAGCATGCACGCCCCGATGCCATATTGACTAGCGTCGCTAGCTACTATTATGTCCAACTGTGGGTTTAAATGCGCTAGGAATAGTTTTGAAGTCAGGATTCTTTTTATTTCTTGGAATGATGTCTGGCAATCTTCTGTCCACTCCCAAGCCTTATCCTTTTTCAGCAATTCATTAAGTGGTGCGCGCAATTTGTGCATATTTAGGATGAACCCCTGGTAATAATTTGCCAACCCTAAAAAACTCTGCAATTGAGTTATGTTTACTGGTGCCGGCATTTCTTTAATAGCGGTCACCCTGTCTGGATCTGGGCGTCAGCCATCTTTATTGATTATTTGACCCAGGTATTTAATTGTTTGTAAAAAGAACTTGCATTCATCTGCTTTGATCTTAAATCCATAATCTTGTATTCGACTGAATACTTGTCTGATATGTTTTTCATGTTCCTCCCTGCTTTTGCTCGCTATGATAATGTCATCAAGATATGCGATTGCGGTGTCCAAGCCGGACAGCATAGTATCCATTATTTGCTGGAATATTGCGGGTGCCACCTTGATACCAAACGTGAGTATTTCCTTTCTGTACAAACCCCGATGAGTCTTAATACAGAGGGGGTTAGCGCTTTTTTCATTTACCAGAATCTGTAGGTAAGCGTCGCTTAGGTCGATCTTAGAAAAAAACTTGCCGCCATTTAATTTTGTGAACACTTCTTCTGGACTAGGTAATGGATAGTGAAAATCTTTTAAGGACCCATTGAGTCTGGTCGCGAACGCGTATTTCCCCGGACCTTTTCTTTACGTAATCTGCTGGAGCAGCCCACTCACTATATTCAATTTTAGCCAGTATACTGATGCTTTCTAATCTGTCTAGTTCTTGATTTATTTTGTTCAGGGAAGCGAATGGGACATTACGTTTCTTTTTAAACACCAGTTGTGTGCCAGGTTTGAACTTAAAATCTGCGGTCATTTTTGTACATTTCCTCAGGCCAGAAGTAAATACGTTTGTGAATTCTTTTTGAAAACAAGTTATAAGTTAGTAATTGTCTGTATTTTTGAGATGAGGTGTTTTCATTGATTGAGATTGTCAGACTGACTTCCTCATCTTGGTTGTTATAGTCACAACGTTTCGGCCGTTTTGCCCTCCGGCCTTCATCAGGTGTTTTGTATTGAACTGGGGAACCGTTTGTTAGGAGTCTCGAACCTAACCCTTTATTATTATTACGGGGGTACCGTGTTCAGACTCCAGCTAGGCTCTGGGACATAGTTGCTGTAATTAAGGGTGAAAGAACACCGAAAAGCGGTAACTAAAGGGGAGACGGAAAAATCGGGTATAGCCAACCATGTCTGGATGGAGAGGGGGACCATCGCCCCCTATGGGATGAAGTAAAAATAATAAACAGAGAGACGCACTGGAAAGTGAGAAAACTTAAAGAAACAGCTCACATGCTCGGACATAACAACCTACTGAGCAAACCAAGCATAGAGCTGAATGCAATTTGGACACCTCTGATAGAGAGAGAAAACCTTGAATAGCAACATAGGTTTAAGATTAACAAAAACCAACTAAGAATTGTCCTAGTGACATATGGCCAAGTGGTCCTAGACGTTGTATCAAAGTTTACAGTTACCCAAAGGTGCTGAGTTCAATCCTGAACGAAGGCAGTGAAAAGTAACATTCAAAGCAGAGAATCAGCAACTATGTCCCAGAGCCTAGCTGGAGTCCGAACATGGTACCCATATAATAATAATAAAGGGTTGGGTTCGAGACTCCTAACAAACGGTTCCCCAGTTCGATACAAAACACCTGATGAAGGCCGGAGGGCAAAACAGCCGAAACGTTGTGACTATAACAACCAAGATGAGGAAGTCAGTCCGACAATATCAATCAAGTTATAAGTTTCTCCATTTCTGCTGGGCGGGTATCTATTTTCTTGCAGAATGTAGATATAGGAAGATCCCAGAGATGAAACTCCTCCATGCTGTCTGAACAGGTTCTCACTATCTTTTAGCACATACAATCTTAGTTTTTTTGTTTCCCCCCATAAAGTGATGCTTGTAATTAATTCACTGCACGCCTGTGGAACTCTGTTCCGTCTTCCTGCTTCCCTCCGGACTACAACTTGGATGTCTTCAAGTCTAATGTTAACAAATTCCTAATGAACCGCCCCCTTAAGTAAACACTTCATCAAATCTCCTCACTAACGTAATGTACTTGCAATAACCCTTATCCCTGAGTGGCTTCCGGGCCTTGATAAGTGGTGATCGCTGTGTAAAAAAAAAAAAAAGAAAAAAAAAACCCTTCAAGATGAATTTTTGTACCATTAACGGCCGTCGTCGTTCTGTTAGTTTTTAACATAGTCGGCTTTCGTAATATTTTCCACGTTTTGAGATTTATTATTGAAAAGTCTGATCCACTGTCTAATTGGAATTTAATAGCCTTGCCGAAAATGTTAACCATTACATATGTAGCAGAAACAAATGGAACTTTTTCTTTTAACGAATCAATGCCTCTCCCCTGTGCTATTTGGCCACATACTGACCAATCAGGGGTACGGCACGTTGATCCTTCCTATCCCCTAAGGAATTTGGCCAGCATCCGGTTTGAGGAATAAGAACTCGTCCTTACTGAGAGAGACACCAAACGGAACAGACCCTCTTTTTTTCTCTCTCTCTCTCTCCACCTCGGTGATTTCTAACGGTATCGATGATTCCACTGGAATAACTACCGCGATAGCACCAGTATATTTTTTTAAAAAATTTTGCGTTGCAGTTTTGGCTTCAAATGTATTTATACATGTTTTATTCTTTGACCAGGCACATATCACATTCTCCTTAATAAACCTTTTCTGTGTTACATTTTATGAAGTTGTTGTGTTCGTCATTTCAGAAGCTTGTATGGAATTATTTATTTTATTAGGTTGTGCTCTAAAAGCATCCTAAACGCTAAAATGGTTACCACCCCCTTGTGATATACAAGCAATTCTGAATGGTGAGCCTTTTTCTTCATATTTTGTAAAACCCGACACAGCATAGAAAAGCCAGCGACCCCCCCCAAAAAAAAAAACAGCATTTTACATTGACGAGCGAAAACAACCTTTAAATGTCGCTTATCACTTGAGAATTTTCTAGAACACTGTTCTAACTCTGGACATTCTTTTTGCCGAAAAGAAAGGCAAAACATTCTCGTCGAACAAGATAAACTAAAAAGCCGAAATATGGTCAAAGACACGTGTCACATAAAAAAAGCTGAAAACATGTTCACAGAAACCTATTTCTCACAGTTTCACGGAGAAAAATAAAACGTTCCAACTGGATACGTTTCCTTGAAACAAACAAAAAAAAAAAGTGACTAAAATTTTTTTTTGTTTTGGCTAAGAAAGACACAAGCACACAAGCACACGTGTGTACACATACACACTCAAGCAAGAGACAATAATATTTCTCTTCGTCTCTCGGCCAAATAAAACGTAAGTATCCTTTTAAAAAGATTTGACTTCAGGCTTTATGTATATACACATTTAAAAAAATCTCTCTCTCTCTCTCTCTCTCTATATATATATATATATATATATATATTAACTCTTTTACCACTGCCTTTTCCTTTCAAGAGTATATTTTTTTATTTTATTTTTTTTGTGGAATCTCTTTTTTTCGTCTTTTAAGTATTTTCTCTCGTATTTTTGTTTAGTGTTAAATATTTTTCCTTTTTTCCTCACATGGTCCTTCGACAATGTCCTGTCTATATTTCGGATAGTTTATTTTTTTTTGGTCTATTGTCACTTTCTTTATATATACGAATATATAAAATAGTTGCCGTGAGCCTTTGCAATGATGTCACAATCTCACGACATCGTGGATATGGCTATTTTAAAAGCCATTGAGAGACTCACTCACGACGTAAAAAATTTGGCAAGCTGGAGCCGCAGTTGCGCAGGCACCGATTCCAGGCTAACTCCTTACATTCACGCCACAACCGTCACCACTCAAACAAGCTGAAACTGTGCTTTTATCACAGTCGTTTTAGTATGGACGCATGGAAATGAAAAAACCCCTGTTCGTACATGAACCAGGGAAACTAAGGTTTGGGAGATGAGCACGGCAGGCTCTCCACGGGATATTTACAATAACCGTGCCTATTTTATCACACTCCCTATCCCAAGCACGTTGCTTGATTGATACCAGAGCGGCCTGCAGTATCTGGACACTGAAACTTCTCACAGAGAAGCCTCTAGTGTCATCCATCACACTGCTGGCGGTAAATCACTCCCCCATCCCCACTTACAGTCAAATTTCTTATTCTTTGGATTACGGAGAGACTTAACGTGGGTCTTCACTATAGCAGATTTACCCTACCCCATACTAGGCGCGGACTTCCTGCACCACTTTAACCTGACAGTGGATATGTGCAGACGCCGACTGATAGATGCAAATACAGAAATTTCTGTCTCTGGTGTAAAAACAAACACCCCCTCTTTGGGCCCAGTATTCTTCATTGCCGCTTCAGATAACCCGTATCAGACTGCCTTACACTCCTACCCGGAGTTAACAAATTTAAATTTTGTGGTAAGCGAACCCATGCACACCACATCAGGACCACAGGTGCTCCTGTTTTCTCACGCTCTCGCTGCCTCCCTGCTGATAAAGTTAAGGCAGCAAAGGCAGAATTCAACCATATGCTGCAGCTAGGAATAATACGCCCCTTGTCCAGGCCATGGGCTTCCCCTTTGCATATGGTCCCGAAACGAGACGGAGATTGGCGTCCGACTGGAGACTAACGATGACCCAATGTCATGATGGTACCTGATTGTTACCCAATTCCACATATACAAGACTTTGCTTCCTCTCTGCATGGTTGTAAGACTTTCTCCAATTTAGACCTAGTTAAGGCTTACCATCAGATTCCAGTGAATCCGGCCTACATACCCAAGACTGCGGTAACGACTCCATTCAGAGTTTACGACACGCGGCTAGCACATTTCAGCGCTTCATGGATGAAGTAGTGCGTGACTTGGACTTTGTCTATAACTATATAGACTTTGTCTATAACTATATAGACGACATTCTCGTGGCAAGTGCCTCACCTGAGGAACATGTCACTCACCTCCGCCTACTATTCGAACGGTTTCAGCAATACCAGGTTAGGATTAACCCTAGTAAATGTGTTTTCGGTGCGTCGTCACTAGTTTTCCTGGGCCACATTATCAGCCCAGACGGTATATCTCCATTACCGGAAAAAGTGAAGGCTCTACAAGACCTTCAACCACCCACTTCACATCGCCAACTAAGGCACTTCCCTGGTCTGTTAAACTATTACAGACGCTTTATCCCACACTGCGCGGATCTCCTAGTTCCTCTTTCTGACCTGTTACGTCAAGGGCCGTCAATTTGTGATCTACACTGATCACCACCCACTGACATATGCACTGTGTTCTAAGCTGGACAAATATTCTCCCTGCGAAATGCGCCACTTGGATTTTGTTTCACAATTCACCAGCGATATCCGACATATCTCAGGTGAGCAGAATGCTGTGGTAGACGCTTTGTCCCACCTTCCCATTAATTCTCTGTCTTCACCATCGGATATCAACTTGCAGCAGATGGCCTTAGACCAGCCAAGTCTGAACACGTTGGTTTCGTCGTGACCTGAATTTGCAACTTGCAAATTTGCATACTTGCCCATACCTACCTCGGACATGCAGATCATTCGTGACACTTCAACTGATTCACCTCAACCATTCGTTCCAATGACTCATCGTAGAGTTGTTTTTAACACTCTACACAATTTGGCACACCCCGAATGCAGAGCCACAGTGAAGCTGATTACAGCTAGATTTTTCTGGCCAAATATGAGGCATGATATCACTGCCTGGACACGTCCCTGTGTATCCTGCCAAAATTCAAAGGTGCACAAGCATACCCATGCACCCCTTGGAACATTCACCACCCTAGACGCTCGGTTTAGCCATGTGCACATCGACCTGGTTGGACCTTGGCCGGTCAGTCAGGGATTTACTTATCTCCTGACCTGTATAGACCGTTTCACATGGTGGCTTGAAGCCATTCCCCTCACAGATATTTCGGCTAAGTCTGTAACACGAGCCCTTATATCAGGCTGGATATCGCATTATGGAGTCCCCACCACCATCACCACTGAACGTGGCGTACAGTTTGAATCCCACCTCTTCCAGGAACTCTCCAGGGTTCTAGCAATCCAAGGTATTCGCACTACAAGCTATCACCCTGCTTCTAACGGGATGACTGAACGCTTCCATTGCCAATTGAAAGCAGCATTACGTGCTTACCCTGACCAACAATGATGGAGCGAATATGTACCAGTTGTCCTTCTTGGCTGTTGTGCTGCTATCAAAGAGGACCTGGGATACTCTTCAGCCGAACTTGTATATGGAGTACCTCTATCATTGCCAGGCCAAATGTTGAGCCTGATAGAGTTAACAACAAATGATTCAGCTCTGTATGTCAACAGACTGCAAGCTTATTTTAGTAAGTTCCCACCAATGCACACTAGGGAACAGACCATTAGATCTTCGATCCCAAAGGACATTTCGTCTTGGACTCATGTTTTTCTTAGAAAGGACGCCGTTAAAGCCCCCCCCCTAACTCCACCTTATACTGGCCCCTATCGCGAACTTTCACGTAATAATAAACTTTTTACTTTAGATATGAGTGGTAAAAGGGAGAAACTGTCTCTATTGATAGAGTAAAAAAGCGTTTCTTGACACAAAAACACACGAGCCACACATTCCTCCTAAAAGCATTCTAAACCCTAAACATAATTGCGTAGATTTTCATCTTAGACGTCCTTGGTTCTGGTTTTCCTACGGTGTGAACTTTTATGACCAACTTATTGCATAAATGGCATTTTTTGTTAAAAATGGGCAATCCCTTACCCAATGTATTCCACCACATCTGAAACAAGTGCTCGGTGCTTTGAGTTTTTGTGAGTTTTAGTGGTTAATGTCTGTGTGCCATTTCAACAGTTTTTCTTAGTTACTTTTTTTATATTCGCGATGCTTGCTTCGATATTTCTTGCATCTTTTTTTATAATTTCTACTTTTTGACAATCCTCAGTCAAGACGTTTTCGGCAAGAAAGTTCTGTTAACAAATTTACCGTCTCATTGAATGATAAATCTGCTGTTTTCCAAGGCAAGATGTAATCCACAAATTTATCATGCTCAGCTGTTTCCAATTTTCGTAGTAGAAGTCTGGTTTTCTTTTGATCAGACCAGTTGCTGCAGTCAATATTAAAAAAATATTCATAACGCCGCAAATATGCTGTGAATGATTTTTCCTCTTCCTCGTATTTAAAATTGTCTATCACGGTCTATATTGTATTCTGAGAAAATGCTGAATTGCTTTCCGCATTTGCATTATTCTTAACAATTTCTGCAAGCAATTCCTCTGTTCATAATTGATGTTCGGCTAACTGTTTTTGAACTTCTAATTGACGTTCGGCTAACTGTTTTGGAACTTCTTTTTGCTGTTCCTCGGTTCGTATTTGATGTTCAGCTAACTGTTTTTGAACTTCTTTTTGCTGTTCCTTGGTTTGTATTTGACATTCCGCTAACTGTTTTTGCAATTCTTTTTGCTGTTCCTCAAATCGTAGTTGATATTCAGTCCATTGTTTTTCAGATTGTGACTGACGCTTTGCGGCATCGATATGCAACTTGGTCAAATGTTCCAACGCTACTTTCAATTCGTCCACTTTGCTTTGTCAGCATTAGCAATTTCAAAACGTTCGCTGAATTTTACAAAACCGTTTTATTCTTTCTTATTTCTTCCTCCAGACAATAAAAACAAACAGAAAAAAACATAAATATATAAAAAGTTCATTGTCTAAAGAAAAAAAAATCAAGTGTATATTTTTCTCCAGAGAAAAAAAAAACGCCCGATTTTAGCAGCGAAAACCACAAGTGACGAATTCTTTTTTCAAAAGTATAAAAATTTACCTTTCTAAGTCATGACGAACCTTTTTCTTTTTGCAAAAGTACAGCGCTGTCTTTGAAAGTCGTGACAAACTTTTTTCTTTTCAACTCTTTTTTTTTTGTAATTATCTGCGTTTTTGTTGGGTTTTTTTTAGTTACCATGAACCTTTCAGTTGCAAGTGTTATGTTAGACACTTCCTTAGGCTTGATAACATTTGAGTCTGACGTTGTTAGTATTTTTAGAATACTATTTCAACGCAAGTATTTTTTTTTTCAATGTCGTTACTGGTTTCGATTTTAGTATGTTCCTTGAATCCAATGTTGTCAGTGTTTAGTTTTTTAGAACACTGTTTTTAAACGTGAGGATGTTCTCCAAATCCAATGTCGCCAGTGTTATGGCTTGCAATGAACTACAAAGAAAACAGAACAACAGAATAGAGTTTAAACAATGTATTACTGGAACAACAACGTAAAAAGGTTACAACTGAAAAGAATAGTAAACGTCACCGAGCAGGCGAGGGTCGCTCTGGTGTTTAATCCACACCTGGGATCAAAAGGTCTATGGTTTATATAATGGATAGAACAGTCCATTTAGAGGGTGATTCCCCCACAACAGAACCCTAGATGTAAGAAAGCTTTTTACTCTAATAGTTTCTTCCCTCAGAACTGCTAGACATTGGAACTCCCTTCTGGGTTCCTTCTTTCTTAACTGTACTGACATGTAGAAGTTCAAGTGTAATGTGAACAAACATCTTGTTGCTAAACTCCCTACATAGTATCCCTGCAACTTATTTCTCTGAGAGTAACGCCCTACATCAAAGTGGCACTGTTTGGGGTGAAAATGGAATTTAAAACAAAAAGAAATCATAGAACAGCACACAAAAATAAATCAAACTATGCTGGATAAGATAGTGTTGAAATAACTTCAGTTGCCGATTTTTCCTTTCCAAAAAAAATAAGTTTGTTCTAACATTTGCTTCCTGCTAAACAAAATGCCTGTTGACTTCATTTCCTTTCTTCTCCCCTCTTTCACTTTTCACACCGTTTTTCTCCATTTTTTTCCCCATCACATAACCTGTAAACATTTGACGGGTTTGGTATAGAAACTCAGTCAATCCTCATGGAGTCTCTTTCAGATCCCATCTGAAGGTCAGTTCGTTATTGCTGCTGTTTTTACTTACAGTTACACAAGGCACAAACATTGTGTGATGTATCTTGGCAACCGGGCAAAGATTGTGTATATGACATGGGGTTCGATCAATTAGGACTGACTTCTGGCTAATCACCTCAGATATTTGTCCCTATTTGAACTTGGTGGTTCACTGGTTTCCTGGGGGCCTCACCCAGATTGGATCCCCTATCCCATATCTGTTGTGTGTTCCTTTGTCTACTAGGTATGTAGTGTTAATTCCCTTTAGTCTGACATGGTATGTGTGTATACCATTGGCAGGCATCAACCATCTATCTCGGATCCACACCTCAAGCTCTTGCTTGCATTCATTATGAGCTTTGTTAGGTATGGGGTACTCTGCGACACTATTCTTAAGTTCGGTTGGCACCCTTCCGTCAGTCCACTTCCATGATGCAGTTCAGGCCTTTTGGCAATAGGTGTTGTCCACTTTGAAATTAGGCCAATCGATGTGAATCACAGCATACACTGGGGTTTTCAAAAAGTGCACACTCCCATCTCATTCAATGACAATTCCCACTTCCAGTGCCTTGATTGCATCACATCCCAGCAATAAGGTGAACCCCAGAAAATCCCCTTGTGTCACCAACACATTGATTTCCACAACCACACTGGAGTCCATATGGATCTTCAGTGTTCTGACTTCATAGCATGCTTGCGTCGTGCTGCCTATTGTAGTGACTTTGATGTTCTTCTTGTTTCAGGTTCGACACAGTCTGGCACTCACTATGGTATGTGAGCAGCCTGAGTCTAGGAGAGTTGAGCAGGGCACTTGGTTTACATATACAGTCATTGTTGGTTGCAGCTCACTTACATCTTGTCTGGGGAGCAGAGTGGCACTGACATCTTGTCCCCTAACACATTTTCCACAAAGTTTTTGGGCTAGGTGTCCAATACCACCATATTGGAAGTATTGCATGTGTTTCCACCTCCTGTCATTGCAAATTTTCATGAAATGATCCTGTCAGCTGCAGCGGAAACATCTCCCATTGGTCATAGGACTCAGACGAGGAGTCTCCTCTGTACTATTCTGGGCTCTGCGATGCCATCACAACTGGTTCCCCTAGGTCCTCCTTATCTCTGATGATTGCTGGAGCACATTCCAGCAAGTATTCCAGGGGCATTGCTGAAATGCTGGTGGAAGCTCTCGGCAGTTGCTTTACACATGTTGGAAGGCTGGCCACAACGCATATGTCCGTTCCGATACTCCACCACAAAACAAGATTGCAAGTTTTTTCAGCTCTGCAAAAAAAACTTCCACAGTTTCTCCTAGCATGAGTCTCCTCGAAGCAAATTTCTCATAAGCCATACAGATTCATGGCAAATGCCTTGTACAGTGCATTTTTAATTGCTGTCAAATCTGTTTTCATGGTAACACTAAGTCAGGAGTGGGCAAACTTTTCAGTGCAAGGGCCGCATTAAAAAATTCTAAATTTTACTGGTCACATAGTATATTTTCCAATATAATTGATATTTAAAAAAGAGAAAATATAAGGATTTCAGAGAAAAAATATAATTAATTTTCATTTATTAGCATTTTAAAGTACTATAGAAGATTCCCATAAAACACATTTATTTGGAAGATACAGTAACTTTAAACTTTAAAAGAAAACAATTTTATTAATATGTATTTTTAAGTATGAGCTTCACATGAAACACATTTGAAAAACAAATAACCTTGTTTGAAGAATAAAAGCAATTCTTAAGTAACTCTGTTTAAAGAGATTAAAAAATATCTTAATTAATATTTTAGAATAAATCTTTAAAAGATACACATATAAAGTAACTCAAAGGACAAAAATGAATTTCTATATTAAAAAAGAAACGTTACATGAAGCATATTTATTTAAAAATAAAGTAACTCAATTTAAAAAGGAAAACGTATTTGTATTGATATTTTAAAACAGAAATTTCATATGAAATATATTTATTTGAAAAACAAAATAGCTCAGCAACTGAGCAACAGAAGTATCAAAATGACTCAGTGAGAATAATGCAACTGACTGCAATCATTTACCAGTTTGTTGAAATTAGGTGTCAAGTTGCTTGTACTGATTCTTAACACTGACTGAAGATTTAAGTCTGTGAGAAGTGATCTGTTCTTTGACTTTTTAATTTTCAATATGGAAAAAGTCTGCTCACATATGTAAGTTGAAGCAAATAACACAAACATCTTCCTTGCAAGATTTTTCAGATTTTTAAACTTTTCTGGGTGCAGAGATGCATAAAATTCGACTAGTGGTTTATTTTCAAAGAGCCTTTTTAAAGAGTTGTTGGCTTGCAAATCAATAAGATCTACCTATAGTTCTTCGGCAGCTGTTTCAACGTCACATGCAAAAGGTGGGCTGAGCAAATCAAACTGTCCTTCAATTGCCTTGAAATCAGCAAATCTTCTGATAAATTCCTCTTAGAGTCATCAAGTGGAAACTGTATTTGTCTGATAATGCTTGTGTAACAGCTCGTGTTTTCAACAGAGGAAAATGAACACAGTTTTGCTCTTTAAGCTGCTTGACAAAAAGTTTAAGTTTCAATTGAAACACTTTCACTTCAACATACAATTCATGAGCAAATACACTTTTGTGTTGTAGTTTTGTATTTAACTCACTCAGCTTTTGCAATATGTCTACAGCAAATGCAAAATCACAAACCCATTCGTCACACTCCATTTCTTTTAAAAAGTCACAAGGAATTTCTTTCATATTAAAAAAACATGACAACCTCTGCTTTAACGTCCCATATTCTCTTCAGTACTTCCCCCATACTTAACCATCGGATATTTGTGTGATACAGCACATCAGTAAAATCTGCCTCGATATCTTACAAGAAAATTGGAACTGCCTGTGTTTCAGTCCCTGTGCTCTTAAGTTCACTGCACGCTCTACTGGATCCATAACATGTTTGAGTTTCAAAGATGATTTACAGAGGCTTTCTTGATGTATGATGCAGTAAAAAGACAACACACTGTGCGATGGAAAATCTTCTTTGATTTTTTTTATTCATCAAGGTCACAAGGCCACAGTGTTTGCCTCTGAGTGAAGGAGCGCCATCAGTTGTAATACTTGCCAGTTTATCCAGACTTAACCTTAGACCTGATTAGACTGCTAATGATACTGTTGTATAAATCTTTTCCAGTGGCTGTGTCTTTGAGAGACTCCATGGATAGCAATTCTTCTGTAATTTCAAAGTTTTTGTCAATTCAAAAATGGATAAGCATCGAAAATTTCACGAAAATCTGACCATTAGTTGATTTTTGCTAGATTTTTTAAACAAATTTTTGCTAGATTTGTTAAATGGATATGTTTTCAATGCTTACTACGGGGGAATGTTATTTTAAAGCGCCAATTATGTAAACACGATTTTCGTCTCGCGATTTCATTATTTTCGTACGATGAAAATATTTTTTTAATTATTGCTAGTTTATTTTGCCCGTCTTCTTTTAAATGGTACAAAAGTTATATTGATAATATTAACTTATAATAAACTTACATTGTTACATATGGGGGGGGGTAATTCTGTGGTGAATTTTGGAGGTGCCTACGGAACTTCTAATTTCGTTCCAGTGCTAAAAATAATCTTCTAATTAAACACACGACCAAGAAATCGTACGAAAATAAGAAAATGAATATCAATCAATGTTTGAATTTATTCACAGATAACTAAAAAACAATGTTTTGAATAAACAACTGTTGTGATTTTATTTTTAGAAACGAGACATAAACAACAAATTATATAGGAAACGAACATTTATTTGGTTTTGTATTACTATACACATGGATTAGAAAAAGTTGTCAAAAAACAAATATATAACAAATAAATGTTATCAAAGGCAAGGTAAGTTGTCTACCTAACTGGATATGTTTTTAGTGTTTTTATTTAATTTAACATGTTTATTAAGCTCGAAAAACATAGTGTTTACCGATGTATTGGAAAATTAAAAAAGGCGCCCGACTCTATCTTTGACACGGTAATTTTGGGAAAAGGAGTTAAAAATAAAAAAACTAGACAAAATACTGTTAAAAACTCACGGTGTCAAAGAGAGAGTCGGGCGCTATTTTTAACTTTCCGATACATCGGTAAACACTGTATGTTTTTCGAGAGGAATAAACATGTTACATTAAATAAAAACACTAAAAGAATACCCAGTTAGGTAGAAAAGTAATTTATCTTGCCTTTGATAACATTTATTTCTTATATATTTGTTTTTTGGCAACTTTTTTGAATCTATGTGTACAGTACAAACCCCATTTTTTAAACGAAAACATAATTTTTTTTATTTTTTTATTTTAACAGTGTTTCATATGTGAGGATGCCCATGGATAAAATATAACATAAAACCAGTCGTTGTGTTTACTCGGCAACCATCTTTATGTAATACTCTTCTTACACCGGTCACCTCCAAGGGGCGTTACTCCAAACGGTGTAACACTTGTTGCTGTTCATGCAACATCTTCCCTTTTCTCAAAGAAAGGAAAAAACAAACAACAAAAAAACGTCTGAACGGAATTAAAATAAAATATATATAAAAAAGTGACCTAGGCATTCATTCCCTGAATCTCACAGGATCTCTCACTACTGTTCCCGATGGTGTTGTCCGTAGGCTTGCTTTTGTTTGTTCAGGGCTTAATATCATTGGGGGTGGTGTCGGGTTAACTCCGTCTCCCAATTCACCTTCATACCCAGGTTGGCCTGTATTATCTCTCTCTTCTATGCCGTTACCTTCATTCCTGACTATTTCGCTCTGCACTCCGCATGGCTGGTGAATCAATGATGTAAGTAGGGGTGCTTCTGCAGTTTTTTTCAAGTCGATCCTATTCCATCGATATAGCTCCCCATTCTCTTTTACATTGTATGACCGCTCATCTAGTCTCTCCCATACAATTGCCTTCTTCCACTCTCTCTGACCCTTTATGTGGGGTTTCATCCGTACTACATCTCCAGGGTGTAACGGTTGAAGTGGTTTCACTTTGTGGTTAAAAAACTGTTCTTGTCTCCTGCTGTCTCGTTTGACACACTTTTTGAGGTTTTTGGCCAATTCTGGTCTGAGTAACTCCTCTCTAGTTGGGAGAAGCGTTTTTGTTCTCCTTGGCATCAGCTTCTGAGCTGGTGATAAGAGACCCTTAGATGGTGTATTCCTATGATCCAACATTGCTAGGTATGGATCAGCCTTATCCTCCATCGCTTTCCGGAAAAAGTTCTTTGCCATTTTTACTGCAGATTCCACTTTCCCATTTGCCTTGCTATTGTATGGACTGACAGGTGTATGTATAAAACACCACTTTTTAGCAAAGGGGGAAAATTCCTGGCTGCTAAACTGAGGCCCATTATCAGTTACCACCTGATCTGGTATTCCATGTTGTGCAAAATGATGTTTTAGTTTGGTTACTACTGTCTTAGCTTCTGTATTTTGAAGATGATCAATTTCCCAGAAGTTGTTCATATAATCCACAGTACAAAGATAGTCTCTATCTGTAAACTTTAACAGGTCCACTCCCACTTTCGCCCAGGGTCTTTCAGGAACTTCATGAGCCATTAATGGTTCGGCTGGATTGGCTACTTCGTATTTTCTGCATGTGGGGCATTTTGAAACATAGTCTCTGATCTCACTGTTCATGTTTGGCCAATACAAACATTCTCTTACCCTTCTGCAACATCCTTCTATTCCTAGGTGTGTAGAATGCAGCTTCTCCTTCAGTATAGCCCGCTGGGTAATTGGAACCACTACACGATTACCCCTGAAAATTAACCCATCTTGTACAGTCATTTCATTTCGTATACCAAAAAACGGTCTCACCTCTGGGTCAAGATGTATTTTTTCGTCTGGCCATCCCTCCACAATTACTTGTTGCAACTGTTGCATGCTTCGGTCTTCTTTTGTGGCTGAGTGCACTTCAAGCAGCCTCCTCTCCGTTACAGGAATGTATTCAGCTTCCTTGACATCATCTTCATTGTCCATATCTTCGCTGTTCACTCCGTGGATATATGCTCTTGATAGTGTGTCTGCAAGGAACATCTTCCTATCTGGATGGTACAGAACGGTAGCATCGTAAGCCTGTAATTGCATCAGCATGTTTTGCAGTCGTTTGGGGCATGTTCCCAACTCTTTTTTCATGATAGCTTCTAATGGCCTATGATCGGTCAGTACCGTTATCTGTCGACCAAACGTATATTGATGAAACCATTCGGTAGCATAGACTATTGCTAGCAGTTCTTTTTCAATTTGCGCATATCGGGTTTCTGTGTCAGTCAGCGCACGGCTGATATAGGCTAGAGGTTGACCTTCCTGCAGTAGTGCAGCCCCCATACCCTTCTCACTTGCATCACATTGAATGACCAAAGGTTTGTTAGGTTCAAAGTATCTCAATACTGGTGCCTCACTCACTAACCTTTTAATTTTTTCAAAAGCTCTTTCATGAATTTGGGACCACGTCCATGGCACATCTGCCTTCACTAAATTCTGAATTGGGGCCATCACATCGGAAATATGTGGCAGAAACTTTGCCAAGTAGTTCACAAATCCAGCCAATCTTTGCACGCCTTTAACATCTGTTGGGCATGGCATCTCTTTTATAGCTTTTACCTTCCCAGGGTCAGTAAGTAACCCATCACTGGTTATCGTGTGACCTAGGAAAGATATAGATGTTTGTTGTAGGTTCAATTTTCCAGCATTCAATCGAATCCCACGATCACGGCATCTCTGCAACAGTTTTCTCAGTTTTTTGTCATGATCAGCTGTTGCTTCCTCCATTGTTTTACCTTTCCCAATCACCAGAAGATCATCTGCTTTGTTGATCACACCCTCTAAATCCCATACATTGTTAAAGAGGGCCTTTTGAAATATCTCTGGAGCTGGAGTAATCCCAAATGATAAAACCTTTCACCAAAACCGACCAAATGGCGTGGTAAATGCCAAAATCCATCTCGTAAATCCAGGGTGGAAAATACTTTGCTGTCAGCCAGTTCTGGCAGCAAATCATCCAATGTAGGTAGTTGGAAATGTTCCCTTTTCAAAGCCTTATTTAGTGGTCTTGGGTCTATGCAAATTCTTAGATTTCCATTTTTCTTCATCACCAATGCCAATGCACTTACCCATGGAGTTGGCTCACTTACTGGTTCAATGACTTTCTTTTTAACCAGTTTCTCCAATTCAACTTTTAATTTGTCTTTCAGTGTGACTGGCACTCTTCATACTGCAGCTACATTTGGTGTTACTGCTGTATCCACCTCCAAATGTACCGCTCCAGGTAACTGACCCAATTCCTCCTTAAATACATATCTGAACTCGTTTATAATGCTGTCAGAGTTCTGGCTGCTGGATTCATCCACTTGGGAAATTTTGGCTATCATTTTGAATTGGTCCTGGTTGATTGTGATGAGTGTCATCTTCTGAATTGCATTTGCTCCCAGTAAAGGATGTAAATGCTCTTTTACAATGACAAACTTAACTGCATATTTTTGTCCAGTTTTGGGGTTTATCATTTTGACTCAACATTCTCCCAATGGCTTCACTTCTGTTCTATTCCACATGACCAGTGTCTTATTTGAAGGCTCCAGTGTTTTCTCCATTACATGCTTCTCATTCAGTATGTTTACTGATGCTCCACTGTCAAGCTGAAAAATAATTGGCTTTCCTTTCACCATCATTTCCGCTTTTATCACCTCATGATTCACAGCGTTAACTTTTTCTTTTATTGTTACACTGTCTACCTGCCCATAGTCTGAAGAACTACTACTGTCATCTTGATCCTCGTATTTTTGCGTTTTGACAGTCTGCACCTTCTTTTTCCTTGCTAGTCTGCATTTCGCAGAAAAATGATTTTTTTTCCATTACAGTTGTAGCATATCTTGTCAAATGCCGGACATACTTCCTTGTTCGGTCCATGTTGCAGTGTACACGCTCTGCATTCTCTCAGTTTTTTCTCCTGGCTTTTTCTTGTGTCTGAACTCCACTCGGTTCACTCTCTCAGGCCTTAGGATACTGGCTTGTAACGTAGCATTTTCAGACAGCTTACAAATGTCTATACATCTTTGTAAATCCAGCTGTCTTATTTTAAGTAACTCAGCTTGTGTCTGAGGGTTATGTATTCCCAGCACTACTTGATCTCTGAGTACTGAGGAAACGCAATTGTCACAAAAATTGCACGTTTTTACTAATGTCCGAAGTGCCGTAATAAAAGATTCCACGGTCTCCATTTCTCCTTGCTTTCTTGTATGAAAAACATAATGCTCATAAGTTTCATTTGTTTCCCCTATAACATATTTATCAAACGCCTGAATAATTTCTGTAGGCGTTCTTTCATCTTCGGGCGTTGAAAAGTGAAACCCGTAGTACACTTTCAACGTATCATCCCCTAATGTATGAAGCAAAAGTGCAGTTTGATATTGTATCGATTGGGTTGTCAGATACGTAATAATAGCATAATTATGCCATTTCAGCTTAAATAGCTTCCAATTCTCTGTCAAATTCTGCTCCATACAAAGAGGTGGTGGTGGTCTTATGCCAACTACCGGTCTGTTTATTGCACTCATATCCCCTTCCGACATTTTTTTTTTTTTCCTCACCACCTCGTGGCGTCGTAATTTTCACACTGAAAAATTAAACGTTACTTATCTGTTTTTTTTCTTTTTCTGCTACCTTTCCACCGTTTTGTTTTTTCTTCTCTTTATTGTACATCCCACCGCCATCACCATGTTTCATGTGTGAGGATGCCCACAGATAAAATATAACATAAAACCAATCGTTGTGTTTACTCGGCAACCATCTTTATTTAATACTCTTCTTACACCGGTCACCTCCAAGGGGCGTTACTCCAAACGGTGTAACACCTGTTGCTGTTCATGCAACAAACGGGAATATTTTTTTATTGTTATTAACATAAAAATGGAATTTATAAATTTATTTGAAATCATTGATATTTGTTAAATTAACGGGAAATGAAGCTATTTTTGATTGGTATTAACATGAACCGATAGAATTTATAATTTTATTTTAAATAATTTGTTTTTTAATATTTTTTTTCGATAAATTATTTGTTCGTTGAATTTGTTTTTTCTATTAAAATTGACTTATTTCACGCATTCGTAGTTTTTAACAAAAAATCAGTAAACCAGACCGAAATTAGAAGTTCCGTTCCATTTTTGTGACAACCGAAAAACATAACGTGCTTATCCATATTTACCATAATGTTGATACAATTTATGAAAATATTAAAAAAGAAGTAAAATGAGGACTTCAAAATATAGTTATCGAAAACATAACAAAAAAATTAGAAACCGCATGAAACAAATCGAAGATTCGATTGGTATTCACACATTTTTGTAATTCTTTTTAAAACACTCACAAAATGTTACCTTTTATAAACTTTTTGCATATATTGAATTAATTTTTGGTCATTTATAGAAAAATGGAAAACAAGATTAAAAGTGTGTTTTAATAAATATTTTATAAATCAGTTAATTTATTTTAACCAGTAATAAATGTACAAAATTGACTAATATATATATATATATATATATATATGAGTAGGTAGTAGTTTGCTTGAAGCATTGTTGGTAAAGAAATATATATATATTTTTTTTTAAGCCAAAAACAATGCGGAGGAAGACCGGAAAAGATGAAGTAAAAAAGAAAAACAAACAGATATAGACGGGTATGGCTGAATAGAGGAGTGTCTAACCTTTATCTGACTATCATTCTTCACTTCAATATATAATTATGTATTACCAAGTTGCTGGTATGTCCGGTATATGTAAAGCCCGTGGGTGGTGTGGAACTTTGATTAAGTTTGAAAGAAAGGTACCTCTCTTTTTCAAAATAGAAGACAACAGTGGATTCAAGATGGCGGAGAGAGCGTGGCAGTCCTGCAGAAATATTTTATTTTACTTATATATTTATTATATTATTTCTGTTGTAAGATTTGGTTATATATTTATATATATATATATTTTATTTTATATAATATTGCATAATTTATTATTATTGTTGTTACTGATGTTTTTTGTTTTTTTTCCTCGTTTATCCGGTGCTGTTGTTGAAGTTTTTATTTATTTATTTATTGTGTTCTGTTTTTAGTTGTTTTTTTTTAAATGTTTTTATTATGTTTTACTTTTTATGTATCTGTATTCGTGTGTTGAGAAGGTGATAATACTCAGTTATTATATGATAGTTATGATCCTCTGTCTATGTTACGTGTATAAGCGCTTATTTATATATATATTTTTTTTTTATTGAGATATGTAGTGCCGACTAGATTATGGTATAAGGGAGATAATTCTGTTTAACTTAGTGCAAGGAGGATAATTCTATCGGACTTAATTTTATTTTATTTTTTTTTATTAGGGTTACATATATATTTTATTTTATTGTTTTATGTTCTATCTTTTTGTTGTTATGGGTGACCGTGTTATTTATTAATTTTATATACTTCAATTTATATATATGTGTATTTTTTTTTTTAGTATTCGTATATTTTATTTTGTATTTATTTATTTTTTAATAGAATTTGTGTATGTCGTTGCTCTGCTTCGCTCGTAATGGGGAGTCAAAGGATAAAGGGAGAGTTCAGTTCTAGTCTGTTATTCAAGGAGGGTTTGTGTTTAGAGATAAGGAGAGATTCTGCAATTCTAAGGTTTCCAACGTTTCTGACTGAGACGAGGATATAAACGCGAATATTATGTTTGGTGCTGTTGCATGAGATTATATGTTTGTGGAATGATGAGATTCTGGTGTTTATATGTTCTTTAATGCGTTGATGTAGTGGTCTAATAGTACTCCCTATGTATGATTTGTTGCATTTAGTGCATTGCAGGTTATAGACCACATGGGTGCTCTCCCTTTATCCTTTGACCCCCCCCTTTACAAGCGAACCAGAGCAACGACAATACACAAGTTCTATTAAAACAAATAATAAAAAAAAGAAATAAATAGGAGAAAATAAAATGTACGAATACTAAAAAAAAAAAAAAAAATGCACATATATATAAATTGAAGTATATAAAATTAATAAATAACATGGTCACCCATAACAACAACAAGATAGAACATAAAACAATAAAATAAAATATATATGTAACCCTAATAAAAAAAAATAAAGAAAGAAATTAAGTTCGATAGAATTATCCCCCTTGCACTAAGTTAAACAGAATTATCTCCCTTATACCATAATCTAGTCGGCACTACATATCTCAATAAAAAAAATATATATATAAATAAGCGGTTATACACTTAACATAGACAGAGGATCATAACTATCATATTATAACTGAGTATTATCACCTTCTCAACACATGAATACAGATACATAAAAGGTAAAACAAAATAAAAACATTTAAAAAAAAAAACAACTAAAAACAGAACGCAATAAATAAATAAAAACTTCAACAACAGCACCGGATAAACGAAGAAAAAAAAACAAAAAACAAAAAAAAACAACAGTAACATCAATAATAATAAATTATGCAATATTATATAAAATAAAATATAAAAAAATACATATATATAAATATATAACCAAAGCTTACAACAGAAATAATATAATAAATATATAAGTAAAATAAAATATTTCTGCAGGACTGCCACGCTCTCTCCACCATCTTGAACTCACTTTTGTCTTCTATATTGAAAAAGAGAGGTACCTTTCTCTCGAAATTAATCAAAGTTCCACATCACCCACGGACTTTACATACACCGGACATACCAGTAACTTGGTAATACATAATTATACATTGAAGTGAAGAATGATAGTCAAATAAAGGTTAGACACTCCTCTATTCAGCCATACCCGTCTATATCTATTTGTTTTTCTTTTTTACTTCATCTTTTCCGGTCTTCCTCCGCATTGTTTTTGGCTTAAAAAAAAATATGTATATAAGTAGGAGTTCTGTAAAATTTTAAATTTTAGATATTATTTCAATCAAGATATTTTGAACAAGTAAATATTTGACAAAACGGGTCAATATTAATTACATATTTTGAAATATTTTGCTTGAATTTGCATAAAACCCTCTTATTGATATTCTAAAAAGTTTGACTTACGAAATTACATAATGGGAATTTAAATTTACTTAATTTTTGTAACAAATTATCATAATTACAGATGTAAACAAAATAATTAGTCAATATTTTAACTTACTAAAATGCTTGGCAATGAATTTATTGGAAATGCTAAATATCATATGAAAATTTTAGTGTCTTTTAGGAGTAACGGAGATGGGAGAGAGAGTTCGCTAAGACTTGACCGGTCGGTCGGCTGGACCCCAGACTACAAGCGCCAGATTTTATGGTATCCACAATATTTTTAGTATATCAAAATAATTTATTGCCTTTTTTCGGCCAGGCAAAAGTTTCTGGCACGGCAAATCAAAAAGGATCCAATAAAGCTACGCCTGGCAGTCTAGCTGGGAACCAAGTGTAAACTCACCAGTCCCCATAAAAGTCATTTTTTAATATGTAATTCATAAGGTTTCTTCATTTTCTTTTACTTTATTTGTTTTTCTTTCTTCAGAAATTTAGTTAAATTGTTAACGAAGGTATATTTTGATCTCCAACTTTTCATTTTTTTGCAAGGATCTGCCCATACTTGTGTCCGGCAGTCCGCACAGCTATGAGAAAACCACAATTCAATATTCAGTACTTGGAGGGACGCATGAATTCCTTTGGCGGGCCATAGTTTGCCCACCCCTACTTTTGAAGAACGATATGCAATAAAATTATGTTTTAAATTTGTAAAAATGCAACAGAAACGTATGGAATGCTTATGACTGCTTTTGGACATTCTTGCTTGAATCGAGCATAAGTTTTTGAGTAGAGATTCAAGGAAGGCAGGAAGTCTGTGAGTGATGAGAGGTATGGGAGGAATATGGAAGTCAGAACACCAGTTGATTGGCCAAATATAGAAATTCATGGATAAGGACCATCGTGTGTCTATAGAGACAATAAGTCCTCAGTTTGATGTCAGTGTAGGAACTGTATGCACAAATATCTCTGAGGAATTGAAGATGTGGAAGATTAGTGCTAAGTTTATCCCAAGGGTGCTTAAAGAATATCAGAAGGAAAAACGTTGTCATGAGCATAAACACAGTTCCTTATCCTCCCTATAGTCCAGACCTTGCTCCCTTTGACTTTTGGTTGTTCTCTAAGCTCAAGAAAAACCTAAGAGGCTGTCATTATTAAACAATTGAGAAGATGAAAAAGGTTGTGATTAGGGTCATTGATATTTTTTTTTTTTTTTTGCTGATCCTACTTGCTAGATTTTCTGTTTGCTGAAGAATCCCAAACTTTCCCCAGTAAGTTATATTTATACTCCTGCTCATGACATCTTATCCGGCATCACAGTCATGTTGTAAACTAAAAAATATATATAATAAGAAAATTTAATTATTAAAATATCAGATGTTTATTTAAAACAGAAAATGCTCTAAATTGGCAACCGTTGGAGTTACATACTTAGATTTTCAGGATTTCTTAGTTTTTTATGTCCATCTGTGGTGCAAGTTACAACCAAATTTAAGGACTTAGGTGTCAAGCCCTGAATGATGTTACATAGAATTACCTATGTTTCCAAAATCCTTAATCACTTGGCTATTTATATCCTAATTGGTAACGATCGGGTGTACTTGTGAAACTATATACTGTTACTGACATTACAATGAAGTCTTGTTTATTAAAGTCCAAATTTACCAGTAATGAAACAGCAAACATGACAGTATAAAAATGTAGGTACACTAACTTCTACTGATGCTATGAAAAAATACTTCTCATAGAATGATATAAAATCATTAAGTATTAAGTGTTTATTCCATTATAAAAATCATTAAATATTCAAGTTTTATCTGAACCGGCAATAATGAGATGTCATTACAAGACTCCCACCATGGAAGAGCTAGCACACAAGCTATCAGGTGCTCAACACTTCTCTAAGCTAGATGCCAAAAACGGATATTGGTCCATATCTCTTGACGCAGAATCCCAATTACTAACGACCTTCAACTCACCGTTTGGGAGATACTGTTTCCAAAGAATGCCCTTTGGTCTGGTAATGTCACAGGATGTATTTATGCAGAGAATGGACATGATACTGGAAAAATGCCCTGGTACAATTGGACTAATAGATGATGTTATCGTCTTCGGAAAGACTAAGGAGGAGCACGACAGCAACCTCCTCCGGTTTATGGAAATAGCACAAACGGAAGGATTGTGTTTTAATGGTGATAAATGTGAGATAGATCAAAAGCAGATAAGCTTTTTTGGGGCTATCTATGACAAGAATGGCATTAAACCAGATCCTAATAAGGTAGAAGCTATAAAGCAGCTTCCCAGCCCTACCAACATCAAAGAATTGCAAAAAGTGTTGGGAATCATCACTTACTTGTCACCATTCATTCCGCGCCTATCAGACTTAACTGCACCCATGAGAGATCTGTTAAAAAAAGAAGCAGAGTACCAGTGGACTGCCAGTCACCAGAAGGCTATGCAGAAAATAAAGGATGAGATCTGCAAAGAAATGTCTCTTGCTTACTTCAATCCAATGAAAAAGACAAGCCTACAGGTAGACGCGTCAAACAAGGGTCTAGGTGCAGTACTCTTGCAAGAAGGAAAGCCCATTACATTTGCATCAAAAGCTCTAACAGCAACAGAACAAAGGTATGCAAACATAGAGAGAGAGCTTTTAGCTGTAGTTTTTGGCTGTGAGCGCTTCAAAACATACCTATATGGAAGCAAATTCCAAGTAGAAAGCGATCACAAACCGTTGGAAATGATCAGCTTTAAAAATTTAATTGCTGCTCCCCCTCGTTTGCAACGCATGCTGCTGTGCCTACAAGGATATGACATGACCATCAATGTATCGCCCAGGTAAGGAGATTACCCTGGTGGATGGATTCTCCCGACTACCCAACAGAAGGAGTAATGAGGAGATCGACCTTAATATTCGAGTTGACTTTGTCCAATTTTCTGCTAAAAAAGTAACACAGATAAAGCTATCAACGAAAGCCAACCCTATACTCTGTGAACTTAAGGAAACCATCCTGCATGGCTGGCCCAATACATCCAGGGAAATAAGCAAAAACTTGCAGCCATATTGGTTGTATCGGGATGAGCTGGCCATCGAAAATGGAATTTTGATGAAGAGTAATCGGATAATTATACCCAAAGTGATGCAGCAGGAAATCCTACAAAAAATCCATTATGGTCATCAGGGTATGGAAAAATGCAAACTGCAGGCAAAAAGTTGTGTCTTTTGGCACAACATTAATAAAGATATAGACAGCATCACACGACAATGTACCATATGTCAACAGCACCAAAAAGCCCAGAGTGCAGAACCTCTGATGCCACATGAGATTCCTGTAAGGCCCTGGCAAGTAGTGGCCACTGACCTGTTCCACAGTGAAGGTCACAATTACCTGCTGATGATGGACTATTACTCAAAGTTTCCCTTTGTGAGGAAATTAAAGGAATTTTCCAGTCAGGAAGTAGTCAAACTAATAAAGCAGATATTCGGTGAAGAAGGGATCCCAGAAAGAGTCATCAGCGACAATGGTCCTCACTATAGCTCCAGTCTTTTCAAACAATTTGCAAGCGAATGGGGATTTGAACACGTCACTATCTCCTAGATACCCCCAATCAAACGGTTTGGCCGAGCGCTGTATACAAGCCATAAAATCAGCGATGCAAAAGGCTCCCTCAAGTAGTCGTGATGTAGACATGGTATTGCTGTGTTTACGGTCAACCCCAATCGACCATGCAATTCCGTCACCGGGTGAATTGCTATGGAACCGAAAGCTGGTGGGAAACTTACCAGTGAAGTGCCCCAACAATTCGACCCAAAAAGAAAAAACAGCAACTCTCCTCTATCAAAGGCAATCCTACCAAAAGTCTCACTATGACCAACACACCCGAGAGTTACCAGAGATACAGGAAGGACAACACGTCTGTGTATATGATCCAGACTCCAGCAAATGGTCGCCAGCAGTCGTAACACAGAGATGTGTCGAATCAAGATCATATGCAGTGCAGACTCCATCGGGGAAGTCACTTCGCAGGAACCGCAGACATTTGAGAACAGATAAGTCTGCAACAAGGCTGAACTCCAAAACGTATGCAGCCATACCCATGATAACCCCGGAATCGAACGATTCGTCAACAGATTGTATACCCATGGAGCATACCAGCCCCAACACAACCAATGACAGACCCGGTACAAATACACCCCACAAAACACTGAACACTCATCCTGGGACTCAGAAAGTATCCAGATCCGGTCGTATAATAAGACCACCCAAAAACTTTTCTTATGATGAGAACAACCCTTAGTTGGACACTCACACTATTGTACTAGTGCCAAGGTTCCTTCCTTATGTAATTTTTATTGTTTTTGTTTTATTTTTCTTTGGAAAAGAGGGATGCCATATTATGAGTTATGTCCCCTTCGGTCAACTCTTTAATATAAAACAATACAAGAGTTGCGTCCCTTGTGGTTAGTAAAAATAAATACATGGACTTGCTTCATGGCTTATCCCGCTTAAATGTATCTTGTCTTTTGGTGTCTTTTTTAATAAGGTTCATCCCGTATCATATAATGAAACAAACATAATCGGACACTGGCCGCAAACCACTAAACAGTCACTATAACCTTTTTTTGTGCAATTTCAGCTTCAGGAAGTGTTGTGGAGCTTCTCTGGCATCCAACCACTGTGCTGAATGTCGCCAGTTGTTGTAGAGAATCTACTTCTCATTACTCATCACAATCTGATTGAGAAATGGGTTGTTTTCATTGTGCAGAAGGAGCGTAGAAACCACCTCAAAATGATGATTTTTTTTTGATTATCAATTAATTCATGCGGCACCCATTCATCCAACTATTTTGACTTTTCTATTTGCTTTGAATGGCGAACGACTGTTGAGTGGGCGACCTTGAGTTCAACAGCAACTTCTTGTGTGGTTTTGCAAGGATCAGCTTTAATTAAGGCTTTCAAATGTTCATTATCAACTGCAGTCAGCCAGTTGCGACCATCTTCATCTTCAAGGCTCTTGTCACCATTGTGAAATTTCTTGGACCACTATTGTGTCACACGTTTGTTAGTGGTTCCTGGGCCAAATGCATAATTGATATCACAAGCTGTCTTGGAAGCTTGCGGCCTAGTTTGAACTGGAACAAGAAAATCGTGCAGATTTTAATTTTGTCTATGCTGTCGAAAAGTAGCATCACAAGCGTATGCTGTATTTTCGTGGACATTGGCAATATTACATACCTTATATGCTTCAACAAGTCATATTTTTTTTAATTGCGGGTCAATTTTTAAAAGAATTACATTGATGAAAAGAGAATAGAATAAGCATTCCAATGATGTTAATTTATTTTTCTTTTATGCATCAATATTTTTATGCGCCAAGTTAAAAATGAAAAAAAACAGTAAAAAATTACAACAGCAAAAAGGGAAACAATTTTTTCAATGCTTACATTTCATGCGTTACGTTTGGATACATATGCGTTGGGTTAAATTTGGTTGGATATGACTGAAATTTTACAGGCTATATAAACAAAGAAGTCCATCTCTACTGGTGTTTGATTTTTATTTTTACGACCACAGGAAGCAAAGTTACGACCAAGCAAATTGATGAAGAATATTTTAAAATTGATAAGATAAATCGGTATATATCATCCATTTTCATATGGATAATAGTTTCAAAATTATTTTTATGTATAATATGTAAATATTTGATAATTATTAATTGTGCAGAAATTTCTTTAAAATGTTATAGTTTATAGAAATTCAAATCACTTAAAGGGAAACGATGACAGCATGGCTAGCTATATAACGAGTTTGTATTCTCTTAAAAATAGAAAACTGTTTTTTCTGCTTTCAAAACGAAAGCAGAAAAAAAGTTTCATTTTTTATTCTGGGTTTGACAATTTAAAAAAATTATTATCAAGTTTTTCAAATTTGATTTCCAAACAATAATATTTTGTTGTTTTTAACGTTTGTAGTACACATGTACTAAAAGGGTTAAAAAATACAACAAAATGTACTAAGTACATGCTTTTGTTTTTAGTGGTAAAAAAACAATCAAACAAACAAAAAAACAAATATATAACAAATAAAAGGTATTTGTGCACTTATGCTACCATGCTGAAATGATAACATTATTATTTAGAAACCCATTCTTAACATGGGGAAGGAAGGGTGTTTTATTAACTATTCTGTACTTTCACCTGACAATTAAATAAAATATATCATAAAACTTGAATTTATTTTTAACTCATTGTTAAGACCATGTTTTTGAATCTGTAAAACGAACCCGTTTTTTTTTTTTTAACTGAAGATATCTAAATAATAATAATAATTAGGCGGTTTGATAAAGAATTTAACAGTGATGCATTTTGTAAATTTTTACCTTGTTTTCACCATAACATTTTCCTTTCCTTTAAAATGATTATCTTTTAAGGTTTTTGCATATGCTGAAAACAAATATCGCATTTAAATTTTCTGTAAAATAATTAGCTTTCCGGACATTAAGCAATGTCATTTCTTATGTTATTGCTGGTGGCCATCTTGGTACATGTGTTTGCGCATAGTTTCTTGGGGTTAGGTTTGTGCGCTTGCGTGTACCAAGATGGCCACCGTCAATAACATAAGAAATGACATTGTTTCATATCCAGAAAACAACTTATTTGCAGAAAATTTAAATGCGATATATGTTTTCAGCATACCCTAAAATCTATAAAAGTAATCATTTTAAATGTTAAGGTGGAAACAAGGTAAAAAAAAATTATCGTTTTATTTCTTTGTTTACATAATCAAATTTTCAGTAAAACAACAGAATAGAAATGACAAAAATTACCCTCTACTGGTGAATATATAGTTTTTGCTTATCAGGATTCCTGGGATCCTGGTACTATGAAAGTTACATCGAGGATTCATGTAGACTACGATTTATAGTTGCATCTCAGAAAATAGGGGTATGTTTGGGGCCAGATAAAGAGGATTCACAAAATTGAAAATTGGACTGGTCCCAAAATGCATAAGTTCTGGTTGATTATAGGAATTTCCATCTTTTACAAAAATCCAAAATCTATATGAAAAATTTTCTTTGATTTATTTCTGAGATTAATTCATATCTACTCAATTTCTTTTTTCTTTGAGGGGAGTAGTAAATACCAACCATGAATGCTCTTTAGGCATTCAATGGCTACACCCAAGATTAAGCTCTCCTTTGGTGAGAAGGCTGGAAAATGCCTATTCTCAATAAAGCTATATTTAAATACCACTATAATACTTAGTTTTGTTCATGAATAGATATCCACTGTATGATACCATGTGCATGCGAGTTTTAAAAAATTGGAATTTGTACATCTGAATTTATAATTCATGGCTTATGGTAAAGAGATACATCAGATTTGACTGCATGATCAGAAATAGCACACAATTTTACATATGAGTGCCAATTTTCATGAGAATAGCTTGAAAAATAAATGAATGGTGGCGAAATTACCGAATTTCTTGAAATGCTGAGATCCATAATTTAGCCCACTTTTTCTAAAGAAAAATGTCCACGGAAAAGCCTAAATTTTGGCACTAAAAATTCTTATAACTTTTGAACTACTGATGGTATTTGCATACTTCAAACGGTTTTAAGCATCTTTTACATAGCTCTTTTTATGCAAGTTGATAAAATAACAATTATCTAAAAAGAAAAAATCAACTTGTGATGCTACGAAAAACCTGCAAACAAATGAATAAGGAAATTGAGAATGGTATCAAATAACACGATTTTATAAAGTGAAAAACGTGCTTGAAAATGATATATAAGATGGCTATATATATCAAGGAATTAATTCAGAAATCGTATATAAAAGTAACATATGTGAGAAAACGATTTTGTTTTTTTACCAACCTTATAAATAAAACATAGTGAGAACTACTCCTATGGTACAAATGCTTGCTAGGTCCAAAGTCGCTTTTTGATAGGCACTGGGATATAGACAGATCTATCTTCTTCTTATGCATCAAGATAATGTGTAATAGAGAAATGAGGCTGCAAGGTTCCCTTTTGTTATACAATTGTATAGCATATATTACTCTAGGGCAAATGTGAATAAGGCTTCTTTTATTGAAGCAATGGCTTGCTTTTTCTCACGTAACACTAAACAGATATTTGCCCATTCATATATTTTTGCACAAACCATGATTTTTAATAATAAATGAGCAATGAGTTTCAAAATATTAGTTGGGCACTGTTGCAAAGAAAATCTTATTGTCATAACTTTTAGAAGGTTGCCAGTGAAGTGTATGCGTTTCTTATATATTTATCGAAATAATTTATTTCTTGTTATGATTTAATTTGTTGTTAAGAGTTATCCCCCTTGGGATTGACATTCATAATAAAAGCGCCCTCTGTTTCATTTTCCCGCTCGATCCTTTCAAGAGCGTACGTGTATTTTACAGTTAATAAAACCTTTCTAAAAGGCAATTCTTTACTTACTGATACTATTCACTTCAATTTTATTAACTGTAAAAAAAAAAAAAAAAAAAAATAATGGATCGAATCTTACGTCCCGACAGATTCGAGGTGGAACCTACATGCCCTAATTCCGAAAAATCCTATAGGCATTGGAAATTAACCCTCCAGAATTATATCCGCTCACATAATAACGGATTAATCGAAAACACTTCAGATAATTTCTTTGCCTTGATCAATTGTATTTCAGCCTCTGTTTTCGATTTAATAAGCGATAAAACCGACTACGATAGTGCATTAAGAACATTGGACGCCACTTATTTAAAACCTGAAAATATTGTTTATAATAGATATCGATTGATGACGACGAAGCAACAAACAACACAAAATATAGATGCCTTCATACTACAATTGGAAATGCTTGCCAAAACATGTTACTTCGAAGCGGTTTCTGCTGAAGAAAACAAAAATCAATACATTCGGGAAGCTTTCATCGGCGGAATTTCTTCTTCGTCCATCCGACAACGACTGTTAGAAAAACCCATCCTGACTTTACAAGACACATATGCCACGGCCAGATCTCTTGAACAAGCAGAAAAGCATTCGATAAGCTACGCAAATAACTTTACTGTAGCAGCTACAAATAATCCTTCGGGCTACAATCGTATAGCTGTGACTAAAGAAAATATGCATCCAAAAGGGGTTTGTTTTTTCTGTGGAAAATCACGTCATCCTCGATATTTATGTCCTGCACGAAACGCCGAATGTAAAAAATGCAAAAAAAATGGTCATTGGGCTAAAGTGTGTAAATCTTCTATTTCTAACACTCATACTGCTGTTCTTTATGACGACTCTGACTACCCCTCACCTTCTCTATCCTGACTAGGAACTAACTCCAAAGATGTCACATTCACTCAATGCCAAATTAACGGGCACTTCGTGAACGCTATGGTGGACTCCGGCAGTGTAAAAACATTCATTAATGAAAATACTGCTAAAAAACTTAAACTCTTCACAATACCTAAAAACAAAACTATAGCTCTGGCTGCTTCCGATCAACATGCTAAAATAACTGGCGAAGCTGTCGTGGATTTAATACTGAAAGATAAAACCCATTCTGGAATAACAATTGAAATCATTGAAAACCTTTTCATTGATTTAATAATCGGAAAAGATATTTTAAAAAAATATAAAAAAGTAACACTTAAATTCGACGGTCCTAGAGACAAACTTATAATTGGAGCTATAAACACGAATAATTTTTTTCCTACCATAAACGTTCCACCCCCTCCTCTCTTTTCTAATCTTTCTCCTCATACTACTCCTATTGCGACAAAATCCCGACGTTACACTTTTGCCGCCAACAAATTCATAAAAGAAGAGACTGCTAGAATGTTGAAAGAAGGCATAATTGAACCTTCGATATCTCTGTGGCGAGCGCAGGTTCTTGTAACTTCGAATGAGAATCATAAGAAAAGAATGGTAGTCGACTACAGCGATACCATCAATAGATTCACGGAACTAGACGCTTACCCAATGCCTAATATCAATAAGATGGTAGACGACATCGCTCAATATAACATCTTCTCTACTCTCGACCTAAAATCTGCTTATCACCAAATACCTATAAATCATGCTGATCGTAAATTCACTGCGTTTGAAGTAAGTGGCAAACTTTTTCAATTTACTCGTCTTCCTTTTGGCGTCACCAATGGAGTAAGTGCTTTCCAGAGGAGCATAGACTATATTATAGAAAAAGAAAATCTAACCGATACCTTTGTGTATGTTGATAACGTAACTATATGTGGGAAAAATCAAGAAGAACACGATTACAATCTTCAAAAATTCTACAAAATTGCTAAACAATATAACATCACTTTAAATGAAAATAAAAGCATAATTTCTTCTAGTTCTATTACTCTACTCGGCTACACCATAGAAAATAATCAAATAGCTCCCGATTATCAAAGACTAAAACCATTACTCGAAATGCCACCTCTGCTGAATCTTAAATCTCAAAAAAGAATAGTTGGAATGTTTTCCTATTACTGCAAATTCATTAAAAAAATTTTCTGATAAAATTTTATTACTAAATCAAAACAAAGAATTTCCACTACCTCCATCTGTATTAAATTCTTTTCAAACATTGAAAAATGATCTAAAAGACGCCACTTTAATAACGGTAGATCCAAATAAAGAATTTGAAGTAGAAACGGACGCTAGTAACTATTGCATTGCTGCAACACTAAATCAAGAAGGTCGTCCTATTGCATTTTTTTCAAGAACTCTCAATACTAACGAAATTAAGCACCATGCAGTAGAAAAAGAGGCAGCCGCTATTGTAGAAGCTCTCCGTAAGTGGCGACACTTTCTACTCGGCAGGCACTTTAAAGTCATCACAGATCAGAAGAGCATCAGCTTCATATTCGACAATAAAAGAAAATCTAAAATTAAGAATGACAAAATATGTCGTTGGCGTATAGAATTATCCCAATACAATTTCACTATAGTTTATCGACCTGGACCTGAAAATATTGCTGCTGACACATTCTCTCGCATCTCTGCTCTTACTTACAATCTACAAGATCTTCGTGATTTACATAAACAATTATGTCATCCTGGTGTTTCAAGATTAAGCCATTTTATAAGAACGAGGAACCTCCCTTTTACTTTGGATCAAATTAAGAATATTACTGACTCTTGCTCATCCTGTCAATTACTGAAACCCAAATTCGCCAATACCAATGGAGGTACTCTCATTCAAGCCATATTACCTTTTCAACGATTAAATCTTGATTTTAAAGGCCCTCTACCTACTTCTATACATGGCAACAAATATCTACTTACTCTAATTGATGAGTATTCCCGTTTTCCTTTCGCTTTTCCTTGCAGAGATATGACAAGCAAAACCATTATCCACTGTCTAAACAAACTCTTTTCAATTTTTGGTTTGCCTGACATGATACATACTGACCGTGCTTCTGATTTCTTAGCAAGAGAAATAAAGGATTTTTTACACAAAAAAGGAATTGCTACTTCTAAAACAAGTAGGTATCATCCTGAAGGTAATGGACAGATTGAAAAACTCAACGGTACCTTATGGAAGGCCATTCAAACAACATTACATTCTAATCAAATGAAACTACCTTATTGGGAAGACATACTACCGGACGCACTTCATTCAATTAGATCATTACTTTGTACTGCCACTAATATGACTCCCCATGATAGACTATTCAAATATAGTCGTAAATCTGCTTCCGGAATTTCAATTCCTTCTTGGGTTAAACCAGGCCCAATATATATTAGAAACCACACTAAAACAAGTAAACATGACCCTCCTGTAACGCCTGCCACCCTAATAGATGTCAACCCCCACTACGCTTATGTTCAACTACCTTCTGGTACTGAAACCACTGTCAACGTTCGAGACTTAGCTCCAAACTCATCAAATGAAGAAAACTCTAATAATAATCCTACTACTTCAGAGACTTTATTTGAACCTTCTACTAATGAAAACATTGGTCATGAGGAAGACAAAAATCAATCGTCTGATCTTGAAGAAAATCAGATTTCACTAAAAAATAATACTGAAAATCAGCATTCCTGCCAATCTGTGCGGAGGTCGTCCCGAGTTCGACAATTCCCTAGTAAATATAAGGATTTTGTGACTAAATACTGAAAAAACTGCAGTTTGGGTTCATATGTTATTTGTAAATAAAATGATTCTTATGTGATTGTAAAAAAAAAAAAAAAAAAAAAAAAAATTTGTCTATAATTAATTACCCCTTACTTGAATACTTTAGGACGGGGAAAATGTTATGATTTAATTTGTTGTTAAGAGTTATCCCCCTTGGGATTGACATTCATAATAAAAGCGCCCTCTGTTTCATTTTCCCGCTCGATCCTTTCAAGAGCGTACGTGTATTTTACAGTTAATAAAACCTTTCTAAAAGGCAATTCTTTACTTACTGATACTATTCACTTCAATAATTTATGAGAAATAATTTATTTCTCATGTACAAAATAATAATTACAGAAAATTTAACGTTTTCGATTTTAGTGTGAATGTTCTATTGATTTTTTTTACTGCAATATTTTCTGAAAACTAGGAAATTCTTTCCTGATATTAATGGGTAAGAATTACAACAAATACCATCATTACATTTTAAATTTAATAATGAATTTGAGGACTGCAGCAGAGAATTAAAAATAACTTTAATTTTAACTTCTTTGTTGGGAATAATTTAACCCTGAAATAAAGCTCAATTCTCACACGTGAGAATGCAACAACAATTTGGTAGTTAAGTTCTTATCAGAAATGTGACGACAGGTTGTAAAAAGGGAACACAACCAAGCAATCGATATTTAAGCAATTTTACTGGGTGAGCAATATAATGAAAACAAACAATATACAGAATGAAGAAGATGAATGAAGGTTTGCGAAAACGTGCTTTGCTAGAACTTATCTTGAGTTCGATTAGCAATGTGTTCATCACTCAATTCCGGCTCTTTTCATGTGGACAGTTAACTGTTCTATTTTGTCGTATAATTGGTTTACTTTGCATGACCGTCTTGGGATGGAAAGAATAAAATATTCAATTGGGAACGTGAAGTAGAAGGGGGGTGGGCTTCAGTGGCTGCCTTCGGGGGCTATGCACAAAGAACCACTGTCCAGTTAGGGTTGAAACAAAAAGGCGAAAAGCGGCTGGCGCCTAATCTCCCACGGTTTTTATAGGTTGGTTCATGTGACCCCTAAGAGGGTGGGGAAGGAGATCAATGCCAGACAGTTCACAGAGCCTTTTAAGCAGTAGCAGCAACATGCATAAATTCCAATACATTCCCGACTTAGGAGAATAATGCTATGAAAATTTCATAGCATTATATTAGAGTACTTGAAGGATCAGTTTATAAGTGAATGTAATTTTTAGAGATTTTAACAGTAATGTCCAAAGGGAGGGTTGCAGCATGATGTATGTGTGATGTGCATATGATAAATAAGCATGTACATTGTAGAGTGGGTGAAAATGTAACGTCAGTGTTTTTAAATTGATTTGTAGTTGAGGTTCTTTTGTAAAGCTAGATTTTAAAAGATTTTTATTTTATTATCATTATTATTTATTTTTTTTTTTTTTTACTTGTAATTAATAATATATATATGGATCATCTGAGTGATTTTCCCTGTTTTTTCGACTAACTGTTCTCCTTGGCCGTGATGATGTTTGATTGCGTTCATCATTTATAATGGAGGCATCATCAGTGACCAGTTTTTCAGTAGTTGAGCTGGAGATATTTATTTCCTCTCCTTCAGGCATGGTAGGGTGGTAGTCATGCATGAGGGATAATTCTAATGGATACAAATGTTTTATGGAGTGGGTTTGTATCGATCCATCTCCTCTTTTTACTCGAACTGATCGAATCTTGTTGTCATCTCCTGGAAAGATTTCCATTACCCTTCCAAGTTGCCAATAAGGTCTAGGCTTTGTTGGGTTCTTTATAAGAATCATATCATTTAGTTTTATCTTATTGGAGAAATTTATTTGGTGCAGATCCTTGCAGCTTTCTCTGAGGCCAAGTAAGTACTCTTTGTACCACAATTCTCCAAATTTTTCTAAGACTTTTTTACACTCTTCCAAAGCCTCTGTGAGGTCAGTCCTTGTTAAGTCAGTTTTCCTCGTATATTAAACCCTGGATCTTACAACAAGTTCACTGTTTACATTAGGATGTAAGAAACAATTGGGGGTTATTATTTGTAGATCATTATCTGACGAACATCTGTAGGTGAGGGGTCTTGAGTTGATTGCATTTTGTATGTCGCTAAGTGATGTCAAGAACTCAAAGTATTTGCCTTCACCACCCGTATCAAGCGCTCCCATGTGCTACCTACCCAGGGTGAGTACAGTGGTATTTTAACATGTTTGATTCTGCAGCTGTTGAATTTCTTTCCAAACTCAGAAGATTGTACATGATGTTCCACCACTTCTCCTCCCAGTGCAGCATCAAATGATCTGGCGTTGTCGCTGTAGATGCAAGCTGGTACACCGTGAGTGTTGGTGAATCTGATCAAAGCTTGGACAAAGGCTGCTGTAGACATGTCCTCCACAAGCTCTTTTTGCACCTTTTATCTTGTTTGACCCACAAATGACCTGTGTAGTCTATTCTTGTCTGTTGAAAAGGCTTTATGAAGTTAACCCTGTGTTTTGGCAGATCTGTTATTTTAGGGTATTTGAAAGCCAAGTTGTTAAATCTTTTACACATAAAGCATTTTGACAATACCTTCTTTACTGCCTGCCTTGCTTGAGGCACCCAAAATCCGGAGAGTCTCAATTTAGTAAGAGTTGCTCCAATGCCAAGATGCTTACATTTATCATGGCAATCGTTGATCACCAGTTCTGTTAATGGGTGATGTTTAGCCAATAAAATGGGATGGATCAACTCGTACTCATAAATTGAGGTTTGGGCTATCCTGCCATCCGTTCTTAATATCCCTTCTGCATCCAAGAACAGGTTGAGATCCCTGATGAGCTCAGGAGGGTTATCCTTGGGATCTTTAAGATAAGCGATTTCCTTCTGGAAGGTTTGCTGCTGCATAATTTTAAAAAGATGTATCCTTGCACAGTGGTCGGGATCTGGGGTTACCTCATTGCGTTTTAGTATGTTTTTACATTTGAACACAAATGTTGTGGCCTTTATCAGCTTTGACAACTTAGAGTATCATTGGTACGGTATAATGGGTTCTATCTTAGAGTCCGAAACCGTAGTGTGTAGTACCAAAGATTGAAGTATCTCCTTGTTTTTGGAGCTCAAGCAGTCTAGACTACATTTAGGCCAATTGATGAGGGTTTCTGCTATCCATTTCGGACCTGATGTCCAGTATTGAAATATTTGTTGGAACTTATCCAGAGAGATCCCTCGTGACAAAGAATCTGCTGGATTTTCTGCTGAGGGAACATACTTAAATTGTATGTCTAACGAATGTTTTTGTCTGATTTCCTGCCTTATTTGATGCACATCCTTCAGTCGGTTCCTGGTGTACTAACTTTTTGTCTTGATGTTTTCAGACAGTAACCATGATAAGACCACTTGGGCGTCGACAGCAATGTATATATTATTTATTTTTACATGACTGTAAGTTTTTTAGTAGGGTGGGCAATGTTTTCACAGCTAGGTAAGATGCTAATAATTCCAGGTTAGGTAGTGTTCTTGCTTTCATGGGTGCCACCTTAGCTTTAGCGAATACAAAGCTCGATTTTTCATTCTGCACTCCATACACTACAAATCCATGGGCATTAGGTGATGCATCACAAAAAATGCACAGAGTTGCTGGGCTGTCCTGGTTAATTGCTTGTCTTGGAAATTTCAAGTTACTTAGGCCTGCCAAATCTGCTGCCAAGGAGGACCAACGTTGCTGTAAGTGGTCCGACATCACATCATCCCAGTCTAGTTTTAGGGACCATAACTCACGCAGGAGTGCCTTTGCTCTGACTGTCACGGGGATACACAGAGATAAGGGATCAAAGACTTTTGCTGTTTGAGACCATACACCTCTTTTGGTATTTACACTGTTGTCGACCTCTGAGTTAGAGATTTTCAAGGTGTCTAATTTTGGGTTATATTTATAACCTTTTCCCAATCACTGTCATGTTGGACCATTCTGTCATCCTTCTCCATTTGCGATTTGACTAGTTCACAGTTCGAGTTGCATGACCTTAAATCAAAGCCACCTTTCTGTAGGCGGTGGACTACTTCTATATATAGTTTGTGTAGTTCTTCTGGAGAATTACTCGTTTTGCACAGATTGTCAATATAAAAATTATTTTTGATCATTCTTGTGCACATGTCATCTTCAAACTGCTCAGCATGATAGCGCAGGACATACAAGAGTATGAAAGGGCTGGCATCAAAACCAAAGATTAGTGCCGTATACCTGAAGCAAAGGAGATTGTCTCCTTCCTTTAGAAAAAAACAAAATCTGTTTTTATCCTTTTCAGAGTTGAGTCTGATCATTAGGAATGCCTTCCTGATGTCTGCTAGCAAAACATATTTATTTGTTTTGAATAGCAACAAGAGCTCCATCAAATCGTTCATTAGGTTAACTCCTGGATACGCAGCTTCATTCAGTGAAGATCCATTTCGTGTTGTTAAGGAACAGTTGAAGACTGGCCTTATCTTTGTTGTGCACTGTTCGTCTGTTTTGATTATAGGTCTGTGAGGAATCCATATATATTCAGAAAATTTATAAGGGAATCCTTGGATTCTTTCTATAATTCCCTCCTTTTCCTGTTGGTAGAAAGCATTATTGTAGTCCTCATTTAATTTTGAAGTCTGTAAATATTTTACCGTTTTATCAAGCACCTTAAGTGCAACTTGATAGTTTGAAGGAACAGTCTTGAGCTTGTCCTCATGCCAGGGAAGGTCTACATAATATGCACCGTTTTTAAATTGTATGGACTTCCTAAATTTTTTTATTTGGTTTTTGTCATAATCACTAACAAATTTATTTTCGTCTGGAGTGGAACCCAATGAATCGACATGAAACATCTTCTCGATATTGCGTTCAACAGCACTTTCATCAAACAATTCGGGGAATGGATCTGGGTAACTCTTTTTTGGATTTAAAACAAAATCCACTGGGGCTTCCGAACAGGATGAATGACCAGTTATTACAGAGTAGTAGTTGTTCTCTGTCGCTTTCATTTCTTCCAGGGGGGGGATTTGTTGTCGGCTGTTGCCTAATGGTGAAATGCCCGTAGAAAAGGACCATGCTCTACCTTGCATGCACTCAATCAATTTAACGTTTTTCATAAATTGGATGATGTCCACTCCTATAAGTCCATGGACACATATGTAGTCGTCACCATCGTCCAGGAAGGCTAATTTATATTTTGCTGTTTTTAGGTTAGTTTTAACTTTTCTAAAATTTTCAATTTTGAAGCTTATATCAAAATCGTCATCCACCAGAACTGGCAAGGGCAGAGTGCGTTCCTTGTCCAGATCAACACCTAAAACGACCATATGAAATTTCTTTTTTTTTTTGTGCCCAAAAATGTTTTCACTTCATATTCCAAAGGAGTTAAATGTTCTTGTGAGCATTTTAATTTTTCAATTATTTTCTTTGAAAAGTAGGATCTTTGACTGCCTGTGTCAAACAAACAATTACATTTTTCTTTTCTTTTTCCCTTGGACACCGTAATAGATACTATCGGCAATATAAAGGGTTGGTTCAAGGAGTGGCTGCTGGCACATACATTTATGGATGAGGCTGGCTTTTCTCTCTTCCCTTCCTCCTCACAAAGAGGAGTGACATGTCTTCTGGAATCACACTGTGCACATTTAAATGGTAGCTTCTTTTGTTTTCCTAGACAATCTTTGCTTTTATGGCCTGAGCCGGTACAAGTGAGGCATAGGTTGAGTTCTTTGCATCTGTTTTTCTTTGCCTGCATATTCAGATATTCCTTGCAACGACTCATAAAGTAACCTTCTGTCGAGCAAAGTTTACAGAAACCGTGATGTCGGTTTGTCGTTGTGGCAAAGTTTTCCAATGTGGAAGTATTTTTTCCTCCCTGTGAAAGTCTCTTTTTTTTGTATCCCAGGAACGTGGTTTTATACCATCTTTGTTTGAATAGAAGTGACCAGAGGTTTTTCTCATGCCAGTTTTCACCAACGTCTTGATGGCCTCATCGTAATTTTCATATATATCGGTCAGTGTCGGGTAATTAGTGCCTGTTTTGTGCACCAACTCCGTTTGGAGAACACTCGGTAACTTAGAGAAAATTACGTGGCTCACTAGTTTGAATCCTGGTGTATTTTCTTTAAAAAGTCTAGATCATATGACGATCTTAATTCTGATAAATCAGCCCTCATTTCCGACAAAAACTGTTTAACATTAGTGAAATCTGGGTCATATTTTGGAGATGTATCTAGCAACTGCTTGAAGATTTTATTGACGATGTACGGTATGTCTAGAAATTCATCAGGCAGCAAGTCTATCGCAACTCTGTAATTGCTATCTTCCAAAGTTAGATGGGAAATTAACTGACCAGCATATCCAGTTAAGTAGTTCTTCAACAGGGACAGCTTTGCTTTCTCGGAAGAGACTGAGTTGACACAGTTATAGAACTGTGAAAGAAAGTTTTTGAACTCAAATTTGTCAGGTTTGTTACCGCTGAATTTAGCACAACTTAGTCGGGGCAGTGACGCAAATGCCTGATCATGATTTGATGATAACTTTAGGCATTCCTTGTAGCCGCGGTATTTTAAGGCGACAATCCTTATGATGTCTCGCTTATGTTCACATCGTTGTAAAAAGTTTGTTCTTGGTTTTCATCGTCCAAGAAACCGCTCGATCTGAGGTCCAATTCTGCCTTGTGGCTTGCTTCATATATTTTTTGATTTATATTAGCAATTTCAGCTAAGTTTGCTGCGATATTCCTTTCATCTCTCTGGAAAAGAACCTCCGTTAGGTCTTCTAACGCTGCAAGGTCGTTCAAATCAAGGCTTATTTTTCTCTTAAAAAAACCTCGAGAGGCGAAGGGATTATTGATGCCTTTTGCTTTTGTAAACTCCATGATTTAATAAAAAAAAGGTTTTTTACGCAAAAAATATAAATTTTCTCTTTTTTTCAATATTTGTGCGTGCAAGTTCTTATTTACTTGATCCCCACGAGGGTAATATAGGGAACAAATCACCCTAAGAGAGAAAATGTTCAAGTTGCTGCGGTCAAGTTTTATTTTATTTATTTTTTTCTTCCTCCTGTGACTGAGGTTAAAAAAGGTATTACTTTGCTTTCCTGTGAAAATGAACACAAATAGACAACGAAAACAGTTGGCTCCCTTTTTTTTCTTTTTTTTCAAATCCACATGGTTTTCGCAATAAATGGGGAGGGTCGATTCTACCTTTTTCTTTTTCGCAAGACGAAGAATGTGTATATATATATATATATATTTTTCGTGTTCTGTATATAGTTTTCTTTTGAAGTGGTGTTGAGCACGTGGAACAATTTATATATATATATATATATTTTTAAATAAACATTTAAACAAGCGTTTTCGTCAGAAATCCTTTTTTTAGATAAGCATTTAAACGAGTGCTCTTGTTAGAAAGTTTTTTTTTTAAACATTCAACAAGTGTTTTTTTTTAAATAAACATTTAAACAAGTCTTTTTGAATAAACACACTCCAGTTGAAGATAATGTTCGTATATATTAATATTTTTCCCTCTACAAACCCGTCGCCATCTCTGCAAGTTTTCGCAATATGTTGGGAATAATTTAACCCTGAAATAAAGCTCAGTTCTTACACGTGAGAATGCAACAACAATTCGGTAGTTAAATTCTTATCAGAAATGTGACGACAGGTTGTAAAAAGGGAACACAACCAAGCAATCGATATTTAAGCAACTTTACTGGGTGAGCAATATAATGAAAACAAACAATATACAGAATGAAGAAGATGAATGAAGGTTTGCGAAAACGTGCTTTGCTAGAACTTATCTTGAGTTTGATTAGCAATGTGTTCATCACTCAATTCCGGCTCTTTTCATGTGGACAGTTAACTGTTCTATTTCGTTGTATAATTGGTTTACTTTGCACGACCGTCTTGGGATGGAAAGAATAAAATATTCAATTGGAAACGTGAAGTAGAAGGGAGGTGGCCTTCAGTGACTGCCTTGGTGGCTATGCACGAAGAACCACTGTCCAGTTAGGGTTGAAACAAAAAGTCGAAAAGAGACTGGCGCCTAATCTCCCACGGTTTTTATAGGTTGGTTCACGTGACCCCTAAGGGGTGGAGAAGGAGATCAATGCCAGACAGTCCACAGAGCCTTTTAAGCAGGAGCAGCAACATACATAAATTCCAATAACTTAGCTTCAAATGTTAAAACCTTGTGTTTACAACTACTAAACATTTTAAATACTTTGGTTTGCAAAGATATGTATAAAAATGAATATCATTTTTAGAAATGTGTTTTAATTTTTGTATGTACAGAAATTCAATCAATAAAATAAAAACATGCATTGTTATATTTGAATATATCTATGTTCCTTTATCTTTTAATTTCTCATTTTTTTTTAATTGCAGAATATTCAGTATTTACAAGACACATTATTGGATTGAAATTAATCTACTTTGGCTTGGTGACTTAAAATATGCAAATGCCACAAAGAAAATGTATTTTGAAATTTCTTGATGTAAATTACCAAAAGTGAAAAGCATAAAATAAGAGAAATATATTTGTGAACAATACCAATACTTTTTCTCTCGTCAAATCGAATGAAATGTATTGTAACAATCATTTTTTTGTCAAATGTATATGTATTCCTTTTCTTCTGTGTCTTAGTAAATAGAATTCTAGCTGAAATACTTGTTGCAAGTCGACTGCACATGAGTAATGCTCTTATGAGGTCCTTAATGAAAGCTAAATTTCAGATATCAAATTATTTTTAAAACGCCATGCTGCTACTGGTGAAAACCTTAATTATTAGCTGTGAAACGGCTACGTTTTATAGGATAATATATTAAAATATTGAGAAAATTATCCACGTTGGACCAAATTCACAGAATCACTATACATTATTTTATTTATGTAATTTACAGAATCCCTATACATTATTTTATTTAGATCATTCACAGAATCCCTATACATTATTTTATTTAGATCATTCACAGAATCCCTATACATTATTTTATTTAGATCATTCACAGAATCCCTATACATTATTTTATTTAGATCATTCACAGAATCCCTATACATTATTTTATTTAGATCATTCACAGAATCCCTATACATTATTTTATTTAGATATTTTACAGAATCCCTATACATTATTTTATTTAGATATTTTACAGAATCCCTATACATTATTTTATTTAGATATTTTACAGAATCCCTATACATTATTTAGATGTTTACAATGCATTTGGATGAGATGTAAAAAAATTCACTGACTGCATCATTTATGTTCCATTTACATCGACCTGCATAATTATATAAGATAAATACTGTTCAATTTCAAGTCTATATGTCTAATAATGAGTTGCCATGGAGGGAAACATAAGTCTAATATTGATATTTATTATCAGAGCTAAAATACAATAATATTTTCTGACCCATAAGGAAAATAATATTCACAGCCACTTTTAACGATCCGTGTAACATCATATTCAGAGAAAATTGAACCTAAAATCTGAACGTTTTCATAATTTTGTTTTTTCAAAACATCATGTAAAGTACAGAGGACAAAACTGTAGTTAAAAAAAATCACACATATGTCGACTTTGCCAATGAACTATAAAGCTGATACTCCAGAGAACCCATATTCTTGTAAAATATGCGGTTCTTCTTTCAAAAAGAAAGAATATAGGTTGAAACATATGCGAATACATAATGGGAAGAAACCATTTTCTTGTGACATATGTGGCTCTAGTTTTATAAGGAAACAGGATATGTTGCAACATATGAGAATGCACACTGGAGAGAAACCATATTATTGTGAAGTGTGTGGCTCTTCCTTTTCAAGAAAACAAAATATGTTGGAACATATGAGAATACACACGGGAGAGAAACCATATTCTTGCGAAATATGTGGTGCTTCTTTTACACGAAAACAGCAAATGTGTCAACATATGCGAACACATACTGGAGAGAAACCATATTCTTGTGAAGTATGTCACTTTTCTTTTACACAGAAACAGCATATGTTAACACACATGCGAACACATACTGGAGAGAAGCCATATTCTTGTGAAGTATGTGGCTCTTCTTTTGCAATGAAACAACATATGCTGCAACACATGCGAATGCATACTGGAGAGAAACCATATTCTTGTGAATTATGTGATTCTTCTTTTAGACAAAAAGCACATATGTTAAGACATATGCGAACACATACGGGAGAAAAACCATATTCTTGTGAAGTATGTGGATCTTCTTTTACACAGGAACAAACATTGTTGCAACATATACGAACACATACTGGAGAGAAACCCTATTCTTGTGAATTATGTAGCTCTTCTTTCACACAGAAACAACATATGCTGACACATATGCGAACACATACTGGAGAGAAACCATATTCTTGTGAAATATGTGGCTCTTCTTTTACAATTAAGCAAAACATGTTGCAACATGTGCAAAGGCATACTGAAGATAAATCATATTCTTAATAAGCATTTGTGCCTTATTCTCAAGGAACGCAGTAGGTTTCATGTGAAGAGCTACTGTAAACAAAGCAAATATTTTTGTGACGTATATAGCTTTTACATTTTACACATATATATTTCGTTAAAATATTCAAATCTGTACTACATGAAAACCATATGATTGTGAAGTATCTGGCACTTTCTTTACAGACAAATCAAATATGCTGATGTTTATAGAAACAACAAAAAGTATTTACTTTATTTAGAATTGACCTGTATCTGTTGCAACATTGGGGAAAAATATACATAAGCCAGACTATATTATTTTTCCATGTGTTGTTTATACAGAAATCACATGTGATGCATCATATGCGAACATATACTGGCTCTCTTTTACTAAGATATTAACACAGAAATTTAGTATATTGTAGCTCATACTAACGTACTTGATGGAAACTAATCTTCAGTTTGTTGCTCTTTTGTAATAAAAACTTCTTTGGAAGAAACAATATATCATTCTGAGGTATGTGCCTTATCCCTTACACAGAAACCTGTTTGATTGTAACACATGTGAATACATACTAGTTATAGATTTATGTAATCATACGTGCCACTAGAATCATGAAACAGAAATTTTACACATTACCTGACAATATACCCATGGCACCACATAGAAGAGAAGTCCAAGCAATTGCACTAAAATGGTTTGAATACTAAAATGATTTCTTAGAGTCTGTGAAATAACTGGTGAATAACAAAGAAAAAATAAAATGTAAAAAGAAAATATTTTGTGGCTCTATGTGGGAAATAATAGTATGTGGCTATATTTTGCACTTCTATACACTGCATTCACATAATAGTATGTGGCTCTATTTTATACTTCTATACACTGCATTGACATGGGTAAAATTCAGGAGGAAAATTATATTTTGAAATATTTTGATCTGTTTTAAAAGTGTACATTTGGTGATAATTATGAAATTCGAACTGACGTGCAAAAACAAATGTAGATGTGATAATATTAATTCAATGGAAACTTAAAAAATGATTTTTAAATAAACTAAACATGAGAAGATATATTTAAGAAAAAAATAATAGGGAAATTAAACTTTTAGCATCTTATAAAATATGAGTATGATCTTTTGTATATACATTCAAATGAGATGAAAATGTAACTTCTAAAATCATATCTACTAAAACTACTTTAATACTTCAAATAAAATAATATGCCTTAAAATGAAAAGATTGTTAAGGATTTATTTATAAATTAATGTGTGTATTTCCTTTCTGTTGTGATAGAAAAACTTATTTTCCAATGCTATATCATGAGATAACATTCTCAGGAGACAGTATCATAATACCATAGACTCAGCAGGAGTACTAGTAGTTCACAACATGTACAACTACCCATATTGAACACCATAGGATAGTAAACTCCACTTGCTCTTTATCCTATCTTTGTAATCTTTTTGATTAATGTATCTTTCTTACACCTAATTTGTGTTCTGTGTTGTCCTTCCATAGTCCCAATCTTGGGTCCACGTCAGTGATGACAGAAAAATTTAAGAAAAACACACTGACACCCCAATGCCAGATGAGTTCCACAATGATAGCAACAGAAGGATTTGAGAATTTCATCCCCACCACATCAGTAATGACAGAGTTTATTCACACAGCAGTGTTGAATGAGAACATCCTATGAAAGGTTCACAGGGAAAACATATTTCCTTTTGCACCTATGTCCACTTTTGCCTTTATTGGGCAGCCATCTTACAGTGAGAAGTCCTCCTCTTTTTTAGGAGACTTATGTAGAAAGGGTAGAGGGCTAGGGAGAGCAGTGATTGTGGTGGTGGTGGGGGGGGTGGCTATACATAACAACAAGAACTGTTATTCACAGAAATTGGCCAACCATTTAAAAAAAATGAAACAAATTAAAAACTAAAATTGAATTAATAATAATTTAAATCATAACAAACATGAATACAATAATACTGCACCTAAACAATTATCAGTTAAAGTACACAGATGGGGTCTAAAATTCTGCCCCATTCTTAGTCTGGAGAAAGGTGGGTTAAGTGGTACACTGTAACTGGTGTCGAGGCAGAACCTAGCCCCTTTTAATAAAGTGCCAAGTTGTTAACTTCAAACAACAGAAAAGTTGGAAAGGTGTAATATACAAATAAATACTACCAAAGGCAAGATAAGTTCAAAGTAAAATAAGAAGAAATTTGGTATTTTTTTACATTAGGTTCACCTCCATAATATTCTTTAAAATGATGATTTTGCATAGGTTTTCGACTATGCTGAATAAGAAAATCTCAATTTAAATTTTGCAGATACAAGTAGTTTTCGAGATATAAAAACCTGTATTATGTATTGTAATTCACTGGCGGTCATGTTTGTATGTGTGTGCCATAAGCAAATAGGTTCACCACAATTTTCTTTAAAGATGTTAAAAACAGCTTTTGGAATAAACACACCCAACTTCCCCATGTGAAGAACAACTTTCTAAATAAAACCCTCTATCATAACTTCACCGTCACCCTAGCAAACAAGTGTGGGTTACTCAACTAAAAACAATAGCAACACGCATTTATATCCCACCAGATGTTCACACCCCAACTCTTCTAGATGAAATGCATTAAATTTGCCTTTCACACATACGCCTTTCCACACCCTTCCGGCCAACAAAACAAAATATTTCGTCAGCCACTGACCCAACCCGACCAAATCCATTCTTCAGCAGACGTATGTAAAGACACCCCCATGTGACACAGGCTATCGACTTTCTAGCCAATCAAAACGCAAAAAGAGCATATTTTCTGAGTTGAATTTGGAGTCGATTTTCAGGTCGAAATCCCTATAAAAGAGCGATGATTTCTTTGTCAGTAGGCATCTTGGAATCAGCAGGCACACGAGCTCCCTGCTCGCTCGCTATAACAGACGACTCTACAGGCAGTAGTCAACCCAACAGCACTAATACATGCACTGATATTCTCAGCATATCTGCTATGCCCGCTACTCATCGTCTACACCAACAATACTACAACTGTTCATTAAGGACGCCTCTTATCAGTTACCCATTTTCAGGACAACTTAGACAGCCTCACACATGAAGGCTACAGCCTTTCTAAAGGAAAACTTTCCAGCTTCCAACCGACTCCCAGCCAATTACTAACCAGCCAGATGTAACCTGCGTGCAAACCCAGGCCTACAAAGACCTACTACTACTACTAGCCCTGCTGTAAGACCCAATTTCAATGAACACGTCCCGTTTCTGCAGAAGATAAGTTTTCTATTTATTTTCTATTTTGAGAAAATAAATTCTATATGAATATCAGCCTTGTTGTTTAACTCACTTTTTCTTTTTTTTTCAGTTTGTGGGGTTAATGAACTTATTAGCCTCGCAACACTCCCAACCCTGAAAGCTGTTCTTAAAATGGGGAGTGTAGGGGTATTTATACTATGTAGGGTACTATCGTAAAAAACATTCAAAATATTCTAATTCTTTGAATAGTTGAATTAAAAAATTCTAATTCTTTGAACTGTTTAATTAAAAAGAAATCTAATTCTAAAATGTCTATAGTAATAAATGCTCAAAAATTCTTTGAACTGTTTCTTTCGTTACATCTTGCAATTGCTTCTTCTTTTTTAACTCATCAGGGCTCTAGTAGCATTTATTTGTATGTTATGTCATATAGTGACCAAAAAGATGGCATATTATATATACTTCAAAAGGGGTTTGTTGTATATATACTCCTTTTGTATACGACATATATATTTTACAAGTTTAAACATCCTTGTTTATATAATCATGTCGAGGGTGTATAAACTCAACATGTGCATATTTGTAAAGACTCAAATCTGTTGTGTGTGTTTTGACATGTATATCTATCATGTGTATGTGGCATAGCTGAATGTCTGTTATATCGTAGTGGGAAGGTTGTAAAATGAAGTCTATTATGTTGTTGAAGTCTGTTATGTTGTTGAGGGTACATAAAAAAGACAGTTCGCAGAATATTATGAAATATATGGCGATACAGAGTTATTCCCTCTTCACCAATAACTTTAATCGTGTTGCAGCTAGGAATAATACGCCCCTTGTCTAGTCCATGGGCTTCCCCTTTGCATATGGTCCCGAAACGAGACGGAGATTGGCGTCCGACTGGAGACTACCGATGACCCAATGCCATGATGGTACCTGATTGTTACCCAATTCCACATATACAAGACTTTGCTTCCTCTCTGCATGGTTGTAAGACCTTCTACAATTTAGACCTAATTAAGGCTTACCATCAGATTACAGTGAATCCGGCCGACATTTTTTTTTTTTTTACACAGTGATCACCACTTGTCAAGGCCCGGAAGCAACTCAGGGATAAGGGTTATTTCAAGTACATTACGTTAGTGTGGAGATTTGATGAAGTGTTTACTTAAGGGGGCGGTTCATTAGGAATTTGTTAACATTGGACTTGAAGACATCCAAGTTGTAGTCCGATGGGAAGCAGGCAGACGGAACAGAGTTCCACAGGCATGCAGTTCTAAGAAAGAAGCTTTGTTCATAGAATCCGCGTTTTGATTTAGGCACAGATATAGAGTGGGGGAAATTTTTCACAGTGGATTCAGCTAGACAGGTGTTTTTTGTGAAAGATTGGCGAGGGGGGACCATTGATTGGAGTTCAGACGAGCACCTTCCATGGAAATAACGATAAAACAAGGATAGGCTCGCAACGTCTCTTCTGTGGGAGAGAGGTTGCAGGGTAGAGAAAAGGGCATCCCCCACTAAGCCACGAAGTCTATTTTGTACTCTGTCAAGGCAGGATAGGCTGTTTTTAGCAGCTCCTGCCCAGATATGGCAACAGTATTCAATCCTTGGACGTACTTGGCTTTTATATAGATAGAGAATTGCATCAGTAGTGAGATATCTTCTGGAGCGGTAGAAGGATCCCACCATCTTTCCAGCGACCATGGCAACAGACTTGATGTACATGTTCCATTTCAGATCAGGAGTAAAAGTCAAACCCAGAAGCTTGTCAAAACACGGGGCCTCACCCAGACGAGAGCCATCCATCACAATTGATGTTAGATGGGGATCAGAGCGTTGATGATGTAAGGATAGGAGTTTGGTTTTGGATGCATTAAAGGTAACCAGCCACATCTTCCCCCACTGAACCACGCGCTTGAGATCAGAGGAGAGAGAATCAGAGAGAACTTTGTCATTTACAGCCTTTGATGTGTTGCCGTAGATGGCCGTGTCATCAGCATAGATGTCAACGAATGATTTAAGTATGTGTTTTGGGAGGTCATTGATGTAGATCAGGAAGAGAGTTGGGCCTAGGATTGACCCCTGAGGGACTCCAGTATTTATATTGCAGGCCTCCGATTTTTGTCCATCTACCACTACTCTTATGAGCCTATCAGAGAGAAATGATTTAATGATTAAATCTTGTGAAGTAGACCCTTATGCCATACTTTGTCGAAGGCCTTTGATATATCAAAAGCAATTGCCCTAGAAAGGAAGCCTTTGTCAAGAGATTCACTAATCCTGTGGGATATAACCGTCAGCACATCTGCGGTAGATCTTGCAGAGCGGAAATCATATTGTGTGTCACTAAGAAGGTTATTCCTGCTGAGGTGGTTGACTATTTCTCTATTTAATATGGATTCTGGCAACTTACTTACAAGATTGCGGTAACGACTCCATTCAGAGTTTACGACACGCGGCTAGCACATTTCAGCGCTTCATGGATGAAGTAGTGCGTGACTTGGACTTTGTCTATAGCTATATAGACGAAATTTTTCTCTCGTCAAATCGAATGAAATGTATTGTAACAATCATTTTTTTGTCAAATGTATATGTATTCCTTTTCTTCTGTGTCTTAGTAAATAGAATTCTAGATGAAATACTTGTTGCAAGTCGACTGCACATGAGTAATGCTCTTATGAGGTCCTTAATGAAAGCTAAATTTCAGATATCAAATTATTTTTAAAACGCCATGCTGCTACTGGTGAAAACCTTAATTATTAGCTGTGAAACAGCTACGTTTTATAGGATAATATATTAAAGTATTGAGAAAATTATCCATGTTGGACCAAATTCACAGACTTTGTAGCAGTAGTCGAAATTGACAAGTGTGTGACCACTCTCGTCTTGAACTGTCGTTACATAGTCCTCTAAGTAGCTGGGCATCTTGTGTTCCCGCTCTGGGTATCTCCGTGTATAACTGCTTTATTCTATGATATTGAGTGGTTCATCAACACTAGACTGTTCTCGGTCTTCTTTCGGTTTTAGATTTTTTGTCAAATCTCTTTGGAGGAAGTCCTCGTCATTATTGCTTGGTGGAGAAGTTTGGTTTTGTTGTACGTCAGAGTTGTTGATGAATTTTACTTGTCTGTGTTTATACACTTCCCCACTTTCAGTGTGGTAGATTAGTTATATAAAATTAAAGAAAACCCTGACGGATCCCCGAAATACAAAGCAAGATTTGTTGCAAAGGGTTACAACCAAACCAAGGGGGTAGATTAGGTATGCTGCATCACTCAACAGTTAGTTATTAATCTGTTTCGATCTATTTATCTATGTAAAAAGATGAATGTATTTCTTTCTGCTTTTTTTTAAATGAAAATAAAGCATCGTAAATTGTAACAATAAAAAAGAAAAAACAAATTGTCAGGAACATTACGAAAGAATTCCCTAAAGTCCATATTAATGAATTTGATATAACTCGAAGAAAAATTAATTTCTCGAACTACCGATATTATCATTGAATTAACCATTCTTAATTTAATACAGTGAAGTCGAAATGAGAATTTTACCAGCAGCTTGGCAAGCTTATAACCAGAGCTCCACCATGCGACAAATTAATGCTGCTGGGCGACTTTAGCACGAGAGTCGGAAAGACCATAGACTCTGGAACTCTGTCATTGGGAAGCATGGACTTGGTAAATGCAACTCAAACGGCCACCTGTTGTTAGGACTTTGCTCAGAATTTGAGCTATTCATTACCAACACTCAGTTCCAGCTCTCAAATAGATTTAAGACCACTTCGAAACATCCTCGATCTCAGTATTGACGCCTTCTAGACTATGTCATCGTCCGTCAGAAAGATAAAAACGATATCCACATTACTAAATTGCCACTCAGTGTAGATGACTGTTGGACTGACCACCATCTGGTGATCACGCGTGCGAAATATACCACCAGAAAGAAGTCCAAATTTGAATTAAAACAGCAACCCCGAAAAAAAATATATATATAACCTCTCAAAACTTCACCTAACGGAGGTAAAAACAAAATACCAACACACCGTCGAACAACAACTTTGTATAAACCAAACCAATTCTTGCAACCTGGAAGAAGAATGGTTGTCAATCAATAAGATCATTAATGAATCAGCCAAAGTCACGGTCGGTTTAAAGGAAAAGAAAAATCAAGACTGGTTTGATGAAAGCTGTGCTGAAATTAATCAACCCATCCAAGAAAAGATAAACGCTCGCCATGCTCATGAACAATACCCACGAAGCCGGCATAAGACCAACATCTACAGAAACCGCAAAAGACCAGTGTCAATCAAGATTACAGGAACTAGAAAACAAATGGTGGCAGCTGAAAGCTTTAGAATTAGAGGGGTTTGCAGAAGACCGCGACCTTAGAAATTTCCATGTCGATGTAAAACAAATTTTTGGCCCCATCAGATCCTCAACTGGAACACTCCTTGCAGCAGACAATGCCACCATCCTCAACGATCCACAATCAATTCTGGATCGTTGGAAGGAGCATTTTGCCACTCTACTCAATAAAGAATCTGCTGCAGATGAGGAATTTCTCAAAATGGTCCCACAGTACTCAGTGCAATAATGGATGCATGCACCACCATAATTTACAGAATTTCTAATTGCGATAGAGCAAATGAAAGTAAATAAAGCGGCCCAGGCTGATAATATCCGCTTTGAACTTATTCACCATGGTGGACAACATCTTAAAACAAGGCTATTCGCTCTCATTCTTAAGATGTGGGAAGAATGTCAAATACCAAAGGATCTGAAAGACGCAGTACTAGTAACCTTCTTCAAAAAGGGTGACCGAAAATCATCTGGTAATTACTGTAGGATTGCCCTTTTGTCCATAACGGGAAAAATCTTTGCCCGCATACTACTGAATCACTTACTGCAAGTCACGCAATCAGTCCTCCCAGAATCTCAGTGCGGCTTCCGTGCCTCTTGGGGGACAATAGATATGATTTTCTGTGCTAGACAGCTACAGGAGAAAAGCAGGGAACAAGAGAAACCCCTCTTTCTTGTATTTTATGACCTACAAAAAGCATTCGATAACATTCCAAAGGATGCGATGTGGAAAGTTTTCAACCAATTTGGTTGCCCAATCCATTTTGTAGAACGCATCCAGGCACTGCATGACAGCATGTCAGGATATGTATCGCACCAGGGCAAGGAAACAAAAAAGTTTCCAGTTATATGTGGACTAAAACAAGGCTGTGTCCTTGCATCTACTCTTTTTCCCTTATATCTTGTTGCAATGTTGGATGAACTTTCCCCAAATAACCCGGGGTTGGACATTAGGTACCGTTATGACAGGGGACTTTTCAGGACCAGGGACGGTAATAATAATGCCGATGCTAAGATAAACCCTGTCATTGATACAACATAAATGATCGCACTAAACATACATGACAACATCAAAAGGCATTTCTTTATATACCCACATCAACGGAATAACTCGCAACTCATCTCAACAAAGAAAACTGCCACAGGAAGCCGTCCATCGAAAGAAAAATTAAAATCCAAAACACAAACATCGCAGCTGACACAACTCAGGCAACATATGTACACACATTACTATCTCATAAAACATTAACCCTTTGTCAGCAACGACAACTATTAAGATTACTACACTTCCACCATCGCCACAGCCGCCACCCCATTCATGATACTGGACAGCAGCCTTGAAGACTACTCCTTCTTCGCCATTGCCGCAGCCGCTGCCATCGCCACCAGATCACCATGGCTCATCAAACAGCGAGGTTTGTTCTGCCAGCAGCAGAAGCCACAGTTACCAAACCGCCCATCAACAACAGCAGCTGTTAAGATTGCTCCTTTTCCGCAGTCGCTGCCAACCCCCTCGTGCTTATTTATTAAAAAAAAAAAACCCGTGCTACTGGACAGCAGCCCATAAGACTACTCCTCTTTTGCTGTCGCTGTAACCGCCACCGCATCCGTCGGCGTAGCGGTGTCAGAAATTTTGTGAAAATAGCGAATAATTCCACCCCATCTTTCCAAGCTATAACTCCTCGAAAAATGCAATTCAAGCCCTAATTTTTTTTTCAATTAAAGGAGCAAGGACCAAGATTTCATTAAAAAAAAAAAAAAAAAAAAAAAACGTGTTTTTTTTTAAAAAAGGTTTTAAACTTCGGACTTTACAGGTAAAATTCTACGAGAACAATATGTTCTTTTTGTTTTAAATTTGAATATATTATGTATTGACCTTTTCTCTTCAATTTGTGAGTAAATAATTATGTACTTAAGCGAGTCTAAATTAATTATTATTAGACATTTACAAAATGGGAGGCGTGAATTATTCGACCCCCTGTCTTTCCAAGCTTATAACTCCTCGAAAAATGTAATTCAAGCCCTAATTTTTTTTTCAATTAAAGGAGCAAGGACCAAGGTTCCATTGAAAAGAAAAAAGAAAAAACAAATAACGTGGTTTAAAAAAAAGGTTTTAAACTTCAAACTTTACAGGTAAAATTCTAAAAGAACACGATGTCTTTTTTTTTTTAAATTTGAATATATTATGTATTGACCTTTTCTCTTCAATTTGTGAGTAAATTAATTATTTACTTTCCAGGTACTAAATTAAGTATTTACTTTTTAATAGACACTTAAAAATTGGGATGGGGGGGGGGGTCGTGAATTAAAAAAAAAAAAAACGTTTGTCTAAAATATTATATTCAATTTATTGGAAAGAACATAAAATTTCACACTGACCCTGAAAATATCGTAAAAATAGAATCAATAGAAAAATTTTGATAGATTTTTAAAGTTTAAAGATTGAAAAATATTGAGTTCGGAAAATTCATTACTGTTTAAAAAAAAAAAAAAAAATTCTATTACTTTTAAAACAACTGTAATAGTTTATTTTGGAAGTATAATCCATAAAGAAAATAAATAACCCACTTTTAACAGAGAAATTCCGAGATTTTTATATTGTATTCGCAGTTTCGTGTTAGGGGTGTCAAAAATTCCTACAAAAATTAGACACCAGAACACCAAAACACCAAAGCCATGCTGCTCCTGTTGCCGCCCGCCGCCCCTGTAACAGCCGGACAATAACATCAGATTGTGGCCAAGTTTATATCAATACTTGACCAGCATTTCTACTAACACCCCCACCGCCGCCACTGCTGCTGACATATCTTGACGCAGTCAACAGTTCATTTCACGATCGTTTTAACTTTAAATAAAAGTTAAAACCCAACCTGTTCGTTTGTTCCTTTCTTGCTTCCATACGCTCAGTTTTGTAATATAAAATAGTTTTTTACATTCTTCAATAGAGAAAAAAGATATTTGCATTAGTTTTATCAAGTTATTTCCCTTTATTCTAGTCTATTTAAATGTGTTTAATAGAGAAAACAGCGTTGATTTTAAAGATATTTTAGTTAGTTTCAGCTAGTTATTTTTCTTTTATTCTAGTCTATTTTTACTTTGTTTAATGGAGAAAACAGCAACCATTTTGAAGATATTTACAGTGCTTTCATCAAGTTATTTCGCTTGATTCTAGTCTATTTTTACTTTGTTTAATATTGAAAGCAACAGCGATTTTAAAGATATTTACATTACTTTTATCTAGAAATATCTATTAATTTTAGTCTATTTTTACCTTGTTTAATAGAGAAAACAGCAGTGATTTTAAAGATACTTATATGAGTTTCATCTAGTTACTTCTCTTGGTCTTAGTTTATATTTCCCTTATTAAATAGGGAAAACAGTGGTATTTTGAAGATTTGCATTAGTTTCATCTTATTTCCTTTGATCTTAGTCTATTTTTCCCTTGTTTAATAGAGCAAACAGCGTTGATTTTTAAGTTATTTTCATTAGTTTAATCCAATGATTTCCCTTGAATTTAGTTGGGTTTTCCATTGTTTAGTAGAGAAGACAGTAGTGTTTTGACAGAAATTTTCATTAGTTTCATCAAGTTTTTTCCCTTGATAAGCTCCAGAAGATATCTCACTACTGATGCAATTCTCTATCTATATAAAAGCCAAGTACGTCCAAGGATGGAATACTGCTGCCATATCTGGGCAGGAGCTGCTAAAAACAGCCGATCCTGCCTTGATAGAGTACAAAATAGACTTCGTGGCTTAGTGGGAGATGCTCTTTTCTCTACCCTGCAACCTCTCTCCCACAGAAGAGACGTTGCGAGCCTATCCTTGTTTTATCGTTATTTCCATGGAAGGTGCTCGTCTGAACTCCAATCTATGGTCCCCCCCTCGCCAATCTTTCACGAAAAACACCCGTCTAGCTGAATCCACTGTGAAAAATTTCCCCCACTCTTTATCTGTGCCTAAATCAAAACGTGGATTCCATGAACAAAGCTTCTTTCTTAGAACTGCACGCCTGTGGAACTCTGTTCCATCTGCCTGCTTCCTGTTGCATATCGGGGGTTTCATTGAGAGAGGATAGTCTTAGAGTCTTAGAGAGAGATGCTTAGAAGGAGTCTTATTACAGTGAGGGATGTTGTAAGACTCCGAGAGAGGGGAATGTTGAAGAGGACTCAGAGAGATATGTTGGAAGAGACTTAGATAGATTGTTCATATTATTATTCTTATATATTAAATGTTCATTCTTTTCTTGTGTTAAATGGAAGAAGAAACTCTTGGAGTTAAGGGAATATAGTGTTCAGACAGTTCGGACATTGTGTAGACATGATGCTGTTGAGACGTGTATGTAAATACATATAACACAAAAATATAATACAATTGGACTTTACCTTTGTATAAGAAACATAAGACACAAGACGAGCTTTACAAAAAAACTTGATGGTTTATTCTTCACACGGCCGTGATTCCATCATCAAGAATTCAAAGTCTCACATTTTTCCTTGAAGTGACGTCTCGCTTCCAGACGAGCCTCCGAGTTTTCTCACCGACTGTTTTCTAACTAAAGTTTTTCTCTATCCCTCGAACTTTCTATTTTCCGTGACGTCATACACATGTTAAAACATGTGCATTCTTTCACGTGTCCTGGACATACGTGTCCAAACTTTTCCTATTTCTACAAAAGGAATTTTAACCTATATTCAATATGTTAAAACGTTATCTTATAAGCTGCATTCTTTCAATTTAAAATTTCATAATAAACTTGACAGCTCACATTCTTTTCTTGAAATATTTATCTATTTCTAAACAAATGTTTTGTTTTACATTTTTAAATTCTCACACGTAATCTATTTCTAAACTAGATTACAAGGTTCGAATTTCGCCTATGCCATTTCATTTTCATTTTAAACTAAATTCTCCATTTTTATACTTACATGAAAAGGGGACAGCCTTTATCATGTAACATCCCTCCCTTCCATATTTCACAAAATAAAAATGTATGCATTTTTAAATTTAGTACATTTTTTATTTTTACATCTACACAACCACACGGCTAGAAAGATCAGGCTAAAAAACAAACGAAAAAAAAAATCTCTTTCAGTCAGCCCTTCACGGCCGACTTCACAATTATTTATTTTTTTATAAGATCAGAACCTTTCTGATCTTTGTGGCATTTACTTTTTGGGTGTAGGGTCTTTACCTATGATTCACATAAGCTATTTTCCAGCCACCCATATGCCGCAGACTAGAGGTTTTCACCTTTCTCGAAATGGACGACTTCCTGCGCCCCTAGTGTCCTGATCTCTCTTTCCGCATGTTTAGTCTTATCAAGTATGGCTTTGTTTTTTATTCTATAACTATCTTACACGGGACATACCAAAGCTCATATACTTAAATCTTTGTGGTTGGCTTCCGAAGTTTAAGATATACCTTTTTTTTTTTCTCATACAGATTCACTCGGATTTCCTTGCTTGGATTCTTGAAACTTCGACGAGGATTTAGAATTATCACCCCTAACTAACTAACACCTTTCCTGCGCCCAACAACTTAATTGCGCCTAAATTCTATCTAATTGCCCGATTTTTTTGTGATTTTTCTTTTCTCTCACCAGCTTCTAAGATCCAGCAGATGTATCCCACATTCATGTTTCTCTATTCCTAATGAACCGCCCCCTTAAGTAAACACTTCATCAAATCTCCACACTAACGTAATGTACTTGCAATAACCCTTATCCCTGAGTGGCTTCCGGGCCTTGATAAGTGGTGACCACTGTGTAAAAAAAAAATGAAATAAAAATTATTTTTTACCTTGTTTTATAGAAAAAAGCAGCATGGATTTAAAAGGTAATTACACTAGTTTAATCTAGTTATTTCACTTGATCTTAGTTTATTTTTCCCTTTTTTAATAGATAAAACAGCTTGGATTTTAAAGATATTTTCATTAGTTTTGTTTAATTATTTTCTTTGATTTTAGTCTATTTCCAATTTAGTTAAATTTAGTTATTTCCCTTGAGTTTAGTTTTTTTTCTATTTATTTACTACAGAAAACAAAGGTTATTTTACAAATATTTACATATGTTTCATCTTGTTATTTTCCTTTACGAGGGGCATGCAATAAGTAATGCCCCTGACCCACTTCTCATAGCAGTAGAGCAACGAAACTTGGCACAGTTATTAGTCTTTCTCTACATAGGAACCACCCAGAGTTATGCATTTCTCCCTTCGTTTGATGCAGCTCTGGAGACCATTTTTGGCTGGGAAGAAGTGAAAGTCAGAGGGTGCAAGGTCAGGAGAGTAAGGAGGATGGGGAAGGATTTCATAACCACATGCCCGAGCTTCTGATCTGGTGACATGTGAGTTGTGGACTGGAGCGGTGTCCTGCAGGAGGAGGGTACCTTTGCTGATCTTGCCCCAGCTCTTGATTTTAATAGCTTCCCTTAATTTCCTCAAAAGTGAAGCAAAATAGGCTCCTGTAATTGTGGTACCCTTTGCCAGGAAATCTGCCATCACTACTCCATCCTGGTCCCAGAAGACTGTGAGCATGACCTTGCCAGCGGAGGGCTGCACCCTTGCCTTCTTTGGAGGTGGTGAGTCCAAGTGCTTCTACTGCATTGACTGGGCTTTGGTCTCTGGATCATAGTGATGGACCCAGGTTTCATCCCGTGTAATCAGTCTTTTGAAAATCTTTGACTCTTCTTCTTCGCACATCTCCAAATTCATCCTCGAGCACTCGACGCGTTCTCGCTTCTGGAATGGTGTGAGCAACCTGGGAATCCATCTGGCAGACACCTTATGCATATGCAAATGATCATGAATGATAGTTTCCACAGGTCCTGTATTAATCTTGACATCTTGGGCTATTTGGCGAATAGTAATACGCCGATCTTCCATAATGGCAGCCTCAACTTGACGGACAGATGCCTCATCAATGGCAGAAGGGGGGGGCGACCAGGTGTGGGAGCTGTTTCCACAGACTTCCGGCCATGTTTGAATTCACGATGCCAGCGTTTTACAAGGTTATATGCTGGGACATTATCACCATTAGTTTCTTTCATTTCATCAAAAGTCTCCTGTGATGTGCGTCCTTTCAAATACAAAAACAGAATCATTGCTCGACATTCAACAGGCTCCATTTCACACCTGACTCAGTTCAAACACCTGTAAAACAGAAACCACAATTAGTTCAAAGTTGTAATTTGCCACATAACCCGTAGAGATATAAATCATTGCACATGCAAAATTTCAGCTAGATCAGACAACTGGAAGTGAGTCAAGGGCATTACTTATTGCACGCCCCTCGTATTCTAGTCTATTTTTAGCTGGTTTAATAGAGAAAACGGCGGTTATTTTAAAGATATTTTTATTAGTTTCATCAAGTTATTTTCCTTGATTCTAGTTTATTTTTACTTCTTTTAATAAAAAAAAAAACAGCTGTGATTTGAAAGAAATTTCCATTAGTTTCTCCTATTTATTTTTCTTGAATGTTACCTTGTTTAATAGAGAAAACAGCAGTATTATAAAGATATTTATATTAATATTATCTAGTAATTTCCCTTGATTTTACTTAATTTTTACTTTGTTTAATAGAGAAACAGTTGTTATTTTGAATTATTTTCCTTAATTCAATCAACTTATTTCCCTTGATTCTAGTTTATTTTACTTGTTTAATAAAGAAAAGGCGTGTATTATAAAGATACTTTGATTAGTTTCATCTATTTTTACCATGTTTTATAGAGAAGACAACGGTATTTTTATTATATTCAGAGCAACCCCCTTTTCCTTAGTTGAGGAAATACATGAATTTTACACCCGATGAAGGTCGTAGGTTTCAACGCCTTAAACATGTTGCCAATAAGAAATCAGATTAAATGACGTGTCCAAACAATCATAACAATATATTATCTTGTATAAAAATATATAGAGAAAATAGGTGATTTTAAAGATATTTACATTAGTTTGATCTAGTTTTTTGCCTTTGATTTTAGTTTAATAGAGAAAACAGTGGTGATTTTATGATTTTTTTCAGTTAGTATTATTTAGTCATTTTTCTTATATTCTAATCTATTTTAACCTTGTTTAATGGAGAAAACAGGTGTGATTTTAAAGATGTTTACATTGGTTTCATCTAGTTATTTCCCTTGGTTCTAGCCTATTTTTACCTTGTGTATTAGAGAAAACTGCACTGATTTTAAACATTAGTTTTACCAAGTTATTTTTCTTGATTCAATTTTTTTACCTAATTTAATAGATAAAACAGCGTGGATTTCATTTCCGTTAGTTTAATCTCGTTATTTCGCTTTATTCTAGACGATTTTTATCTTGTCATATAGAGACAACAGATTTTAAAGATATTTTCATTAGACCTGAGCTTATCCCGTCTGTTCTATTAAAAAAGTGTAGTGAAAGGTGACTGCAGTCACGGAGGTGGGCTGCATGTGCGAACTCGAAACCCGAGCGATGGAAGACGAAGACGACGAATCAGCAGGTTCGAATGCACATTAATTTGCATAAATGAGATAATATAAGGCCGGGAGTTAAGATGTTTGGGAGAGTCGAGCCGTTGAGTTCTCGAGAACCGGATGGAACCTGGTAAGAGTGGAGAGTGTCGCCGAGAATCGAGTCCCAGGTTTTTTTTTTTTATTAGGAGCTATTTCGTCGTTAAATATGGAACCAATGCGGCCGAGATGAAATGGGAAATGTTAAATGATTCGCGTCGAACCTGGAAAATTAAAAGTCGCGTTGAAAATTGAAAAGCGTTGTCAAAGAGAGAATTGAATGAGTCGTGTCAAACTGCGAAGGTTGAAGATATGAAGTGATAGGTGTATCAGAATTTTGGGGGAATTTTTGACACCCCTAACAGAAAACTGCGAATAAAATACAGAAAACTCGTAATTTCTCTTTCTAAAGTGTGTTATTTATTTTCTTTATAGAATATACTTCCAAAATAAACTATTTAAGTTGTTTAAAAAATAATAGAAATATTATTTTTCATTAAAAAAAAAAACAGTGTTTACAAAGTGCGTGCGTTCAGGCAGCCATTTTTTTACGTAATGAAATCAATTGATTTTTACGAGCTGAATATTTTTCAATTTTTAAATTTAAAAATCTATCAAAATTTTTCTATTGGTTCGATTTTTACGGTTTTTTCAGGGTGAATGTGAAATTTTATGCTCTTTCCAATAAACTGAATATAATATTTTAGACAAACGTTGTTTTATAAATCCCCCTCCCCCCATTTTGAAATGTTTATGAGAATTTTAATAATTTTTGTGCGCAAGTTTTATACATCACAAATTGAAGATAAAACATCAATAAATAAAATAATCAAATTTAAAACAAAAAAAGAACAGTTATGTGCAAATTTACCTGTAAAGTCCAAAGTGTAAATCCTTTTTTTTTTTTTCGATAACCACGTTGTTTTTTTTTTGTTTTTTGTTTTTAAGTGGAAGCTTATTTTTTGTTTAGAATTTTCCAGTCAATATTTTTCGGTCAGTGTATATTTTTATATTTAATTCCTGCTTTCCTTTTTTTCGATACAAAAAAAAAAAAAGACGATACCGAATAATGCAGATTTATAGTATAATAAATAAAAAAATTCAGGTATTTCTTTGAGATATTAAAAAAAATATATTACATTTACTCTGCTCGTTAATCTGTAATCCGTGTAAATACAAAAATAAAAGATATCAGTTTTCACGTATGGTAGCAATGTAGCATACAAACGCCACAAGTAGAAAAAGAAAAAAAAGACGATAAGTTAACTTATCGTCCTTTTATCAAAATTTTTAAAAAAGCAATAAAATATATAAACAAGATCAAAGTGTAGTATCTGTTCTCTCAGTTACTAAACTTTCCACCACCGGGCTTTCAGGCTAGGTTAAGGTGCTTTTTCATACTAACTTTTGTTAGCAAGGACCGACCCCCTCCTTTGGGGAGTCAGGACCTAGAGGACCGACTCCACATTTGTGGGAGCTTGGACCCGGAAACCGATCCCTTCTTTTGGGAGACTGGAATCTCGGGACCAACACCACTAGCTGGTAGTTGAGACCTTCTTTTTTCGTTTTTTGCATACATTTTTTCTTCGTTCCGGTTTCTTCCCTCTAGAGACAGGAGATGGTCTAATTTCTCCACACTTAATTGCCTGAGCAGCACTCTGACCTGCCAGGCCCAAACTTTGTCTATTTTCGCTGTTCTCCCAGTGGATCGAGCAGACAGGGTCCTCTTTCTCGCTTCCGTTGGGGTAGTTAGTGGGTAGGGTGACGTGGGGTAGGGCGGGTGCTTCGTTTCTGCTCCCCTCTGTGGGCAGGGATGCCTATCCCCTCTCTCTCTGACCCGCTAGCACCCACTGCGTCTTTCTTCTCTGCTCTCCCCCCTCGCGGGGGGATTCGAGCTGCTAACCCGACATCCCCGTGAGGGGAAGTCAAAAACACTAATTTCTTCTGAGCCCGCTCCTCCCCCTCCTCCCCCTCCATTCCCCTGGGTTTTCTTTTCTCCCACTACACTTTGGTCCGCGTCAGCGGCCAGTGCAACCGCCACGATGCCAGGCAGGAGGGGTACGTCACCCCGAATGCGCAGCGTTACCCCCGCAGACGACTCCCCATGTGAGGAGCTAATGCATCTCCCGGCGTGACGGCGCCAGAAAGCAAGGTAGGGCCCCAGCGCGCGGCGCCCTTGACAACTGATGAAGGGGTAGGGCCGCAGCCCGCGGCGACCCCCCGGAAACCACCTGCAAGTGCTGCTCCCCACGAGGGCAGCCCGTCGAATAATGCAGCAGCCGAACAGCCGACAGGGGACAACGCAACGGAAGCTACTCCTACAGCATCTCAAGTCCCCCAAAAAGTGGACGGGTCTGCTAGACCAGTGCTACCGGCTCCCCAAGAGGGCAACTCCCCCTCAACTGGAGAAATGGAAGGAAACAGCGCAACCGAAGAGACAGAGGAGCTAGTTAACGCAACCCTAGCCTCTCTAAAAGCGCTGTTTGAAGAGGAGACGATGATCCCAACCCTCAGCACTCCCCAAGAGGGCAATGAAGGGATGATGAAAACCAGGGTGGAGGTAGACGCGGCAACCAGTTCCAACAAACGCAAGCTGGGAGCAGCGTCACCCCCCACCTCTGCAACTGCAAAAACCGCTGCTGCGAACACATCTCCAGGAGGGGAGGCACCTGCATCCCCGAAAGAGAATGCCACCCAGCAGAAAAAGAAGAAGGAGGGGAACGACCCGGAAAGCAGAGAAAGCCAGCACGCGATGACAAATGCGGACTGGCCAACTCTGACTGGTAAAGGTCAAACCCCAGGCACGGCAAGGACAACAACGGTCACAGAGCAGCCAACGGCCTCACCTACAACTCCTGCCCCGGACCAGCAGACACCCAATCGGAGGGAGGATCAGCATGGGGCCCCAAAGAACAACCAAACAAAATGAAGCCGGAGGACTACAAGAGGCTCTTCGACTCCAAGTACAAAGACTACACGGAGGGAAACACAATCAAACCCCTCCCGGGTCAGGTCGAAGGCTTGGAGAAGAGAGTCCTCTCCTTCATCACGTCAGACACGAAGACGAGGGGTCTGATGGGTGTCAACAAGGACACCATGCTGAAACTCCTGCTGGAGCAGAACATCCCAGCCAGTTACGTCTGCAGATGGAGCTACGCACAGTGGGATGTGCTGCTCCCCACCCCAGAGGCCACCGACAAACTGTCCAGGACCACACACCAGAGCAGGAACATCAAGCTGCAGCCGGTGTACCTGAACAGGAGAAGAGCAAACGTCTCCGCCTTGAACGTCCCCTGTTACATGGAAGCAAACCAACTGGGAGCCATCCTCAGCCAGTACGGGGACGTCGAGGAGGTAACGCCAGTCCGCGGTCAAAAGAACATAATGACCGGGGACTACAAGATTCAGATGGTCCTGGACAAGGCCGGCTTCTTTGGAATCCCGGCGACGCTGAGGTTCGGGGACTGGACCCTCTCCCTAATAGTGGAAGGGAGAAAGCCCCACTGCTGGCAATGCCAACAACAGGGGCACATGGCCAAAGACTGCCCCAAAAAGACCAGAAACACACCCAAGACAACCGGAAAAGAAAAAGAAGCAGCACCAGTCAAAGCCTCCGCTCCCGCTCCGACCACAAGCCTCCCAGAAGCGCTAACGGGTTGGGTGACGGTCACCAAAAAAGGGAAGACCCCGCAACAGTCATCCTCACAGACGGTGACCAGAGACCAACCCGAAAAGCAAGAAGCCATGGACACGCAGGCACCCCCCTCCTCAAACAAGAGGAAATTACAAGAGTCTGAGGAAGAGGAGGTAGCGACAGTACCAGCGAAACTGAGTGCCACAGAAATCAGGAGGGCCAGAAGGAGGAAGAGCAGGAAGACACGCGCCGACCCTCCTACCCCTACTGAGAAAGACAACGCAATAGACTCACAAGTTGAGCCCCCTGTCATCCCACTACCTCAGCAGCCCGAGCAACTATCCCCCTTCCCAGATTTCGCCAAAGCCCCCAGAAACCCTTCACCACCCCCATCCTGTGAAAAACCACCCCAGCAAGGAACTGTGCCAACTACCCCCACTCCATCCCCCTCCCCCAACCCAAAGGCCCCCCTTCCCTAACAACGGCGGTTCGCACGGAGCGAACCAAAAAACTACCGTTCCTGCCAGGAGGTAGAATATGCGAGCTAGACCCGCACCAAACAATACCGGACCTCAAAGGACAGCAAAAGGTCCGGTATAACAAGCTGAGGGGTCTCACCTACATTGATGGCGACAGCGTAGCGGACCCAACAAAGTTCAAGGACGCTCCCATGTTGACCACTTTTGTTAGGGTCAGCAAGGATGCTAGGACTCAAGCCCTCTGGGCTATGATCAAGGCAGCAAAGAATGCGATCTCGGGCCAGCAGCTGGTGGACAGGGACCATCTGTCACTGAACAATTTTTTCTTTAAGTGTGAGGGCAGAGTCCCTGCGTATATCTACCCCTCATTCTACGGGGCACTTAAACTAACCCTCCCCCTGGACGTGGGAGGTGTGGCCAAGGACGGAGTACCCTCAGCAAACTTACTTACCGGCAGCCTCGGTCAGGCCTGCCATGTCCTCACTGCCAAGGATTTCAGACCCGTCTGTGACACTGAATAAGGTAAGTGAACATGGCTTTGAACTTGGCTACATTGAATGTGAGGGGCATCAGGTGTTGAAGCAAGGCCTCGCGCGTTGTAAGAGACTTGGTATCTCTTAAGGTAGATATTGCCGCTATCCAGGAGACCCACTTTATTTGTGACGAGGATTGTCAGGTGCTGGTGAACGATTATGATGTTTACTCAGCATATGGCAATACTTATAGTCGTGGAATCTCTTTGCTAGTGAGTCGCACCCTGTCAGCGTCGGTGAATGTTGTTCACGCAGGTGAGGATGGGCAGCTAGTTGTTGTTGATGTTGCCATTAATAGTAGTGTTTTTTGGATTGTCGCTGTTTATGCTCCCAATTCTGCTGTAGAGAGGGCATCCTTTTTTCGACGGTTGGAGGGCTTCTTAGTGGATCCGGAACGGTTAGTTCTAATGGGTGATTGGAATGCAATCCTTGATCCCAAAATAGATAAGGTCGGGGGGACTAGTGGGTCGGTGCGGTGTGACAGCACTCTGTTCGACCTGATGGCCTCATGCGATCTCGTCGACAGATTCCGTCTGGATCATCCGGGGCGGGAGATGTGGACGTGGCATCCTGTAACGCCTTCCCATCCGAGTACTTACTTGGATCGGATGTTAATTAGAAGAGGCGACGTAGACTTTCTATCATGCCCCACGTTCCACTTGTTAGGACACTCGGACCATAAACTAGTTATGGCCCGTTTGAACTTAAGTGCTAGGCCTAAACTAGCCGGATACTGGAAGTTCAACAGCACCTTGTTGGAGTTGGAGGACTACCGGTTGAAGGTTACAGAATTAATTCAGCGGGCTTTAGTGGGGGCGGTTACAGGGAGTAAGTGGTGGGTTAGTCTTAAGGCCAAAATTAGACGCTTCTCTGTCCAATACAGCCAACGCCTCGCGTTAGATAAGGCTAAGGCAAAGAAGCGCTTAGAGGATAAGCTGACCCGGGCGGTGGAGAGGGGGGATCCCCTAGAGGTAGCACTAGCTAAACAAGACCTCAGCCGCTTGGCTAGCGAGCGGTATGAAGGTCAAGTAATTAGGGCTAGATTAATGAAAGTTTCCAACGAGGCTGTGAATGTTGACGCTGTTGAGCGTAAGGCTGCTTTAAGGTGTGGTTCGGTCGGGTACATTCGTAAAGTACATAACCTGGAAGGACACACCCTAGCTTCGACTCGGGAGATCTGCGAGGGGTTTCGGGAGCATCTATCGGAGCGCTTCACCCAACTACCCGGACTCAGGGTCGAGGAGTTTGGCAGCTATTTGGCTGACTCGCCCCGCCTCATGGCGGCTTGGGCGGCTAGCTGTGATGGTCTTGTTACTGAACATGAGGTCATTACTGCGTTGAAGCAGGTCGGCTACAACAAATCCCCGGGGCTTGATGGTTTACCCTACGAGTTCTACTTGAGGCTGTCGCCCATGTTGGTCCCTATTCTGAAGGATATGTTCAACCATTAGTTTGCTCAGGGTTCCATCCCTGGACAGGTGACCAAGGGAGTGATCACATTGCTGAGGAAAGGTCAACGGCATGGTGGGGTAGAAAATTTTGACGATTTTAGGCCCTTGACTCTGCTAAACACAGAGTTAAAGATTTTGGCAAAGCTTCTTGCGAATCGTTTGCAGGTTGTCATCACTGACTTGATCGAACCGGACCAGACTTATGCTGTGAAGGGGAGATCGATTCAAGACAATTTGCATTTGATACGCTCGATCATAGAGGGGACAGAAGACGACGCAGAAGCCGCACTGATCAGTTTAGATCAGTCCAAGGCATTCGATAGGGTCGACCATCGGTTCCTGGGAGCTGTGTTAGAGGCCGCCGGATTTAATCTGGACTTCCGCAAATGGATCTCTGTCCTGTATGATAGGCCGACAGTAGCGGTGCAGATCAACGGTAAGCTGTCGGAGTCGTCCGCTGTCTCTCGGTACGTCAGGGTTGTCTGCTGTCGCCTCTGTTGTACGTCCTGGCGTTGGAACCCCTCCTTCGCAAGTTAAGGGACGAGGCGGTTACACCAGTCCTGCGCGGAATAGCCCTCCCTGGAGGCACACGAGCCAGGGTTTCCGCGTTCGCTGATGATGTCACCGTGTTTGTGTCTTGCCACACGGACGTTCAAGCGGTGGTCGAGGCGCTCGCTCGATACGAAGAAGTCACAGGGGCCATCTTCAACCGCAGCAAGTCTGTCGGCCTGCGGTTGGGGGCCTGGACCGGGGTAAACTCATTTCCAGGTATTTTCAGCTGGACCAATGGACCGGTCCGTATTCTCGGTGTCTGGTTTGGACCGAGACTTCAGCTGGAAAAGAATTGGTCGGAAGTATATGGCAAGGTCAAATCGTCGGTGAAGACTTGGATTGGAAGGAAATTGTCCTTGAAGGGTCGGGCGGAGGCGTGTGCTACATACGTCTTTCCGCTCATCCTTTACCGATTGTCTGTACTTCCTCTCCCTGCAGAACGACTAACCCACTTGCAAGGGCGCCTCGATTCACTATTGTGGAACGATGGTAAGCATTATGTCTGCAGAGAGGTCTGTGTCCAGAGGCCGAGCGAGGGAGGCCTGGGTCAGCCCAGTCTCTTGTGTCATAGAAATGCCAAGAGATTGGCTTTCCTGGGTCGTTCGCTTGAAGAAGACGCTCCTTGGGTCCCTGTGGTTGAGAACTCGTTTCCCAATCTCAAACCCAACCCCTCGGTAGAAGGTCGTCGTAGACCGAGGGGGGAGTCTAAGTTCTTCTCCGAATGCCGGACCGCTCTTAGAGCTTTGCCGGGGACCAGTGTCCTCGATCAGCCAAGAAAGAAACTATATCAGGAGCTAGTGGAGGGGACCGCAAAGGATCCACTTTGTAGGCGGATGGGATGGTCGATGGAGGTTGTCCGTTCTCATTGGAGTTGGGCGCCGGGACGGGAGATTCTGAACAACTCGGAATTTTCCCTCACCTGGCGACTGGTCCGTAACGCGCTGCCCCTTCTCGACAAACTCTGCCGGTATAAAGAAAATACGAGCGGCTTCTGTCCGCGCTGTGACGAACGCGAGCCCGAAACGGTAGGGCATGCGTTTTTTAGTTGCAGCCGGATCCAGCCCTTATTGGAGTACGTCGAGGGGGTAACGGCTCGCATCAATGCCGAATGTCCGCTCGATCTCGATGAAGGTTTTTTTGTGTACAACATGGAGCCGCCGTTCCCCAGGGAGGAAAGAATGGTTGTCCTGGCGATCCTGGCAGTAGCGCGCATGGTGATTTGGATCACGCGCCTCAAGTTGGTCCGCGAAGGGACATCTGTTCCGGATCGGGATCTGATCATTTACTTTAAACATCTGCTTAAAGTAAAGATCAGATGCGATTGGAGGAGGTTGCCTAGAGTGGTATTTGACAAGAGGTGGGTGCACAGCACTAGTTTGTGCATCTGTCGAGGAGCCAAGTTTCAATACGTGTTCCCTCCTTAAGCATGGCACAGGCAGTGCTGGTGCCTTCGGAACCCATCCCGCTTAGGTTCTAGCTAAGAAAAACTTTAGAAGACTCTTGACTGGTGCTATAAATGAGATCCTGTTCCTGATTTTATTTTTTGGTACTAGAGAACCTCTGAGTCTGCCCATCCCCTTTGTGCCACATCCTTGTTTTTTCAACATCCCCGGACACTCCCCTACTCAGAGGTCACCTTCCAACCCCCCTCCACCCGCTGCTTTGTTTTCTCCCACTGCCATTAAGATATTTTCCCCAATCCCCATTAGGGATCGCCCTGCTTGTTTTCGGTTCCCCGGAAAACAGTGGGGGGATCTAGTCACCTAGATTAGTACAGGGGGGTCTCACTAACAACCCAGTAGGATTTATTTTTTGTTTTTGATATGAACACTTTTAATTAGTTTTCCCCTCTCCACGAGCAATCCTTTTCTTAATTCAAAAACTTTTTTATTTACCAATGAAATTGAACTTTATTTTTTCACACATGCACACACACACCTTTTAAAAAAAAAAAAAAAAAAAAAAAAAAAAAAAAAAAAAAAAATGCATACACAAACACACAGACAACTGTTTATAAATTGTAAATATGGTTTTGATTCTTAAACGCTGGGGATTTATTAGTTAGTTTAAGATCCATAGAGTGAATGAGGTATTTTGGTAAATGTTGCCAGTCAAGAGTAAGACTCCAAAGTCTACATTTATTACTTTTCAATCACTTTAGTCACAAAGACCCTGAACCCTTCCCCTCCCCAATTTCTTGTAGGGCCTTGTGCCTAATTTTGTTGTTTAAAAATCTTTTGTTTTTTACTTAATTGTATTTTCAAAAATTTTAAAAGCAATAAAATATATAAACAAGATCAAAGTGTAGTATCTGTTCTTCAGATGCTGCAAGCTATGACTAGCTATGACTAGTAAAGACCAGATGTGGGGGCAACCCCACATGCCTGACCATTAACCAGCTCCAATTTCCCACTTCTCGGGAGCTGGTCCCCTTTTCCCCTTCCCCCTCCCTTCACTCCTCATATTAAAAATCGGCCTTGTGCCTAATTTGCTCGGTGGGGGAGCAAATAAATACCATCTGTTCTTCAGATGCTGCACTTCTATTTCTTGTTCTCTTTCGGTGGAGGAGAAATCCTTCACGACTGAGACAATTTTTATTTTTGTACCTTTTCTCCACGTTAAAAAACGACCCTGGTGTCTAACTCTGTCCCGTGGGGAAGCATAGTAAATAGGTACTGTTATCTCCCTTTGGTATTTATAAGTCGGACAGAAAATCCATAAGGATTCTTTTAAACTGGTCGACACTGTCGCTAACCCACGTCCACGTTCTATGTTAAGAATTTTAGTCTCTGGTTTCTTTTTGGAATTAATACAAATTTTATATATATCGGTATTTTCATTTATTATATATTGACTTCTGTCACGACTACGTAACTGTTTAGTGTTTCGTTTTATTTATATAGTTTTTGCATACCTCAGACTTATTTACTTGTCTTTAAAGAATTACGGCCAAATTGTGTTCATTGCCCACGCCCAATGTGGCCACAAAGTGGGTTCCCATTTGACATTTGACGTTACATTATTATAAAAAAGTGACCCCCCCACTTTCTGACCACTAAAATTTCTTATCTTGGAAACTACGAGTTTCGTTTGCCGTATATATAAATGGTTATTTACGTTTTCAGCGCCCCCGAAAACCTTTAAAAGTGGAAAATTTGAAGGAATATAATCCCATATCGAGATTACTAACGTTTCTGAATTAGTGTTTTTTTTTTACACATATAGGCTTCCGTAGATATAACAAAGTGAGAATCTTAACATCCGGTTTCTTTAATGGACGATGTCGGTACGATGTATCGTGACATGTGGTTGAAAAATCCTTCCATTTAAAAAATACATGGATTATAATACATAAATATGAATAAATTCTCATACAGGAAGATTAAAAGGAAGCATATTTTAGTCCTGGCGAACAGGTAAGTGATGTTTTGCCAGTTAAATAAATATAAGATTCAACTCGTGTTATTTGTTCGACATTCCGTGAAATTATAAGTGAAGAAATCCAAGGAAAAAATAAATAAAATTGTTTATTTCTCTATTAAAGCTTTTATGATATTAAAATTTGGTCTTTGCTCGTTTTATTGAAATAAAATTTACGGGTTTAAATTACATTTTCATATTGTTATAATCTGATAGACGTATAGGTGTCTATTCAAACAAATGTTTGTTATGGCGACTTGGCCAAAAATTCTGATACACCTGTGAGTCGGACTTTTTTTGTTTGTTAATCCCAGTGGGATTCGTTGGATTTCTTTAACTATCGTCGTCAAAGGGGCGTGGAATTTGGAATGAAATTCTCTTATATTTGTTGAAAAAAAAAGTCGTTGCTGTCAACGGAACTTAAAATGCGATTTGGACGACTTGTGCATTTAAATTCGTTTTTCACCGAGGAATTTAAAATGAGATCCTGTTGTGTTAAAAAGAAAAAAATTGTTGTTTTTTTAAACGAAAATGATTTTATAAAAGTACAATTCGATTCGGATTTTATTGTTGGAAAAAAAGTCATTGTTGTTAAAAGAACTTGAACTGCGATTCGGATGACTTGTATGTATAGAAATCCTATTTTAATGCGGAATTTAAAATGAAATCCTGTTGTGCTGACAAGGAAGAAAGGTGTCGTTATTAAACGATGGATTTATTTTATAAAAGTACAGTTCTAGTCGGATTGTATTGTTTGAAAGAAAAAGTCATCGCTGTAAAAAAATCTTAAGATGCGGTTCAAATGGCTTGTATGCATTGAATTCGCTTTTCAACGAGTGAAGGGGAAATGTCAATTCTCTTTAAGATTTGGATTGATGACAAACGAAATTGTGAACTCAAGAGAGTTGATTTGCTGACCCTCCGATTCCAATATCTCCAGTAGTTCCAAATTTTTAAAAACTTTTCGGTATAAAATTTAAGATATTTTGTTAGCTTTTATTTATTTTTTCTATCCCCCCCCCATCAAAATGCTGTCCTTGACATTGGCCGCTCGTAAAATAGGAACACATTTTTCTGATTCCGATACCTCTGGAACGATTGTTTAAAAACTTTTCGGTATAAAATTTAAGATATTTTGTTAGCTTTTATTCATTTTTTCTATTTTCCCCCATCAAAATGCCCCCCCCCCCCGACATGGGCCTCTCGTAAAATAGGGACACATTTTTCTGATTCCGATCCCTCTAAAAATTCCGAGTTTAAAAAAAAAATCCGATTTTTTTGTTAGCTTTTATTTATTTTTTCTATTTTCTATTTTAACCTCTCAAAATGCCGCCCCTGACGTGTGCCACTCATAAAATAGGGACACATATTTCTGATTCCGATATCTCTAAATGTCCCGATGTTTTACAACCTTTTCGACATAAAATTTCAGATTTTTATTAGCTTTCATTTATTTTTATTTTATCGTCTTAAAATGCCCCCGCCGCCCTTGCTACGCCACTGACTCCAAGTAATGAATAAATTAATGTGTTTATTATTTTTAAGCATTAAAATTCTAATTTTGTGTTGATTTCTCTTTTGTTACGAAATGTTTTTAAATAGGGTCTTTATCAAAATTTTAACCAGTTTTAAGCTAACGTAAACAATTTAAGCAGTAGTGATAATAATTACAAAGTAACCAGCAGCTGTTGTTGGCTTCGTTTGAAATTAATGAGTTTTGTAAATTACGTTTATTTTGAAAAACAAAACGAAAACAAACTTTTTTATGTTTAAAATAAATGCAGTTTGTGATTCTTTTGTAAAATTTCCTTCAAGATATATTAGTTTTCAAATAAAATGTAATTTCCGAACTTTAATTGAGTAAATGAATTTATAGCTGACAATGAAAAATAAAACTAAATAAGATGATACTCTTTTAGGTGCTTATGTGAGCATACTTTGAAAAACACACAAAAAAATATGACACCAAAAACTGTTTAGAATTTAAAGTAGAGGGAAGGGCTTTTTCGCAAAAAAGAAATTAATCAATAACGAAACCCTCCATTTCCCGACCATTTTTTTCCTTTTAGAGTATTTTTTTTAAATATTTTTTATTTGAAAAGTTAGTATCTCTCTCTCTCTCTCTCTCTCTCTCTCTCTCTCTCTCTCTCTCTCTCTCTCTCTGTATATATTATGCTACCACTAAATCTATGTCCGAATAACAAGCCCATTTAAAAGTGCCTCCCTTGAATCTGTTGTAGCATTAACTATAAATCTGAGTGAGAAGCCCCCCCCCAAATCTCCTTTAACACTAACACTAACCTTAAGTTCAAACCATCTTAAAACTACACATACTCGTCTCAAAAAAAATCCCGCATTCTCTAAAATAACTCACATGATTTTTCTCACATAAAAAAATATATTAACTGCTTTAAAACGTTAGAATAGCCTGGAAATGGTGAATAGTTTATATTAAATTTACATGTAAAACTAATCCCCCACTCTAAAATAATTGTTTTTGTTTATTTCAGCCCAAGTTTTCAGGGTGTTCACATATGATTGCTCCTAGCTCTACCACCACTAATTTGAAGTTTAGGTGATACCCTCTTAAAAACACATAATTTCTAAAAAAAAAAAAAAAAAAAACAAACAAAAAACCTCACAGGATTGATTTCCCATGGGGAAAAATAGTTAACTGCTTTAGAACCTTAGAACGGCCCTAATGTGACCTTGAACGTGTGACCTTACACAACCTTGAACCTCTGATCGCGGCCCAGTTATGATCTGCACCCTGGTCGGTACAGTTATGATATGTCGACTGGGCAACCAGGTCTGCCAACCATTAGTACGTCGCGTCACCCAGTGAGTTCTTTGTTAAGGCGTTGGGGATTCTTCTCGGATGCTTGGTCCTCAAGGCCTGTTCTCCGTGGATCGTCTAGTTATTCTGGGTGGTCGTTGACGGATACAGTGTCACAAATGGCAAATAAAGAAATATACACATATAGGGATCAACGCACATCAGCAACAAAACTCCGGAGGTTGGTTAATATAATATATATTTCGGAAATTCATAAAAGAAGTATTTACAACATATACATATAGTTGAAAATTAATTCAAGCAAGCAGTTAGTTCTACAGCTGAGCTTCTGTTGTTGAAATACCTGGTCGGTATCGCGGACTTTGCGTAATTCTTGTTAAGTGATCGACACGTTATAAGCGTTGAGTTATCAAGCAACAAGAGAGGGAGAGAGAGAGAGAGGAGAGGTGATTCTGCCGAGACGGAACAACTCGACTTAGCTCTCTTTGACTCTGATTCCCAATCTCAGACCCGGACTCTGACTTAATCTCTGATTTTTCATTTCTTTTATAATACAATTATGGAATGATGACGACACCCATGTTCGTCATCGACCAATCAAATTGCTTGGTTATAATTCGACGGGGCCTTTTCTCATTGGTTGATTATACTTCGACAGGGCTCTTTTTCATTGGTCCATTTCCAAAATTGGATTGACTCCTCCTTTAATTAACGCCCAACTTACACGTTGTATTATTTAACTCCTCCCTGGCTTACTAATGGAATTTTTCCATATCCAGGAAAATTATTTTTCCTTTGACTTAAAGTAAATCACGTGATTTTATTTGTTTTAAAATTATCTATTGATCTCATTTTTCGCTTTGATAATTCAAAGGAATTTTAGTTTATCTTTGAATTAAGTTCTGGTTGTCGGCCATTCCATTATATCAGACATTTTGATTACGTCAAAAGACCAAGAATGCATTTGTCGCTTTGAACTTATCGGACAACACATTTTCTCATCCGAGCAAAAATATTTCATAACTTCAATTTTCGTTCGACCTGATTCACCAAATGACAATTCTCGATACGTCATAAAAATATGTATTATTGTTTTGAAATTTCGGACAATTCATTTTTTCCTATTCTTTGTTCTAAAACACAATGCCGAGTCACTGCGTGTGTTTCTCTCAGATCAAAAACAACCCGACTTTTTCAACTGTCAAACTCACAGATCAAACTTGGCTCATAGTTTTGCCAATTGCGGGTGTGCAATCCCCAATTCTCTGGTTCTTGTACAATTATGATTTCGGCTATTTCAGATCAAACGCCTGTGTATTTTGGCTAAAATATTTTATGCATTCTTTTTCGCTTTTGAAGTTTAGAATGTGATTTAACTTTTCGCTACAAAGGCACTTTTGCCGCCGCCATCTCAACAACAGACTTAGCTCAGAATTTATTGACAAAAAAAAATTAATAATAATTTTTATTCCTTCAAAACCCGATCATCGTCTGGGAACAAAAAAAAATACTTTTAACCAAAAGAAACGTCGCATCAACCCTACAGGTCTGATGTGGCCTCTCTTTAGTGTTACACTAAAATCTAAGATCATTTTACATTAGATGTTTATATTAAATTTATATTTTTGTTGTTTTTATATTTCTGCCAAAATTTTCAATGTATTCATATGTAAAAAAAAGGGATAATCACATGGTTTGAACAGGCAGGTGGGGACGATTTAGCAGGTGTTAATCTACAGTTGTTATGTTGGGGACTTGTATAACAGTGTATGTTTAATGTTCACGTAATCGTGTGTATATAATGAAGTTTCTTCATGTCATCTAGTGCTCCTAATTGTTCCTTGAGTATGTGTATGACATACAATACAGTCTGACATATAACTTTTAATATACAAATGGGGATGGAACACAATGTTAGGGTTATTATCTTCCATAAAAAAAAATCATACCTTGTTCATCCCGATCTTGGTTGATGAAGCTGCCAAAAGCTGAAATGAACATTTCTTTCAAACAAACGCTCAGAAGCCTTCAGTTATATTTCAGGTAGTTTTTATTTCACCATGTTTCCTTGTTGAAAGATTGCATGCTCGTCCTAGTCTACTCTCTCTCTCTGCTCCAGGCCAAAGGCCCATTGCTAGGGACTCAACTGTTGCACTGTCTATCCTCAACTTCTCCACTTTGGACTTCTGTCCCAGACTCTCCTTAGCTCTGTAACTAAATCGTAAATGATGTACAAATTACCATTAGCGTATTAAGCGATGCTCTTTGTGTAAACAAATTGAGCTTAGGTATTTGGACAATGTCAAAACATTGTTAATTCACTGCCCGCATAGCAGCAGCCAAATAGTGGTAATGGTCAGAAGCTCTGACTGTCGTTTGGGCGGTCGGGTTTCGATTCCTGGCTTGAGGTAGTTGCTTGTCTAGCCGCACTGATGAGCTGTGAAACAGCAAAACTGTACTGTATGTTGATAACTACACACACACACACACACACACACACATCTATATATATATATATATATTATATATATATATATATATAACATATGTTATTATGTCAATGACTTACATAACATTACATATGAATTCCAAACACGTTTCCGATACTTAATTTACTCACGTTTCACAATTCCATCCTGAATCTTCTGTTTGGAAGCCTACATTTTTTTCAAAGTCAAATTCCAGGATCTTTTTATTCAAAGCTAAATATTTTACTAACATTCCTTTGTTTCAATAACATTCTCTCTGCATACCTTTTTCTACATAAGTTATAAAACAATAATAATGTTCATTATCTAACATTTTACTTTTTTAAAATAATAATAATAGTCGATTTCCTAAATCGACAATCAGCAAGGCAACCTGGCATAATATAACACAATAACACCAAAGAAATCTTGCAATATATTCATTTTTAAACAGTTCTATTATTAGATTTGAGTTTCTTGTACATAAAATAAAATACAGTTCAACATTGAGTTTTCTAAATGTTTTTTAATGCATACATGACATTTTTATGGTATTGCGACATATATATGTGCATTTATTGCAAATTACTTGGAAGCTATTAATTTATGGCCATATACAGTGCCATCTTCGGATTCCTTGCACAAAAATAAATTTATAAGGCAAATTTCATCAGTTTAATCTTGTATTTTAAACAAGGATATAAAAGTTTTACTGAAAAAGTACAGTAAAAAAATGTGACAAAACGGATGCGGTCTTCAAGAGGGAAAATATCCAAACATGCAAAGCAGAAAGTCATAACTTCCTTGTCTTTAGTCAAATTTTTGTAAATATTCAAGCTTTTTTCTGAAATCATTAGGCTCTTTCTATGTATTCCATTATTGAACTATTTTTAGCAAATTTAATTTATTCGTGTGCATTGCTAGTAAGAGATGTTCAGAAATATTTCAGATGTGACATTTTCATGAATAAACACATCTGCCACGAGTCTCTCTCTCCTAGACAGGATTAAAAAAAGTGTCGTCAACCTAATAGATCCCACACTATTAACCAAACTGAAACTTCTGTCCCATCATTGCAATATTGACCTCCTCTGACTTATAGGTAGATATTCTGTCAGGAACTTTCGTTGCATCTATTATTATCAGGAAGGTAAATCCACACAGAATTTTCACCATTATAGATTCCTATACTACAACTACCATTGCAATTAACAATTCTGTATGTCTTCATTTCACTGTCAAGTATACTGTAAAATTTGAGGTGTTTTTCCTATTGTTTCTTCAAATAACATGTTATTTCTCTTTTGCATTAAGTGAAAATCATTTTCAAATCAATAACCTCATTTGGTACTATTAAATATTTGAAATAATAAAATATGTTATTATATATGTGAAGAATATGAATGGTTTTCTTTGGTTATATTGATACTTGTAAAGTTTGTAGCTCATGATGAAACCGATTTTTGTATTGGTATCGTCGAAGAGTTTGCATAAAAAACAGATGATGCTGATGCGCTAAGCTTATCAGATTGCAACAGACAACGTCTTTCAATTCAGAATTTTTTTAAATTTCATTAAGACATTAAAGCGATAATTAATGTCAACGTTTAAACACGGACGACTCAGTCTCTTGAATGACTAAATAAAATGTAAACAGTCTTTATTTTTCCTTTTTCTCCCAAACTCTTTATCCTAAACCAAAAATGTAAAATAAAACTTGTTTTACTCTAGCCCTAACGTAACATAAAAATAATTTATGTCAGGTTTCTATTAATAATAACAGGACAAGGATATGTGACCGTTCAGACCAATATGGCCGACTGCCCCCGGTCTCGTTTATTCACGTTTACGTCCGAGAGTTTAAATTATAAACATTGAACAAAGGGGGACAACTCCCACCGACATAACATCTCCCTTTTTTATTTTATTTAATAATGTTTAATGTTCTTTTACTATATGGTCTCTCTCTCTCTCTCTCTCACACACACACACACACTTGATATATCTATTAAAAGAAAAGAGTTCATTTATTTACTTATATATATATATATATATATATATATATATATTTGTATATACATATATTATAGGTCTAGTTTAATAGGTGGTCTTGACTGACGCCCAGATCTGGTTGTTGTATACCCTTGAGAGGTGAGAGTGGGGCATGCTGTTTTGACTGTTTCTTCCCTAGGTAGATGACTGTCTTCATGGGTCTCCGATGTGTGAGCCTCGACCATTTCTGGTGGCTTGGGTACAATGTGTCGTCGATTGCGTCGCATTATTGTCCCTTCTTCTTTGGTCCGTAGAATGTAGGAACGTGGTGTATTTGCCTTCTTGGTTTGGGGGGTTGGAGCTTCTGACCCATACCGGTGTGCCATTTTCGAGTGGTTGTAGCTCTTTAGCTTTTTTTGTGTGAGTTGCTGTTGAGCTTTCTGGTTTCTTTTCCCTCTGTCTAAAATTCTCAAGATTGGGCCAACTGGGGTTTAGTAGATCCGGGTGAGTCGGGACGTTTGTCCTCAGACGTCGGCCCATTAACAGTTCGCTGGGCTAAACCCACAGTCCATTGGTGTCGCTCTGTGTGCAAGCAAAGAAAGATATGGGTCTTTTGCCTTCTTTAACATTCTCTTCATTGTTTTCACACAGGCTTCTGCAGTTCCGTTGCTTTGGGAAAAGCGGGGACTGTTTGTAACGTGCTGGAAACCCCAGTCATTTGCGAACTTGGCAAAGTCCTTCGAAGTGTACTCGCTTCCTGGGTCTGTTCTTAGGATGACAGGTACCCCATGTCTGGCAAAAATAGCTTTAAAACTCTGTATCATTGCGCTGGAAGTCATTGATGTAAGCATGGCGATTTCTGCATATCGAGAGAAGTAGTCGACAAGTATGACATAGCTGCTGCCTTTCAACTCAAACAGATCAGAGGCTACAGTCTGTCATGGTCTTGTTGGAAGCTCAGTTGTCATGAGTGGTTCAGGCGGTTGGTGTCTTAGCTCGGCGCATCTTGGACAGTTTTCTACAGTTCTTTTGATTTGTCCAGATAGTCCTGGCCACCATACGGACTGGCGAGCTCTTTGTCTGCACCTGGTAATTCCCTGATGACCAGAGTGGATTTTGGTAATAATAGTCGGTCTGAGTAGCGATGGGATTATAATCCGTGTGCCATACATCAGTAATCCATTCTCACACGTGATGCTGCCACGGTAGGCCCAATAGGGTTTAATTGATGCTGGGACATGATCCTTTGATGGCCAGCCATTTCTTACATATTGTAATATGCAGTTGCTAATTTCATCAGTTTTAGTGGCTTCCTCCAGCTCTTTCAGACGTTTTTCTGTGGCAGGTAAAGATTCCATCATGGTGTGGACGAACACTGTTGCTAACTCTTCGAGGTCCTTGTCTTGTTTGGTGGGTCCGTTGTCAGATACCGCTCTTGACAGAGCATCAACTGTGTATAGTTCCTTACCAGGGACATAGCGAATTGTGTATGCATACCTCATTAAACGTATTCGAAACCTCTGTATCCTTGCTGGAAGTTCACTGAGGTCCTTAGTACCTAGTAGTGGCACCAGTGGTTTGTGATCTGTCTCCACTGTGAAGTGTAGTCCAACAAGATAGTCTGAAAAGCGTTCACATTATGTTCATGTTATGGCTAGGGCCTCCTTTTCTATCTGTGCATAACGAGTTTCAGTTTCTGACATGGCTCGTGAAGCGTAGGCGATGGGATGTAATTTTGTGTCATCTTGTCGTTGTAATAATACTGCTCCCAGTCCATTAGATTAAGCGTCGCTAGAAACCACAGTCTCACTTGATGGATTGTACAGGCATAGCACAGGTGCTAGACACAATGCTTTCTTGATGGAGGAGAATGCATCCTGCTGTGCATTGTCCCAAAAAACGCATATTATGATTCAATAAATCCCTTAATGGTTTATTCATGTCTGCTAGGTTTGGAATGAATTTTCCTAATTGATTCACCATCCCTAAGAACCGGCGGGTTTCTGTCATGTTCGTTAGTGTTTGGAATTTCGAGATACCAGTGAGCCTTTCCGGATCAGGTCGCAGGCCGTCAGCACTGAGTATATGTCCAAGAAATTTTACTGACGACTTGGATATTTCGCATTTTCCCGAATTGAGCGTAATACCAGCAGCCTGAATTTTTTTCAGTGTGCTCTTCAGCCGGGCATCATGTTCTTGTTTCTTTTTCCATATACTAAAACATCATCTTGCATGCATATGGCTCCAATTTCGGTCTCTAGTACTTGTGACATGCGTCTCTGGTAGATCTCACTCGCTGATGAAATACCAAACGGGAGGCGGTTGAATTGGTATCGTTCGAATGGAGTTATGAAGGTCGTCAGCGAACGAGATTCTGATGAAAGTGGAATCTGCCAATACCCGCTGTTGGCATCCAACTTGCTCATGATTTTTACTTCCCCTAACTGAGCCAAAAGGTGGTCGACCGTGGAGAGCATGTCGAGTTCACGTTTTACGCACTTATTGGGATTTGTGAGATCTACGCATATCCTAATCGTTCCATTTGCTTTTGGTACTACAACCATGGGGGAACACCATTCGGTGGGTGTGCCAACCTTGCTTATGACCCCCAGTTTCTCCATTCTCTGGAGCTCAGCCCGTGTTTTCTCCATCAAGGGTAGTGGTACGCGTCGTGGTGTGGGTACTGAGTATGGAATCGCATCCGGATGTAAGAGTATGGTACATTCTTCTCCAAATGTGCCTAGGCCTGTGAATAAGTCTGGCATTTCTATTTTGGGTCGAATGGGCGTTTCTGGCTGCTGATGGTATGTAAGTTTAGGTGGACAGTTACGAGCTTAAGTGCTTCGATGGCTGGCTTTCCTAACAGTGGCTCCTCGAGATTGTGGATAATAAATATCCTCTGTTCTGCTGAAAGATCTTTATGCGAGACAGTTGCAGTGACCACTCCAGTCACTTTGAGTGGAATACGTCTTGGACCATGAAGAATTTTGTGGGTATCTGAGAGGTCTGGTAGATCTCTCCGTAACTTATATATGTGCTCTGGAATCGCAGTCACATCCGCCCCAGAGTCCAGCTTGAATTTCAGTGGCACTCCATTGATGGCGATATTGGTTCGCCAAGGCTTACTTATGCTGATCTCTGATATCGTCAGAACACCAAGGTACGCATTCTGATCGCTTTCACAGTCATCTGAGCTAGGTTTAATTTCATGCAGCCTTCGTGTACGGCAGCAGTGAGCATAGTAGCCAACCCTACCACAATTGTGGCAGGTGGCTGAGATGGCAGGACACGTGCGTCTCTGGTGTTGGGTTTTGTTACCACAGCGGTGGCACTCAGCCTCTGGTCTATACTGCTGTGTGCGCTCATTTTTTTTTGTCGATTTTCGTAGTGCAGTTCTCGCCCGGGTCTTGTCATGTGTTTACCCTGACCTTGTCTGCGAATTCGGTTGTCACTAACGTAGTGGACTGCAATATTATTGTCAGCTGGATCTTCACCAACGATATGTTCTGGGGACCGCAGGAGATGCTGTTGTGATTTTATTGTTTCACTCTGTCGTGCGCGTCTGATGGCCCCATCCAAGGTGAGGTCCGGAATCATTTGCAGACTTAGTGATAGCTTAGTATCTGTGCACCCAACTACAATTCTATCACGAATTAATTCCTCGTGCATGTCTCGAAAATTGCAGTTTTTAGCTAGTGTGTGGAGGTTAGTGATGAATGAATCAATGGACTCACCTTCCTCTTGACACCTTCGGTTGAATCTGGCCCGTTCATAAATTACGTTCGTATCACCCTTGAAATGGTCATTGAACTTTGTTACCACTATATTGAAGTTCTGGGCTTCCTCGGGTGCAAGTTTGAATGTGGCGAAAATGTCTTCGGCTTTATCACCCATACAATATATTAGGGTGTCCACTTGACAAGCATTTGGTTTTTCGTCAAGGCTGGACACTGTCCGGTAACGGTTGAACCGTCGTATCCATTTTTCCCATGACTCGGGTTGGTCGAATGGAAAGGGCTCTGGTGGACTCACGTGGCTATTCATACTGGAGGGTTATTATGGAACTTCACATATTTCTTTTTTTTTTAACGGCTCTTAGGCTCGATATTTAGTATAACTCTTTCCCCGTATTTTGCTCACATTTGTTAGTAAATCCCTTGTTCTGACCTCATGTTATGTCAGGTTTCTATTAATAATAACAGGACAAGGATATGTGACCGTTCAGACCAACATGGCCGACTGCCCCCGGTCTCGTTTATTCACGTTTACGTCCGAGAGTTTACATTATAAACATTGAAAAAAGGGGGACAACTCCCACCAATCCAAGGGACATAACAATAACCCTAATCTATCTTAAACCTAGCACTAAGCTAAACTTAACTGGTCGGGGTTAAAAACTTTAATAGTTTAAAAACAATTTATTGAAACATAATGAAAATAAATTAAATAATCTTTAACTTTATCATGCAAAAAGTTCTTATAAAAAATTATACCAGTTTAGTAACTATATTTTCTTCATAAAAAGAAAATATTTTTATGAAATGTTTCAAATAAAAACTATTTTATCTAGCTTTAAATTGTTAATACTTACCTGTTTGTATAGTGTTCCATCGTTTTAATTTTGAGGCATAGAATGTTTCTATTCAGCATATTCCAACTGTTTACATAAACAGCTGAAAAAATCCAAAGAAACATTGGTTTTAGCATTGGTTACTAACTGTATCAGTATCTTTCAAATATTTATAAATCTGTTAGTTGAACCAAGAACAACGGAAAAGAAAGGCTGGATTTATTACATGCATTGTAATGCATTAGTTGAATAGTGTTACAAACAAAATGGTATTATTATAATTGTTTTTTAATGAACATCAATGAAGTATTTGAGCTTTCGAGATATCTCTTAAAAATGTATTTCTTTTGTAAATTATAAAAGACAATTATTACACTTTGGATATAATATAAAATAATTTGTTTATACATATATTTAGTCTAATATTGTAGGGGACTAAAAATTAGAGGACAACGGGGAGGAGTAATCTGCCCCTTATATATTCCTTGTGTATTTTACTTTTGGTCACGAGCAGACGTGTTGATTTTCCCTATCAAGGAGGAAACATTTTTCCGCCACGAGGTGAGGACTTATTCCACCAGCCGGTAAGTCTTATTGAACTGTCTCCATTGTACTATATTGTATTGTTCTTTAAATGTTTGTCAATGTACAATAAATGTGTAAATATAATTGGGCTATTGTGTTTTATTTGTATGTTTCTATTTAGTTTAAACTAACAAATTGGTGACTCCGAATATATATATATATATATATATATATATATATATATATATATATATATATATATATATATATACACACACACACATAGATAATCAGTTCTGTAAAAAAAAAAGTAAAATAATATTTTTATGAACAATAAGAAAGTTAGGATGTAAATTTTATTACTAGAATTCTAATTATTATTCCCTAAATGAAAATTCCTAGGGTAGCGTAATTAAGATAGCAAAACGATTTTTCTTTTATTATTTACATATTTTTGTCGATAGAATAAGGATAGAACTAGGGTTTTCCTTTAATCGTGCACACCAAATGCAACAAGTTTTATTCGAAACTAAATTATACTTTATAGGAAAATTTCGTTCGTAAAACGGCCGTCGGTCTTCCTGCCACGGTCATATTCGGCGCCTGATACAGGATTGGCTGATATGGGCGAGTACGTTGCGTTCGGTCTCTGTGCCCCCTTACCCTCCGTGTTGTATTATTGCTATTCCTTTCTTTCCATGCTCTGCTACTAGACTGTTGTAGTTTCCAGTGCGGTAAAAGAAAATAAATAAATATTTTTTTTTAAATGGCGACAACTTGTAATCTTAATGCCTTATTAGTACGCGACGACCCTGCTTTGTTTATTGCTCGAATCGATTTATTTTTCCAACAAAAATCGATTGACAACTAGGCAGAGAAATTCTGTTACGTCGCCTCCATTTTACCTCAGGATACAATTACTGAGGTAAGAGAGTCAATAATCTCTCCACCTACGGAGAAGCCGTACAATGTACTTAAGGAGAGAGTCACAACTGCTGTAGTGCTGTCTGTGATTGTTTCCACACATAAGCGTATTTCGTAGTTGTTGGAGCAAGAGACCATGGGGGATAGCAAGCCATCCCAATTTCTAAAACGGCTACAAAAATTAGCGGAAGGTGCGATGGATAAAAACATCGTTAAACATATTTTCCTCCAACGAAGTATGAGGTGGCTATTGCTGCTCAGGACGAGTCCACGCCTATGGAACAACTCGCCGTCATGGCAGATCACATTGCAGACATATTATCCACACAATCGTCTGCAGTATCGAGCGTGCAGACCTCTGGAAGAGACGAGCTTCTGGAAAAATTAATGGAGGGCCAAAAACGGTTGAAAGCCCGTATGAACAGAATGGCGGAAGACATCACCAAACTATCATTACAACAGAAGCAGATTCAGGGTTATGGCAGCAGAGGAGGTCGCAGCCAGTCCCGGGAACGCAAACAAGAAGCTATTTGTTGGAAGCCCTAGAGATTTGGCGAAAATGCCAACTCTTGTATTCCACCTTGCAACTATAATGGGCAGGGAAAAGCCTAAACCGACAGACGAGAGCGGCATCAACTGTCGGTGCATCCTGCTCTGGCCGCCTACTTTATGTTGTAGATAGGAATACAGGCATCCCGTTTTTAGTGGACAGTGGGGCACAAGTTTCCCTTATCCCGGCAACATCAGTTGACAAAAGGTCTCCTCCCTGTAAATTTACACTGCGAGCTGTAAACGGTTCGTTATACGGACTTATGGGGAGAGGTGCATGGACCTCAAGTTGGATTTACGCAGATCGTTTATCCACGTTTTTATAGTGGCTGACGTAAGCAGTGCTATACTGGGTACTGATGTTCTGCAAGCATTTGGCCTGGTAGTAGATATGTCAGGCCAGTGTCTCAGAGATCCAAGCACACAACTTGCAACATGTGGGGTGATGGGGAGTGGCACACCATTAGGTCCACAGGTAGCACACGCAGACCAGGACGAAGCTTTCCTGAGTCTTTTGAAGGAATATACTTCAGTACCTGTCCCCTCCTTTCACAAGGAAGTTTTACCGCACACCGTAACTCATTACATCGAGACAAAAGGCCCACCCGTCCATTGTAAAGCTAGATGTTTAACACCCGAAAAAATAAAGGCTGCGAAAGCAGAATTTCAGCAGATGATGCAGCTTGGCATAGTTCACTCTTCAAATAGTGAATGGGCCTCGCCTCTTCAACTTGTTAGTAAGAGTCAAATGCATGGCGGGCATGTGGGGACTACCGAGCTTTAAATGCCGCTACGAAACCGGATAGGTACTCAGTATCACATATCCAAGATACAACAGCAGTGGCCCAGAATAATAAGATCTTTACCAAATTAGACCTTATTCGGGCATACCACCAGATCCCGGTGGAGCCCGAATATATTCCCAAAACAGCAATTACCACACGGTTGGGAATGTTTGAATTTTTACATGTGTCATTTGGTTTACACAACGCAGCTCAAACGTTCCAACGTTTTATGGACCAGGTTCTGCGAGACTTGCCATTTCTGTATGCATACATAGATGATATCCTCATTGCTAGCAAGAATAGGCAGGAACACATATATCATGTGCACCAAGTATTCGATCGCCTGAACCAATATGGTGTTGTTTTAAATCCATCAAAGTGTACTTTTGGTCAATCCGAGGTTATATTTGGGTGGGGCACCATATTTCAGAGAGAGGAATTTCCCCGTCCCCAGAGACAGTCAAGTCCATCCGAGATTTCTCTATTCCTGCTACAATGAGACAGTTGCGGCAATTTTTAGGATTAGTTAACTTCTAACGTAGGTTTCTCCCTCATGTTGCTCAAGTAATTTTGCCATTGACAGGTATGCTGACGAATGTGAAGAACTGTAACATTACACTATCGGATGAAGCAATAGCAGCATTCAACAAAGTAAAGGCCATGCTAGAAGACACCGCAAAGCTGTCCCACATTCAACCCGATAGTGAACTTTGCCTGGCAGTAGATACATCTGCAACTGGAATTGGAGCGGTCCTGCAACAAAAATGTAATGGGAACTGGCGACCTATTTCTTTCTTCTCCAGGAAATTGACTGGTGCAGAAACACGCAAGAGCACTTTTTCTAGAGAGTTGTTGGCCTCGTTTTCAGTAATAAGATATTATCGGCAGCTGCTAGAGGGACAGCCATTCTACTTGGTGACTGACCACAAGCCTCTATTAGGCGCTCTGCAGTCCTCCTCAGACAAATACTCTCCCCGAGAGGTTCGTCAGTTGGACTATATTCTACAGTTTACGTCGGATGTCAGACACGTGAAGGGAACTGACAATATACCAGCAGATACACTGTCACGAGGAATAAACTTCTTCACATTGGGACCTTCCGTCGAGGCCAACACCTTAGCTATGGAGCAAGAAAAAGACGAGCACCTGCAGAAGCTTCTGTAGAATAATGGAACATCACTGCAACTGGTGAAAATGACACACCCCAACGGCCCTAGACAAATAGTGTGTGATATCAGCACTAACAAACTGCCCCATATTTCCCAGCATCCTTAAGGAAAGACATATTCAATGCGGTACATGGATTATCACACCCAGGGGCCAATGTGTCGATACGCTTAATGACAGACAGGTATGTCTGGCCGAGGATGAAAGTGGACGTGTGAGAATGGATGAAGAAGTGTGTACAGTGTCAATAGGCCAAGGTTGGTCGACATACACGTGCGCCACTAGGCACATTTCCAGTACCAGATGAGAGGTTCAAGCACATACACCTCAACATCACCGGTCCATTTCCGACATGCGAAGGCCAAAGCTATCTGTTGACATGTGTCGACAGATTTTCAAGGTGGTTTGAAGCCTTACCAATGCCGGATAAGACAGCATACACAACAACCAGAACTTTCCTTGCTGCTTTGTTAGCAATATTCGGTGTCCTGGAAAATGTGACAACTGACAGAGGTAGACAGTTCGAGTCCAAACTGTTTCATAAACTATCAGGACTTTTGAGCACCAGAAGTATACACACCACACCATACCATCCACAAGCAAATGGTGCAGTCGAACGTCTACATCGCAGCCTAAAGGCCTCTTTCTGCGCAGTGCTTACCAGCAATACAAAGTGGTTAGAACACCTTCCTCTAATTTTGCTGGGTTTGCGCACAGCAGTAAACAGGGATATGAATTGCTCAGTAGCAGAAGCGCTGTATGGTACCGCACTACGCCTGCCAGCACAATACTTTTGTGATACACCAAATAGAGTTTGGGACCCTGCATCATTCGTTCATAGACTGACAAGAACCATGGCCAAAATGGCATATTCTCCATCAGGAATAAAGAAGTGCGCTAACACATATGTGCCAAAAGCACTAGAGACATGCACACATGTGTTTGTTTGAGATACAGCTAGGTCGCATACCCTGCAACAACCGTACCGTGGACCTTTTAAAGTCAACAAGAAAAACAACAAGTACTTCAGCGTCCTCATTAAGGGCGAAGAACAAAATATTTCAATTGACAAGTTGAAACCTGCAACACTCGAGGATGCATATTTAGAAGTAGATCCCTCACAGATGATGCCAGTCGAAGTGACATTGGAAAAACGCTCTCATAAAAAAACACGTTTGGGCAGACAGATAAAATTGCCTGCCCATTTAAGAGACTTTCTCTCTACATAAAAAATCCTCTCACAGCATTCAATCAAAAGTACTCCATATTTTGGGGGGAGTGTTGTAGGGGACTAAAAATTAGAGGACACCGGGGAGGAGCAATCTGCCCCTTATATATTCCTTGTGTCTTTTACTTTTGGTCATGGGCAGACGTGTTGATTTTCCCTCTCAAGGAGAGGAGAACCTTTTTCCACTAAGAGGTGAACTCTAAGGACTTATTCCACCAGCCGGTGAGTCTTATTGAACTGTCTCCATTGTACTATGTTGTGTTGTTATTTAAATGTTTGTCAGTGTACAATAAATGTGTAAATGTAATTGGGCTATTGTGTTTTATTTGTATTTTCTGTTTTGTTTAAACTAACAATATAAAAGGATTAATTCATTTTATTAATGGATAAGTATTGCAACATTTGTCTTCATTATATTTTGAATTTTATCTAGAATGCATTTGGAAACTTAAAATTGTGCATAACACTTTATAATATAAATTTTGGTTTTATATTCATGATTTTTAATAATTTTACTTGCAATAAACATATAAAATATATCTTTTCTTCAAATTTATAATTTAATCGTTTTTAATTTTGCAGAATATCCAGCATTTATGGGAAAAACAAGTATCATTCCATTCGAATGGATCGACATTCTCTTGGTGACTTGAAATATCGGAAAGTCTTACAAAAAGATATTTGGAAAATTCTTGGTGTAAATTTCTGAAAAAAAATGATATCCTTGAGAATATATGCATCTTTTTCTTTCATCACAGAGCATTTTATGATATATTGAGAAAACATTTTCTTGTCAACTGCATAAGCATTTATTTTCTTCTTTGTATTACTCATTAGAACACTAGCTTGAATGTTGCAAGTGTATATATATCTAATACACTTATTGTGCATATGATTAATGCACTTATAGATTCTTTTATAAATGTTAAATTTCAGGCATCCAAAATATTTGAAATGAAACACCTACAGCTATACTGAAATCATAGCTGTAAAATTAACAACTTTGAATAATTAGCTATTAAAATATGTAGGAAATTAGTTTTATTACTGGTCTGAATTCTGTGAATCTGTATTCATTATGTCATTTATATAGCGTTTAAATATCATCAAAAGAAGCTGTATAGAAATTATATGAATTTCTCCTTCATGTCCCGTTTTCTCCGATCTGTATAGATATAAATCAGTCCTATTTACTTTCAAATCCATAGATATAATACTGAGCTTCCATACAAAGTAGCACCCACCGGTTCTATACTATTACATATTATCGATAACAGTTTAAGCTATAAGAAAAATATTTATGTAGGATTTAAATAAGGTCAAATAAGTTCTATAAAATTATAATAGCAATTGCAGTTTAAACAAGTAATGTTTCCACTGAAACATAAGAAAAAGTCTCTATCATGACATCCCTTCAACGATCTACTAAATTTAAAATCAATAAAAACGGAAAAATTATGTTTCATAATTAATTCTATTTTTTGCATGAAAGCCAGTATCTAATAATACTTATAAACAAGTTATACTAAAAATGTCACATATTTTAACTTTGAAAATTAATAATAAATCTGATACTGGACATCAATATTTTTGTGAAGTATGTGGTTCATCTTTTGTAAATTAATCTAATGTCTTAAGGAACATGCGAACGCATACTGGAGAGAAACCATATGATTGTGAAGTATGTGGATCTTCCTTTTCACGGAAAAATTATATGTTGCAACATATGCGAATGCATTCTGGAGAGAAACCATATTCTTGCGAAGTATATGGCTCTTCTTTTACACAGAAACAACATATGGTGGAACATATCAGAATGCATACAGGAGAGAAACCATATTCATGTGAAGTATGCAGCTCTTCTTTTGCAAGGAAGACATATGTTGCAACATATGCGAACTCATACTGGAGAGAAGGTAGCAATAAAAGGGTTAATGTTGCTCTCAAGAGACTAGTGCCATATAGCACAACCCTGACTGAGTTAAATCAGGTGTCTTATGCATCAGGACTCTACATTGTAAGGAAAGTAATGCCAACATTCCAAAAACAACGGGAACCAGAGGCAAAAGACAAAATACCACGCTGGAAACAAAAGATCCAAAACCAGCTAAACCTGTGCCGAAGGGAATTGTCCCAGATTAAACAATTCCTAGCCGCCCCTGCTGTACAGGGACGACTGAAGAACATCATCGGCAAACTCAGCAGGAAATATGGTACAAAAGCAGGACAGCTACACAACGTAGCTAGAGAATTAGAAGGAAAAATCCCAGCACTTTCCAAACGCATTAAGAAAAGAGAAAGCAAGAATAGGGCAAAGCATGAAAACAAAACATTTAAGCAGAATGCTCGGTTATTTTACCGTAACCTAATAAGGGACACTATAACGGTGAATAACCCGCCCAAAATGCAAGAGCTGGAGGATTATTGGAGGCCTCTGTTTGAGAACGAGATCACCCATAACAAAGAGGCTCAATGGATCCATACCATTGAGAGGAGCCTAGAAAATAGGCCAGAGATGCCGGAGCCAAAAATAACAGCTGGCACTATAAAAACGAAGCTAAATGGCGTCTCAAATTACAAAAAGCCTGGCATCGACAATCTCCCCAATTTCTGGCTGAAACAACTAACATCATTACATGGGCATTATAGCAGTTGTTTCAACAGAATATTGAGCGGTGAAGAAACCACACCAGAATGGCTATTAAGAGGAGATACAACCCTCATAGCAAAGGCAAAAGAAACGCAACGCCCTAATAAATACAGGCCCATTTGTTGTCTCACTACCACCTACAAACTCTTCACTGGCCTTGTTGCGGACAGTATATACCAACACCTCTCCTGTGCCACATATCTTGAAAAAGAACAAGCAGGCTGTAGGAGGGACTGTCTAGGTACCAAAGACCAGCTCTTAACAAATAAAACTATCTTGGAAGACTGTAGGAAGACAGCGAAATTTAAGTATGGCTTGGATTGATTATCAGAAGGCTTATGACAGTGTACCACACACGTGGCTTCTACGCTGTCTAGAGCTATATAAGATACACCCGATAATCAAACAGGCCATAGCTACACAAATGAAAATGTGGCAAACAAACATGACATTAAGCCACACAAAAGGAAATATAAGGGTCATGGACGTAAACATCAGGCGAGGAATCTTCCAATGAGATAGTTTATCCCCTTTACTCTTCTGCTTGGCAATAGATCCGTTAAGCAAACTTTTAAACAAAAACAAATGTGCTTACAATCTAAGCCAGGACCGCCGACAAGACCCAAACAAACGAATTAACCACCTGCTCTTCATGGATGACCTCAAGCTGTATGCCAGTTCTGATGCCGACTTAAATGAACTCTTGCAAGTCGTACATAACATATCCAGAGATATTGGCATGAAATTTGGACTGGACAAATGTGCCAAGTGCTCCATCAAATCTGGGAAGAAGATCGAAACTGAAAATATACAGCTTGATGAATATACCACCATCAAGGACCTAGAAGGGCAGGAAGGATACAAATACCTTGGCATAGAAGAGAATGATACCATCCAGCATGCCAAGATGAGAAACAAAATTGGAAGTGAGTACATACGCCGAGTCAAGAAGATGTGCAAAACAGAACTCACAGGCAGAAACAAAATAACTGCCATTAACCAATTAGCCATGCCAGTGGTAACATACAGTTTTGGTATTGTCGACTGGCCACAAAAAGACATAAATAGACTAGACACTAAGACACGTAAAATGCTGATAATGTATAAAGTAATATACAAAAACCAGTGTCTGTCTAGAATGTATCTGCCCAGATGGAAAGGAGGTATGGGGCTCTCGGAGATTGACCATCAACATCGTGCAACTATTGTGAGCACCGGACAATATCTGATGAGCTCTAAAAACCCAACTCTCAAGATGGTACACCAACATCAGGAATCAAGAGCCAGTAGAACAACATCCATCACAAAACTGGCCAAACCTTTTGGGAAAGACTGTCTTACAAGTGAGACAGAAACAGAAAAGATACCTGCGACTGAAATAGCCAGAAAAAGTCGCCAGAAATACACTAAATCTTTCCATGACAAGAAAGTTGAAGAATGGGCCAACCAACAACAGGCCAACTATTTTCTGGACGAATATAACCAAGACTATATTGATAAGGAAGGGTCTATAAGCTGTCTAAAGGATGGATCGCTCCACTATGACCAGGAGAAGTTTATAATAGCTGCCCAAGATCAAGGCCTGATAACCAATGTGTTTAAAAAGATGAGTAGTCTCAGCAAAGACAACAAATGCAGGTTCTGCCACACAGAAGTAGAGAGTGTGAGCCACCTGATTTCTAGCTGTAAGGTTCTGCTAGGGGACGGCTACTATACAATGCGACACAATGAAGTATGCAAATATCTCCACTGGACGATCTGCAATAAGTTAAATATCGAATACAGCAAGAAGTCATGGGAACATATACCCGAAAGAACAGTCGGAAACAAGTCATATACCATCCACTATGACTATGCAATCCCTACAGCCACGTACCTAGAAAACGGAGCTGTAAAACCCGACATTGTAATATGGGACAAGAAGGAGAAGGAAGCAACCTTGGTGGAAGTTAGTGTTCCAAATGATGCTGGGTTAAACAGAGCTGAGAGGAAAAAGATTACCAAATACCAGGGTCTTATGTATGACATGAAAAGAAACTGGAACCTTAAGAAGATCTCTATCATTCCAGTAATTATAGGAGTAACCGGACTTATGAAAAGAATTTTACAAACTATCTTACAAATATACCAGGTAAACCAAGCGCAAAGGAGATTCAAACAATTGCACTTAAAGGGACGGTTAGAATCTTAAAAAGATCTCTCGGTTGGAGTGTCTAAAATAGCAGGTGTATGTTTGGCATCTGGTAGGATGCCCCATCCCTGGCTTAAACAAAATGATAAGAAAAATGAAAAAATAGAGAGAACCCCGACATTGTAATATGGGACAATAAGGAGAAGGAAGCAACCTTGGTGGAAGTTAGTGTCTCGAATGATGCTGGGTTAAACAGAGCTGAGAGGGAAAAGATTACCAAATACCAGGGTCTTATGTATGACATGAAAAGAAACTGGAACCTTAAGAAGATCTCTATCATTCCAGTAATTATAGGAGCAACCGGACTTATGAAAAAGAATTTTACAAACTATCTTACAAATATACCAGGTAAACCAAGTGCAAAGGAGATTCAAACAATTGCACTTAAAGGGACGGTTAGAATCTTAAAAAGATCTCTCGGTTGAAGTGTCTAAAATAGCAGGTGTATGTTTGGCATCTGGTATGATGCCCCATCCCTGGCTTAAACGAAATGATAAGAAAAATGAAAAAAGAGAGAAACCATATTCTTGTGAGGTATGTGGCTCTTCTTTTACACAAAAACAAACTATGTTGCAACATATGCGAAGGCATAGTAGGGAAAAACCATATTCTCGTAAAGTATGTGGCCTTTCTTTTAAATTTAAACAAAATATGTTACAACATATGCATAGGCATACTTAAAAGGACACATCTCTGTTTTAAGTATTTATGTCTTCTTTCTTCAAAGAAATCTATGTTTCATGCAAGCACATACTATAAGAAAACATCCTTTGTAGTATATCGCTCTTACATATTAAACAGATATACTATGTTGTTGTGTAATTAAACAGATATTGCATAGATATGTGGCTCTCCTCTTCAAACAACTACAATGTACTGATGCTACAAAGAAAACATTCTATTAAAGTATTTAGTTAATTTATAATGTAATAGTATATGTAGCAACACAGATGAATACACACATGATAAAAACTATTTTATTTTGTAGTGTGTGATTCTCTTACAGATAAGCCACATGTGTGACATCTGCGAACACATAGTGGATAAAAACCATATTACTGTGAAATATTTTTCTCTATTTTAATAACGAAGTGAAACTGCCTTACATAAAACAAATGTTAGCAATCATATTCTTATCAAAAGTGTAATAACCTTTGTCAAAGAAATCCAATATTTTGCAGAATATATTGTTCCTTGAGCAAAGATATTTGTCTAATATATAGCTATTCATTTTCACAAAGTTCTAACATATTGCAGCTACTAAAAAGGCATAAGTGTTAGAAAGAAAAATTTCAAAATAGAGAAGCACTATGTTATTGTAACACGTTCCTTATCTCATACAAAGAAACGATAATTCAAGACCCAGTGAACTAAGTGCTAGAGAAATTCAAACAATTGCACTTAAAGGGGCGGTTAGAAACTTTTAAAAAATATATCACTTGGAATATAGAAGATAGTGGGCGAATGTCTGGTCTGTGGAAGAATGTTTCACCCCTAACTTAAACAAAATAATAAGAAAATAAAAAAGAAACTTCCTGTAATTATGCGGGGGAAGGGCTTGAATAAGTTTCCATACTGTTTTGTACATGCATTTAAAATTGTCGTAGACTCTTGAGAATTCAGTACGTTATTGCTATACATTTTGAGATGATTGCCCAATTTTTATGATTTCAGATTTAAATGAACAACTACAGCAGGAATTGGAACACACCCTTCCCAAGGAGACTGATATACAATAAAATTCGGTTTTAAACTTTCAGAAAATGCCACAAAACGTATGGAATGCTTTAGACTGTTTTGGACCATATTGCATGAATCAAGCATTAGTCTTTGAATGGCATAAGAGATTTAAGGAAGGCAGGGAGTCTATGAAGGATAATGAAAGGTATGGGAGGAGTGAGGAAGTCAGAAAATTAGAGTTAATTGGCCAAATAAAGAATTACATGGATAAGGACCATCGTATGTCTATAGAGACAATAAGTGCATTGTTTAATGTCAGTGTGGGAACTGTGTACACACTTATCCACGAGGAACTGAAGATGTGGAAGATTTGTGCAAAGTTTGTCACAAAAGTGTAATCCCCAACTCCATCTTTTTCACAGATCATTTGACCAAGATGGGCATCTCTTGTTTCTTCAATACCACTGTTTGTTTAGTTGTGTGTTTTCTGTAAAGTTATTAGAACGGTACAACAAGTGCATTGCAACCAGAGGAGATTACTTCGAAGGGTACTAGAGTTTCATGTGTTTACTATCAATAAAGTGCCCATACGAAAAAGTGTGGAATCTTATTGAACGCACCTCATAGATGCCATTTGCATTATAAACAAAGATTTTTAAAAATGACTTTGCCAATATATCTAGTTAATCAAGTAAAAGATATGTTTAAATTGCACATACATCAAATTTCAGAGTGCAATATTTGGGTCGTATTCCCAGAAATAAAATATTCGTGATCTATATGTTAAAAAGCGTGTAGGAAAAATAGATCTGTGCTAGCATACAAGTCTAATTGTAGTTTTTACAATAATTTATAATAATAAGTTATTCTGAGACGAAATCGACCTAAAAAGACTGCACCATGTTAACCCCATGTAACATAGTCGCATGATCCGTTGTTTAATGATGAAGCAAAGACACACAAATTGACAACTCACATGCCGAGTTAATGTCACACCAACATTTAAGCTGTTGCATGGATATAACGTCATGGAATGAAATGTATATATTTTTTCTAAGAAAAAGGAGGAAAAGAAAGGAAAATATGTGTGATAGTTAAGAAATTACGCTCGACATACGCGCGGATTTCCTCCCTCATACCCTTTCAAAAGAAAAACGGTTGACCTGTGAGTTCTACAAAGAATTATGGCAACACAACAGTTGGTTGTAACTAAAAATAAAGGACTGATATCTGATGAGAGAAAAATAAAAAGAGAAAATATTGTGTTGTGATATAAATACATGTTCGGCAACTTTTGTATGAAAAAGATAATAAATATTTTTTTTCACCTACAAAGTTCGTGTCAAAGTTTATTTTTCTTTTCCTAGTTTCTAAATACAACGTTTGGTTAATTTTTTAAAGTAATAACTGTGGGGTATATGGTTAGAAAAAAATAAAAAAAAACGTACCGGGCGTATCTGTAGTTACTGGTAGTAGTCAATGGGAAGAGAACCATGGCCGTTATTGTAGTCAATGAGAAGAGAGCCATGGCCCTTGTTGACTCAGGCTGCACCACAACATAGAGACTGGCGATAAGAGAGTTAGGACTAGAGGTGCTGCAGAAATGCTGATCAAGCGCAGGCTTGGAGCACTCGCAGATTTTATAGCGGAATTCCAGTTGAAGGTATCTGTAGTGCTGGTCCCATCAGAAAAGAACAATGCGGATTCGATGACACTGGTAAAGAAGGCCTGGCTGCAAGAGGGAAAGGAGGTTTCCTCGGTATGCTGTGCAGGGGAGGAACTTAAAAAGTTACATGAAATGCACCACTTTGGTTGAGAACGGACGTTATTCCTGGCAAGAGAGGTTTACCCGGAAACCACCGAGAAGGAGGTAATGGAGCACTGTCAGGAGTGCCAATCGATAGTCCACGGACCATCCAGACACGAAACAGTAGAGTTACACATTGTGGAGGACTGGAAGTGATTGGCCATTGATGTGACCCATTATCGTCATAAGCTGTGTCTGTCGATGGTCGACTGTGGACCGGGGAAGTTTGCCATATGGAGAGAGATCAGGGCAGAAGCTGCATGGGCGATCGGAGGGGTCATCGAAGAAATATTTTTGGAGAGAGGGCCGGTTGAGGAACTGTTAATGGAAAATGGCCCCGCTTTCCGATCAGAAGCCTTTAAAGAGGTGTGTGATAAGTGGGGAGTAAGGCAATTTTTTAGGACAGCGTATCGGCCGAGTGGCAATGGGATAGTGGAGAGGAATCATTGCACCATCAAGGCTGCTGTGGAAAAAAACAACATTTCACGCATAGAGGCAGTGTTTTGGTACAACATCTCACCGAAAACCAGACAAGATGAGACAACTGTGCCTCATAGAGCCATCTTCGCATATGTGGCGGCATCCATGCAACAAAACGGTAGGAATTGAGGGTGAAGAAGCTACCATTAAAGTGGGCGAGGTGGTGTGGGTGAAGCCCCCAATGCAAAATGTACCACTCGCTGGGGGATGGGGGTCGTAACGGGAACGCAGTCGAAGAACAATGTGATGGTGAATGGCGTTCCTCGGCATATCCTAGACCTGCACCGAGTAACCCTGCCGGTGCACACTGATGGCAGTGAAGAGGAGGAAGTCGAGATTCACCAAGAAACTAACGATGCATCTCAATTCGACTTAGCCCCACATTGTGGTTCTTTACAACTGGGCGAGAATGTCTGTAGTGAACCTGAAAACATCGACCCCCAAGAAGTTGTTACCGAGAGGCCTCAACGTGAAAGGAGGGGGCCTGCTTGCATGAAGGATTATGAAGTGTCTTATTGATCTCGAAGATCAGGGGGGCGTGTGGGGTATATGGTTAGAAAAAAAACGTACCTGGCGTATCTGCATCGCTCTTTGGGAAAAAAGAAGGAAACGATGGCTAGCTCATTTATATACACGAAGGGCATCTTGGGAAGGCAGGGCATGATGGGAGAAGCTATTTTTCCCTCTCTTTTCTTTTTTTTCTAGATAGGAGGATTTAAAAGCTGGAAAAAATACCCTGGATGGGGCAGAAAGAAAAGAGTCGTGAACATCTATTGAAAAGTATTTCGTATTTCTGACGTTCAGATTGTGCGGTGCGACATTGGTGGCGAGAGGCCAGGTGTGGTCGATTAGAAAAGAAGAGGGCAGAAACGTGCTGTTGGGAGAGCGATTCGTATCGATTAGAATAACGTTACAAACTTCTAGTAAGATGGGAATACTTCCTTTACAACCAGTCTGTAAAATAGGCCTTTTTATCAGTGATAATTAAAGACACTTTTCCAGTATCACAATTTTTGTGAAATTAACTTTTATCTAAAACGTAAAATATTGATGGCATGTTGAAGTACTTTTTGTATGAGGTCAGTTTTTGTAAAATAATTTAAGATCTGCCTTTTATTCAATGTTCTTTTCAGGTGTTGAAAAATAAAAGAAAACAGATAAAATATAACAAAAGGAAATAGGAAATTTGTCAGTAGGCAATATATAGGAAGCTGTTACTAGGTGGACAAAAACTTTGACATGAAATTGATATGACTAACAAAAGGATAGAACACTAGACCTGTAGATAAATTTAGTTGGGTTGCGGACAAGTTGGAGAAAAGCTATGAGTTTGTGACAGCTAAGGAGTGTTTATGACGGTAAAAACAGTTTTCAGACTAATGTTTAGCGACATTTTTACAACAGTTTAGTTGTCGACTGTCCAGTTAATGACAGGTAGGGAAACAGTTGAACTTGGCAATTTAGAGTTGGACACAGTTGAACACATATCGTGAAACGGAGCAAATAGGGAAATAAATTGATCAAATAACTGACGGAAACAACATTGACAGTAGATATAGATATGGACCTTAGAATTAAGAGGGTAGTTTTTCAGATAGTGTCACACACACCTAGAGTCCAACCGACATATATGTAAAGTGTCACAGTCTGTATTTTCTTTTGTTTCCCATTTCTAGTGTTATTTTTACATTTGTGGACCCGTGCAGTCAATGACGATTAAAATGCCAATGCGAAAGAGATGACGACACAGCCAAAACAAGAACGAGAAAAAACGAAAAATAACAAATCCACAGCACACAATGTTTGAATGTGTTAGTAAACATGTGGCTAAATGATGGGAACTTAAAAGCGGCTAGGGCTCGAATTATCACTACAGACAAAAAAAAAAAAAAAACTGAACCGTTGCAAACGCCAGTCAACAAAGCAACAAACAGGAAGAAAAAAATAATAATTAACGTTAGTTCTCTTACCTGCTTTTCAAAGTTGCGACGTTGCTGTTTTAGCGTTGCGGCTCGTTGTGCCTGGTAACATTTATATCAATATTAAACGAGACCTTTCATAGGCCCAAGGAAACAAGTAAAGTGTTCTCCCATACAAATAAATTTGTGGAAATAACCTCTCGGTGAAAAAAAATAAAATAAAATAAAAAAAGAATAAAACGAATCCCAGCCGAGATTCACTCTTTGTTAATTAGAGAAAAAATAGTGTCTTTGGTCTTCCCAAAATTTGAATTTCGACGTTAGTCACACCAAAAGAAAATTTTAACATATTAGGTTGGCCAAAGGGTAGCAGGTAATAGATAGGGAATCGAAAAAATAAGGGACACATTGTTACTTCTGGCCTTCCCAAAATTAAATTCCGACGTTAGTCACATCAAAAGAAAATGTAAACATATTAGGTTGGCCAGAGGAAAACAGGAAATAGAGGGTCGTAACATAATTCGTAAATTGTGTCCATGAGCCAGGATTACCGACCTGTTCCACCGTCTACCAGTTCCAACTGATCTATATATATATATATATATATATATATATATATATATATATATATATATATATACACACACACAATCTCTACTCCTCCTGTCATTTACATGTGTTAATTACCCCTTCTACAAAAAAAAAAAAAAAATAGATAATCCTAACACCCCCCAGAATTGAGGTAAGGAAAATTCTTTCAAATGAAGCGGGAGGGAGTTTGGTGTCATAATTGGTTGCTGTATACAAGGATCGACCCCTACAAGCAAAAAAAAAAAAGAAAAAAAAGTCAAAAGCAAAGAAGAAATAGACACAAAAACGTTTCACAAATGAGAGCCAGTTTTAACCCTCATAACTGGACAGAATACTACTGACAGTAAAGTAGTACAGAAAGAATGCATGTGTGAACCTGCAAAAAAAGTGAAAACGGAAACGTGATCTATAAAGAATGTAAGACAAGATAGAGACAAAAGCACAAAATAAAAGAAAGACTATGAACTTTAAGGACAAAAATGCGTGAAAACAGGCGATCGACAGATAAAGAAAGGAGAAAAGAAAAATGAAATAAAAACACGGGCAGAAAATATATACAAAAGTCAATAAGGTGAACTTTTTCATCTATTTTTTGTTAACTCTGCAGAAAAATGTCTGGTTTTAAACATTTTTTTTTTTTTGATGAAATATTTTTAGTTTTTGTTTTGTTTTTATTTCATAAAATGTGTTTACATATACGATTCACTGAAAGAGAGAGAGATTGTCGTAGTGACAGAAAATAGGGGAATGTCTGGTAGCAGCTATAGACAATGAAAAAAGAAGAGATTGAGAATGGGAAAAAGGATCGTCTAAGATAAAGAATAGCGACAGTAAAAGTATATTTGATTCTTCCTGAATGTTTTGAATTGATGCTAGGTTAAAAAGAGAACAGAAGAGAGGATTGTAGCAGACGAAAATTGCAACAAACACAAGCAGGAACGAATTCTCGCAGATGGAGATTTTGAATCCACTTTCTTCCTGGCTTGTCCAATCAGAAACCAGCTCTCAGTCACATGATCGATTTTATAAAACGTAAAACCGGTAAAACACTTTCTCTTATACATTCCAATTAATTAAATAGTACTCTCTCTCTCTCTCTCTCTCTCTCTCTCTCTCTCTCTCTCTCTTTCTTCCCTCCTCTTGCTGAGAGCACATCCCTCTGGTGGAGCACGACTTTGCCCGGGCCCTTTGGCCCCGGGCTAACATGGCTATCTCCACATGCGATATGCACTCTCTTTTTACCACAGGATTCTCTAATCTTTTACCACTCCCCATACATTGACGCACGCTCCGGCTACCAACCTCAACACGTATCTACTCAGTACTTTTCTTTTTCAATAGGCCTGTATTATCATCACCGTCTCCACACAGAAATTCTTTTAAAAGCTAACCTGTTTCATTATTCTTACTATCGAAGATAACCAATAAAGCTGTTTTTAAATGTTTGAAAGATATTTCATATTTCATTTTTACAAGACAATAAAATCAAATTCTTTTGTTTGGAGTTAACTGTATATTAAATGGGACAATACATTGAAGAAAAGCAAACAGAAGCGATACTGGTTTTTATATAAGCTATCCTTTTTGTTGATGTGTGTTCTTTTAGTTATGGGTGTCGATTTTGTCCCAGCTGTTCTGCATATAATATACGTTGAAGGGAGAAGAATGAGGATGAGGCGCAACAAGTTGATGACAAGGGCGTCGGGCGCTGGAGGAGTCTAGAGGTTGATCGGTTTGTCATTTTGTAACTTTCCATAATTGTGATGAGCTCATTCGCCCCCTTCCCTGTTAACAAAGTTTGCTAGTTACATGGCAGATTTTGGAATTAGATATTCGGTGATTAAAGAAATCGCATGGGGTCTTCAACTATTGTAGGACCAAGGATTTGTCTTGTATTATGTACTAGTGGATGAAGATGGTATCAATAGTTAAGAAAAGTATTTAAGTCATGGTGTTTTAACTTGGCATAGAGATTTTGGGAAAAACTAAAATAAATGCTTGTACGATGCAATGAAAACGGGAGTCTGGTATCATGGATATTTTTGTTATGTAATTTTCACGACTCAAAAAACACAGTGCTACTTTCATGTAGGGAGCTACTATCTGGGATATAATTTGCAGGGATACTATGCAAGGAGTTGAGCAGCAAGATGTCTACAAATGGTCTAGAAGTGATTTCGTTAGCTTCTTGATATGATTGAGAGAAGTAACAACTGCTTGATTTATGCTTAGAATAATTATATTTATGTACATATGCAGCTGTGAAACTGAAATAAATGAAAATTATTAACATAAATGCAATAGGGAATGTACAAAAAGGATATAATATTTTACAAAAATAACATACAAACAAATAAATAATACAATAAAAAACGATATGAGATAGACATGACAGCGACACCAGACACATGCAATACAAACACGACGATAAAAAATACAAAAGATATAATAAACAAACCTTACATACTTCCTTATATCTAAACCATGACCAATAAAATATATGCAGAAAAAAATGTGAATTCTTACCTCTTTTTGTAGCTACAGACAAAAACTGCCACTATATCGAATTGACCAAACGAAGCGATCTGTTCTCTCTGGGGGGGGGGGTCTAATGTAAAAAAAGATTGGGGTGAAGCACTGAAGCACTAGCAAAGAGTTAGGGTTTCAGTACTTGTCAGTCGGAATACAGCAGCCAGACGAACTGTAAAACTAGTACCCTCACACCTGTCAGATAAGAATGACCGCATTTTATCGTGTAAGCATACATAGTAAACAAACACCCTAAATATGCTCAGTTTTAGTGGAAGGAACTATGATACCCTGTGGAAGTGGCCTGTATCATTCCAGTTTTAGTGGAAGGAAGAGATATGATACCCTGTGGAAGTGGCCTGTATCATAAGATGTTTAATAGGTTCTACGATCCAAAAGGAGACAGAGAATGACTGAAAATAATGTCTTTAGAAATAGCGACTGGAGACGTATTGCATGCATCCAGGACGTGCGAAACTAGGTGAAAGTTAAACATTTGAAGACATTTGGCATAATGTGGACGTCTATTCAGTTAAATTTTGTCAAAAAATAAAAATAAATCCATTTCATTTTTGTGTGCATGTAAGAAGAAAATAATTTACATTACAATTTTGCTTGCATATATATATACTAGCCATGGTGCTCAGCGTTGCCCGGATGTTTGGAGGTGTGTGTTGACCAAAAAAAAAAAATGTTGTAGTAGGTAGCAGGCTTGAACCCGTACCGCGAAGGAGGAAAAGAACGTGAAAAAAAGAGAATAGTGAATTCAATGAGTTGGTAATTAACTTTTGCCCGAGTGGAGGATATTGGCACAAGGACGAAATTTTTTTTTTTTTTTTAAATAGAGAGAGATGGGATCGAACTCGAAAATGTAGAGTAATTAGTCTTCTTCGCTAACTATTAGGCCAAAGAGGATAGTGAATTCGATGAGTTGGTAATTAACTTAAGAATCGTAGAAGTCGCCACACATGTGCAGAAATGAACGTTGTTTTTAAATCTGGCCGGGGGTCAGGTAAGGTTCCCGCTTTCTGTCATGCTATTTATTTGCTTCCCCACAAAAGCAAATTAGACACAAGGTGGATTTAATGTGAGGGAAAACCAGCCCCCCCCAAAAAAGAGGCCACTCTTGCAGTATCCAAAAAAGTAGTAATTTTCTCAGTATGAAGGGCTTCCCCTACATTTACCGAGGACCAATTAGTAAAGCATCAGAATTCCCGGCCCGAAGGCCAAGATTCCCACTTTTCCTAACAGTTTCGCTTTATACAAAAAAGCTAAACAAACACCCAAGATGACACCATGGTGGGAATTTTGTTTAACTCAATCAAAAAAAGGAAAGAAAGGATGTCCGTTTGCGAATACAATATATTACGATTTGGGAAATATGTGAAAACTTCTCGCGGAATATAACCAATGCTAAAATCCAGATGCAAAAAGCTTACACAAAGGCTCGCGAACATACACAAACGCTCGTTCCTATTTTACCTTTTATACATTCGACTGGATTGAGTGTCCGGTGTTGCCCGGGTGTTTGGAGGTGTGTGTTGAGAAAAAAAAAAGTGGTAGTAAGCAGGCAGGCTCGAACCCGTACCGCAAAGGAGGAAAAGAACATGAAAAAATTGCGACGTTTTTTGCCGTTGCGTCGATCACCAAACCGGAAGTAACGAAGGTTTAAATTAAGGCTAGTTAACCGAAAAAAGGGGATGACTTTCGAAAATATCGGCGAAAAAAGCGACCCCTCCTTGTAGAAAAGTGTCCAGTTGCGGGTGAAGGAATTAATGTTTTTAGCCAATTCTTTGATATTTGTCGCCCGAAGGGTCGAGCTTCAAAACAATAGCAATCTCGTGAAAATCCGTCGCCTCTGTCGAAAGTTTTAGGCATACATGCATACGTGATGATTGAAATATGATGATATGATATACATACAGACATACATGCATACATTTAAACAGCCAGGTGAGATTTATGTTATAGTGGATGGCAGTAAATTCGTTCTTTAATATTGCCGTCTATAATATAAATCTCACGTATCTGCTTAAATGTATTTATGCATGTATGTATGTATGTATGTATGTATGTATGTATGTGTGCCTAAAACTTTCCACAGAGGCGACGGATTTTCACGAGATCGGTAACATTTTGAAGCCCGATCTTTTAGACGACAAATATCGAAAAATTGGCTAAAAGTATTAATTACTTAACCCTGAACTGGGCACTTTTGTATAGAGGATCCGTTTTTCACTCACAATTTTTTGCAAGTCATTTAACCCTCGCATTTACGACGTCGCTTAAAATGCGTTATTTCGACCGCCCGTGACGTCACAACCACGTTAGGCATATTGGTAAGACAGTCTGTCTTCTTTTCACCTCTGGCGCATTACGGGTTCGAGTCTGCTTGCTACTACTTTTTTTTTTTTTTTGCGCCCGCAATTTTCCCTTTTTTGTTTTGCTTAACCAACACCCTTACACACACCTCCATTATCTTTTTCGCCTTTGCGTCACGGGTTCGAGCCTGCCTGCCTACTACAACATTTTTTTTGCTCAACACACACATCCAAACACCCGGGAAATGCCGGGTAACGCTGGGCAACACCGGGTTACACCGGGCACCCAGGCTTTTAATAAAAAAATTTTTAATTACATTTTTACCCCAAACAAGGCACATTGCCACTTTGTTGTAGGGGGCTACTATCAGGGACATAAGCATCAGGGGTACTGTGTAGGAAGTTGGGCAGCAAGATGTCGGTTCACGTTGCACTTGAACTTCTGTATGTCAGTACAGTTGGGGAAGCAGGGACCCGGAAGGGAATTCCAAAGTCTAGCTGTTCTGGGCAAGAAACTACTGGAGTAGAAGGCTCTCTTGCATCTAGGGATTTCTAGGGTGCAGGGGTGGGATTTAGCTGCTTGTCGGGTTTGTTGGGAGTATTTACGTCGAGAGGGTACAAGTGCTTGCAGTTCGTCAGAGCATTCACCGTTAAAGTACTTGTAGAACAGGCAGAGGGATGCAACATTTCGTCGATGGGACAAAGGCTGAAGTTTAGCTGACAGTTCAGGACCTATCATATTCGCGACTCTCTTTTGAACACCAGCGCAAATATGACAACAATACACCATAGATGGACGAATGGTGGCCTTATAGAGGTATAGGATACTTTCCGGCGTTATTAGTTTTCTAGTACGGTAGAGAGAACCCACCTTCTTCACAGTGGTCCTGGCAATGTTCTCAATGTAATTGTTCCAACTAATGTTTCTGGCTAGTCTATATATATATATATATATATATATATATATATATATATATAGAGAGAGAGAGAGAGAGAGAGAGAGAGAGAGAGAGAGAGAGAGAGAGAGAGAGAGAGGGAGAGAGAGAAAATAAAAAAGGAACAAACCGTATTATGTGTTCACCAACGTTTCGTCTTTATTTCGAGACTTCCTCTGGGTGAATAAGGCAAAAGTGGCATGCTCATTTTTGTATGTCCAAGAAAGGCTTTTTTCGGGGGAGTGGTTTTTCGAGAGGGTTACTATGTTTTACAATTTTTTCTATACTTCCTAGATCATAATATCTACGATTTGCGAACAGACGTCGTGTCTATATTTATTTTGATCGACTTTTATAAAATCCATGCTATTCCGTCATTTCGCGTGTTTGTTGGTCTTTTTCATATACATAAAGTGAAACTCACAGATGCAAAGCCGTTTGCAGGCTTTCGTATTAGGAGGAAATAATAAAATTAAAAGGATAGGAGATTGACATGACAGCGACACCAGACACATGCGATATTTCTTGGACGATAAAATATAGGCTAATATGTGAGGAAAACGTTTCATAGTTCCCCTTTTTTCGGAGGAGCTTTGTTTCTCCAACATGGTGGGGAAATAAATAAATGAAATGGTGGAAAGCTGAACTGACTGACGACGAAACAATCTAATCTCAAAAGGGCCTCGTCTAGGGCATTGCAAATCACAACCCTAAAAAGTATGGGCACCTTACTTTCTTATGCTACATACCACACAAATGAATAATTATTAAAATGCATTTACCCCATTATCACGATAAGTCATGGTGATTTGATTTGGCCAGGATATTTAGTGGAAAACGAGATATAAAATGCTGTACGATGCCGGGTAAACGAGCATCCGGGATTATTGATATTTTTTTATTATTGCATTTTCACGCAAGACAAGGAACAATGCCATTTTGATGTACTATCTGGGACATAATTTGCAAGATACTATTTAGGGAGTTGAGCAGTAAGATGTCTAAAATAGATCTAGAAGTCAGGCTTACTGTTTCTGACGATCTCTGAGACGATCGATGGGGGCCGAAAATGGCATCATTAAAGGGTGTTACTAAGAGGGGCCATATTAACGGAGTCATCAGTGTTACGAGGGTGAATGTGATAATGTTTTTCTAGTTCCTTGAGGTAAAAAAGAACATTAAAAGTCGAATATAAAAATTTATAATATTGTTTTATTTAACATACCAAGAAATAATATTTTATTGTTGACGTACTTTTTTTTGTGTGTGCCGATTCAACACGCGAGCAATAATAATAATAATAATAATAATAATAATAATAATAATAATAATAATAATAATAATAATAATAATAATGATAATTGAATAAATCGCCCGATGTTTGTAAGAATGTGAAAATGTTCTTGAAAGAAGTGTTCTGGCATAAATGCTATGTTTGTAATTTGATGTACAGTCGCTAGGACTTTATATATATTTTTAAAAGAGTCTGTCAGGATTTGAATTAAAATATGCAATTAAAAGCAGAAGAGGTAAATCTTTCTCTGACTGAGGCAGAATGTCATTTTTGTAGAAAAATGTTTCCTTCTTTTTTTTTTTACGAAAAAGAAAATAGAATTTGTTGTTTTAATCAGTTTCATGAATATATCTCGTTAAAATGTTTTTGACTCCTATGATTTCGACGATCGTTTTTATAATCAAAAGTTATAATAACCAACTAATCAGAAGCTTCCAAAGCTACTATAAAATTGACAAATTTCGGATTCAATTAGCTCGCCGTCGTCTCTGTCACGAACCTGCATTTGATTCTTCGCCGCCATCTTTGTTACTAGAAATTACTCAACACTCAAGATGGGAATTGCACTCCATCTTCACCGCCATCTTTGTTCAATATAATGTCTCATCACTTAACAGGTTATGGGCCCAGCCCCAGCTTCGTCTTTCCTTTGCCGGTTCAGAATCTAAATTCAAATTGTGGCAGGTGGAATTTCTGAGGATTCGGAAACCGCACAAAGTTATACAATCTGCAATAGAGAATCTTAACCATGGCCTTCGTTATAAAGATAGCCGGCCAGCTGAAAAAATGACGTCATCGCCGAGGTCCCAACAAGCAAGATATGTGGAACTCTTAGACTGTCAATAATGAACAGTAATTTTTATAGACAGCGTTACAAAACTTCAAAATTGGATTGAAATAAAGAAAGAACACGATGATTTATACTGAAACTCATCTAATAAAAAAATAATAAAAAGAACACAAGTTGTTTGTTTAAGTATTATAAGCAATTGAATATTTCATTGTATTATAGATTTTAAAGATTAGAATGCGTTCTTTAATTACTTATAAATTACGTTTTAAAAAAGTGAAGGAACACGATTTGATTTTAAATAAATTTGAAGTTTATTTAATATAATTAAATGAAAATTATGCATGTAAGATTATGATTATTTGTAGCAGAACACAAGCAAAACATTTGATATGAGTTAAGACAATAAACAAATATTAAAATTAAACTATTTTTTTTAATCAAAATGAACAATATTTTTTTTAATCAAAATGAATATTTTTTAATCAAAATCAATATTTTTTTAAAATCAAAATGAATATTTTTTAATCAAAATGAACCACGATATTTTTAAATGCAAATGAACCACAATATTTTTTCAAAATCAAAAACAATATTTTTAATAAATTCATGAAATTCATGAAATATTGCACATTATCCCAAACTTACCGTGTTAAAGAGAGAATGAGACGCTATCTTGAATTTTCAAATACATCGGTAAACACTGTATGTTTTTCGAGCTGAATAAACATGTTACATTGAATAAAAACACGAAAAATATTTGGTAGAAAAGTAACTTATCTTGCCTTTGATAACATTTATTTGTTATATATTTGTTTTTTGACAACTTTTTCTAATCTATGTGTACAGTAATACAAACCCAATTACGTGAATGAAATGAACTTTAAGATCACGAGTGAACGCGCGTTTTTTTTTTTAGTTTAGTTTCATATATATATATATATATATATATATATATATATATAAGTATTTTTAAATTTTATCTTTCTAGCTTTAAAAAAAAGTTTTAAAATTTTATCAGCCGGCATAATTTATTTTTAAATATTGAAAAATTTCAGGAAAATTAATTTTTGCTAGATTTTTAAAACATGTGTGTCAACAGCTTAAAAAAAATCGTCTCTTCAAAAGAACGTGTTTTAAAGAGTCGATGTTGTCTCGCATTTTCAGTAGTTTTGTATGCTGTAAAAAAATTTTTTTAATATTAGCAATTTATTTGAAGCTTCTTCTTTTGAATGGTAAAAAACTTATGATGATAATATTGAATTAAATTATAGTTACATCGTGTTAAATACAGGGGGGAAGCACGTTAAAACTTACTTTGCTGAATGGAGATGGTGTAAAATCTTTTTTTTTTTCTTACTGCATTATAATTCTTTATCTTTCGGAAATGAAAATACTGTCACTTTTTGGTCCTTTACGATAATTTTCTCGGCACTTTGGAACGATGCACCGTGAAGGCATTTTAATAAAAAAAAAAAAAAGAAATATTACACTGACTTCAAGACGTTACGAGTTACGAGTGACTACCGGTGATTACCGGTGTCAAGCAACTAAGGGACTATCCGTGATGACGTCAGCAGATTAAATTATTTTTGCCCACCGGCCATCTTGTCTTTTAAGACGGTCTTGATCTTAACGACCCCGAATTTCTCGAATAGAACGCGTCTATTTTTCAGAACTGATTCAATGCTTAGACGATAGAAGTCTGTCTCTGAGTATGAGATGCCTAGGATGATGGACGAAAAGTATTGAATGTAATAAACTCACACAAGCACAGTAAACGAGAACTTGTTTTTATTTGCCGCTATTTATAAGGATGTGTCGCGGCTAGGCCGCTAACAACAACAACAACAACAACGACAGCACAACAAACGACCAGCCTTTAACAGCCTCCGCCGAAATCAGCAGTAGCAGTAATGTCGGCGGCCGTCACGTGACTCCAGCGCCCCGTTGTAGGAAAGAAATTTAAAAAAGACATCTTTTCTACAACATAACAAAAACAACTAACTTTAATTTCCTGGAGAAACTTCGTGAAATACACACAACGAACTCCTCCAGCATCGACTGTTTGTTAAGAACATATCCGAGAATTAATATTAACTGTTGTTTAGAAATAGAAACAGCTGCCTGCCCGTCCCCGGTGACTGGCAGCCTCCTGAACATTTCGGCGATATTTCCACCGTTCGCCAGCTTGGTTTTCGGCAAATATCGATACGAAGAAGTTACAGGGGCCATGTTCAACCGCAGCAAGTCTGTCGGCCTGCGGTTGGGGGCCTGGACCGGGGTAAACTCGCTTCCAGGTATTTTCAGCTGGACCGATGGACCGGTCCGTATTCTCGGTATCTGGTTTGGACCGGGACTTCAGCTGGAAAAGAATTGGTCGGAAGTATATGGCAAGGTCAAATCGTCGGTGAAGACTTGGATTGGAAGGAAATTGTCCTTGAAGGGTCGGGCGGAGGCGTGCGCTACATACGTCTTCCCGCTCATCCTTTACCGATTGTCTGTACTTCCTCTCCCTGCAGAACGACTAACCCGCTTACAAGGGTGCCTCGATTCACTATTGTGGAAGGAGGGTAAGCATTATGTCTGCAGAGAGATCTGTGTCCAGAAGCCGAGCGAGGGAGGCCTGGGTCAGCCCAGTCTCTTGTGTCATAGAAATGCCGAGAGATTGGCTTTCTTGAGTCGTTCGCTTGAAGAAGACGCTCCTTGGGTCCCTGTGGTTGAGAACGCGTTTCCCAATCTCAAATCCAACTCCTCGGTAGAAGGTCGTCGTAGGCCGAGGGGGGAGTCTAAGTTCTTCTCCGAATGCCGGACCGCTCTTAGAGCTTTGCCGGGGACCAGTGTCCTCGATCAGCCAAGAAAGAAACTATATCGGGAGCTAGTGGAGGGGACCGCGAAGGATCCACTTTGTAGGCGGATGGGATGGTCGATGGGGGTTGTCCGCTCTCATTGGAGTTGGGCGCCGGGACGGGAGATTCTGAACAACTCGGAATTTTCCCTCACCTGGCGACTGGTCCGTAACGCGCTGCCCCTTCTCGACGTACTCCGCCGGTATAAAGAAAATACAAGTGGCTTCTGTCCGCGCTGTGACGAACGCGAGCCCGAAACGATCGGGCACGCGTTTTTTAGTTGCAGCCGGATCCAGCCCTTATTGGAGTACGTCGAGGGGGTAACGGCTCGCATCGATGCCGAATGTCCGCTCGATCTCGACGAAGGGTTTTTTGTGTACAACATGGAGCCGCCGTTCCCCAGGGAGGAAAGAATGGTTTTCCTGGCGATCCTGGCAGTAGCGCGCATGGTGATTTGGATCACGCGCCTCAAGTTGGTCCACGAAGGGACATCTGTTCCAGATCGTGATCTGATCGTTTACTTTAAACATCTGCTTAAGGTAAAGATCAGATGCGATTGGAGGAGGTTGCCTAGAACGGATTTCGACAAGAGGTGGGTGCACAGCACTAGCTTGTGCATCCGTCGAGGAGTCAAGTTTCAATACGTGTTCCCTCCTTAAGCATGGCACGGGCGGTGCTGGGGCCTTCGGAACCCACCCCGCTTAGGTTCTAGCTAAGAAAAACTTAAGAAGACTCTTGACTGGTGGTATAAATGAGATCCTGTTCCTGATTTTATTTTTTGGTACTAGAGAACCTCTGAGTCTGCCCATCCCCTTTGTGCCACATCCTTGTTTTTTCAACATCCCCGGTCACTCCCCTACTCAGAGGTCACCTTCCAACCCTCCTCCACCCGTCGCTTTGTCTTCTCCCACTGCCATTAAGATATTTTCCCCAATCCCCAATTAGGGATGCCCTGCTTGTTTTCGGTTCCCCGGAAAACAGTGGGGGGTCTAGTCACCTAGATTAGTACAGGGGGGTCTCACTAACAACTCTGTAGGTCGTATTGTTTGTTTTTCATACGAACACTTTTAGTTCTTTCCCCACTCCACGAACAATCTTCTCCCTTGATTCAAAAACTTTTTTATTTCTAATGAAATTGAACTTTCTTTTTTCACACATGCACACACACACCTTTTAAAAAAAAAAAAAAAAAAAAAAAAAAAAAAAATGCATACACAAACATACAGACAACTTTTCTTCAACTGTAAATATTGTTTTCATTCTTAAACGCTGGGGATTTATTAGTTAGTTTAAGATCCATAGAGTGAATGAGGTATTTTGGTAAATGTTGCCAGTCAAGAGTAAGACTCCAAAGTCTACATTCATTTCCTTTTTAATTACTTTAGTCACAAAGACCCTGAACCCTTCCCCTCCCAAACGTCGATTAGGGCCTTGTGCCTAATTTTGTTGTTTTAAAAATTGTTTGTTGATTTTACTAAGCAATAAAATATATATTTTCGGCAAATATCGCCAGCTTGGTTTTCGGCGCAAAGCTCTGTCAAAGTGTAGTATCTCTACTAAACTTGACCCACCACCGGGCTCTCGGGCTAGGTTAAGGTGTTTTTTATTACTAACCTTGGTTAGTTAGGACCGACCCCCTCCTTTGGGGAGTCAGGACCTAGAGGACCGACTCCACATTTGTGGCAGCTTGGACCCGGAAACCGATCCCCTCTTTTGGGAGACTGGAATCTCGGGACCAACACCACTATCGCTGGTAGTTGAGACCTTCTCTTTTCATTTGTTGTTGCATGTTGTTTTTTCTTCGTTTCGGTCTCACTTCTCGAGACTGGGATGGTCTAATTTCTCACCACTTAATTGCCTGAGCAGCACTCTGACCTGCCAGGCCCAAACTTTTGTCTATCTTCGCTGCTCTCCCAGTGGATCGAGCAGACAGGGCTTTCTTTCTCGCTTCCGTTGGGGTAGTTAGTGGGTAGGGTGACGTGGGGTAGGGCGGGTGCTTCGTTTCTGCTCCCCTCTGTGGGCAGGGATGCCTATCCCCTCTCTCTCTTAATTGCGACGCGGCACTCTGACCCGCTAGCACCCACTGCGTCTTTCTTCTCTGCTCTCCCCCCTCGCAGGGGGGATCTGAGCTGCTAACCCGACATCCCCGTGAGGGGAGGTCAAAAACACTATTCTCTTCTGAGTCCGCTTCACCCCCTCCACTCCCCTGGGTTTTCTTTTCTCCCAGCTACACTTTGGGCAGCGGCCAGTGCTACCGCCACGATGCCAGGCAGGAGGGGCACGTCACCCCAAATGCGCAACATCTCCCCCGCAGACGACTCCCCATGTGAGGGAACCAATGCATCTCCCGGCAGGAAGGCGCCAGAAGACAAGGTAGGGCCCCAGCGCGCGGCGACCTTGGTAACTGACGAAGGGGTAGGGCCGCAGCCCGCGGCGACCCCCGAAAAACCACCTACACCTGCTGCTCCCCACGAGGGCCACCCGGCGGAAAAGGCTGTTGCAATAACGCCTGCAGAAGATTATGTAGCGGGAATCTCTCCAGCTGCACTCCTGAACTGCAAAGCAAAGGAACAACGCAACCCCGCTCCCCTAAAGGGCAAAGTTCCAGCAGCAAGAGAGAGGGAGGAAAACAGCACCACCCACCATACCGAGGGGCTGTTTGAAGACACGTTAGCCTCCCTCAAATCACTGTTCGAAGAAACCAGTGATCCGCCCTCCAGCACTCCCCAAGAGGGCAACAACATAAAGGGGGAATCCAGGGAAGGGGAGGACGCGCCAACCAGTGTCAACAGAATCCAACTGGTGGGTGCGACACCCCGGTCTGGTGAACCCGCAACAGCAGCCACTAGGGACACATCCCCCGGAGGGGGGATACCTCCGTCTCCCCAAGAGGCAGCCACCCAGCAACTCAAAAAGAGGAAGAGGAAGGAGAACGATCCGGATAGCAGGGAGCGCCAGCACGCAACAACTTTAAATGCGGACTGGCCATCTCTGTCCGGAAAAGGCCAGCCTCCAGGGCCAGAAACACCCACAACGGAGGCAGTACAAGTTGCACCAGCTAAACCCCCCATCCCGGGTCTAGTAAACAGCCAAAAGGATGGAGGATCAGCATGGGGCCCCAAGGAACAGCAGAAAAAGAAGATGACACCGGAAGACTACAGGAGACTCTTTGACTCCACTTACAGGGAGTGTACCAGGGGAAACGAGATCCGGCCTCTCCCGGGTCAGGTGGAAGGACTGCAGCAGAGAGTCCTCTCTCTGATAACATCAGACACGAGGACCAGAAGCCTGACCGGTGTCAACAAAGACACAATGGTGAACATGCTGCTGGAGCAGAACATCCCGGCAAATTACATCTGCAGGAGGAGCTACGCACAATGGGATGTTCTGCTTCCTACCCCCGAAGAGGCAGTCAAGCTGTCCAGGACTTATCACCAGAGCAGAAACATTAAGCTACAACCAATTTACATGAATAAGAGGAGGGCAAATGTTTCTGTTCTAAACGTCCCCTGCTACATGGAGGCTGAACAACTGGGTGCCATCCTCAGCCAGTATGGGGACGTGGAAGAAGTGACGTCGGTCCGCGGTCTGAGGAACATCATGACCGGGGACTACAAGATCCAGATGGTCCTGGACAAAACAGGATTTTTCGGAATCCCCGCCACGCTGAAGTTCGGGGAATGGACGCTCTCCCTGATAGTGGAGGGTAGGAGGCCCCATTGCTGGCAGTGTCAACAACAGGGGCACATGGCCAAGGACTGCCCCAAGAGAAATGGGGGAAAAAACCCAGCCAAGGCAGCGGGTAAGTCGGCAGGACCAGCCAAAACACCCAACCAAGCCGCAGCACCCACTCAATCCACTAGTGCCCCCGAAACTCAAGCAGGGTGGACGACAGTTACCAAGAAAGGAAAGACCGCCAAAAAGCCCACACTGCAGACAGAGTCCACAGACCAGCCTGAGTCAAACCCAATCACCGAGGTGGACAATATGGACACTCAGACACCCCCCTCCTCCAACAAGAGGAAATTACAAGAATCTGAGGAGGAGGAGGAGGCAGTGTCGGAGGAAGAGGAGACAACTCCAGCTCCAGCCAAACTGAGTGCAACGGAGATCAGAAGGGCCAGAAGGAGGAAGAGTCGGAAAACGCGTGCCGACCCCCCTACTCCTACTGAGGAAGACGCGGAAACAGAGGCACAAGCAGAGCACCCCGCCACCCCTCTACCCCAGCAACCAGAAAAACTATCCCCCTCCCCAGATCTCCCCGAAGCCCCCAGAAACCCTGCACCACCCCCATCCTGTGAGAAACCACCCCAGGAAGGAACTGTGACAGCTACACCCACTCCACCCCCCTCCCCTCACCCCCAACCTAAAAGCCCCCCTTCCCCAACAAGGCCAGTTCGCACGGAACGAACTAGAAAACTACCGTTCCTGCCAGGAGGTAGAATTTGCGAGCTGGACCCACACCAAACGATACCAGACCTCAAAGGACAACAAAAGGTCCGGTATAACAAGTTGAGGGGTCTCGCCTACGTGGATGGTGACAGCGTAGCGGACCCAACAAAATTTAAAGACGCTCCCATGTTGACCACCTTTGTGAGGGTCAACAAGGATACAAGAACTCAAGCCCTCTGGGCCATGATTAAAGCAGCTAAGGATGCGATCCCGGGCCAGCAGCTGGTGGACAGGGACCATCCGTCACTGAAAAACTTTTTCTATAAGTGTGAGGGCAGAGTCCCTGTGTATATACACCCCTCATTCTACAGGGCACTCAAACTAACCTTCCCCCTGGACGTGGGAGGTGTGGCCAAGGACGGAGTACCCTCAGCAGATTTACTTACCGGCAGCCTCGGCCAGGCCTGCCACGTCCTCACTGCCAAGGATTTCAGACCCGTCTGTGACACTGAATAAGGTAAGTGAGCATGGCTTTGAACTTGGCTACATTGAATGTGAGGGGCATCAGGTGTCGAAGCAGGGCCTCGCGCGTTGTGAGAGACTTGGTGTCCCTTAAGGTAGATATCGCCGCTATCCAGGAGACCAACTTTATTTGTGACGAGGATTGTCAGGTGCTGGTGAACGATTACGATGTTTACTCAGCATATGGCAATACTAATAGTCGTGGAATCTCCTTGCTAGTGAGTCGCACCCTGTCAGCGTCGGTGAATGTTGTTCACGCAGGCGAGGACGGGCGGCTAGTTGTTGTTGATGTTGCCGTTAATAGTAGTGTGTTTCGGATTGTCGCGGTTTATGCTCCCAATTCTGCTGTAGAGAGGGCATCCTTTTTTCGACGGTTGGAGGGCTTCTTAGTGGATCCGGAACGGTTAGTGCTAATGGGTGATTGGAATGCGATCCTTGATCCCCAAATAGATAAGGTCGGGGGGACTAGTGGGTCGGTGCGGTGTGACAGCACTCTGTTCGACCTGATGGCCTCGTGCGATCTCGTCGACAGATTCCGGCTGGACCATCCGGGGCGGGAGATGTGGACGTGGCATCTTGGAACGCCTTCCCATCCGAGTACTTACTTGGATCGGATGTTAGTTAGAAGAGGTGACGTAGACTTTCTATCGTGCCCCACGTTCCACTGGTTAGGACACTCGGACCATAAACTCGTTATGGCCCGTTTGAACTTAAGTGCTAGGCCTAAACTAGCCGGATACTGGAAGTTCAACAGCACCTTGTTGGAGTTGGAGGACTACCGGTTGAAGGTTACAGAATTAATTCAGCGGGCTTTAGTGGGGGCGGTTACAGGGAGTAAGTGGTGGGTTAGTCTTAAGGCCAAGATTAGGCGCTTCTCTGTCCAATACAGCCAACGCCTCGCGTTAGATAAGGCTAAGGCAAAGAAGCGCTTAGAGGATAAGCTGACCCGGGCGGTGGAGAGGGGGGATCCCCTAGAGGCAGCACTAGCTAAACAAGACCTCAACCGCTTGGCTAGCGAGCGGTATGAAGGTCAAGTAGTTAGGGCCAGATTAATGAAAGTTTCCAACGAGGCTGTGAATGTTGACGCTGTTGAGCGTAAGGCTGCTCTAAGGCGCGGTTCGGACGGGTACATTCGTAAAGTACATAACCTGGAAGGACACGCCCTAGCTTCGACTCGGGAGATCTGCGAGGGGTTTTGGGAGCATCTATCGGAGCGCTTCACCCAACTACCCGGACTCAGGGTCGATGAGTTTGGCAGCTATTTGGCTGACTCGCCCCGCCTCACGGCGGCTCGGGCAGCTAGCTGTGATGGTCTTGTTACTGAACATGAGGTCATTACTGCGTTGAAGCAGGTCGGCTACAACAGATCCCCGGGGCTTGATGGTTTGCCCTACGAGTTCTACGTGAGGCTGTCGCCCATGTTGGTCCCTATTCTGAAGGATATGTTCAACCATTGGTTTGCCCAGGGTTCCATCCCTGGACAGGTGACCAAGGGAGTGATCACATTGCTGAGGAAAGGTCAACGGCATGGTGGGAGGGAAAGCTTTGATGATTTTAGGCCCTTGACTCTGCTAAACACAGAGTTAAAGATTTTGGCAAAGATTCTTGCGAATCGCTTGCAGGTTGTCATCACTGACTTGATCGAACCGGACCAGACTTATGCTGTGAAGGGGAGATCGATTCAAGACAATTTGCACTTGATACGCTCGATCATAGAGGGGACAGAAGACGACGCCGAAGCCGCGCTGATCAGTTTGGATCAGTCCAAGGCATTCGATAGGGTCGACCATCGGTTCCTAGGATCTGTGCTAGAGGCCGCCGGATTTAATCCGGACTTCCGCAAGTGGATCTTTGTCCTGTATGATAGGCCGACGGTAGCGGTGCAGATCAACGGTAAGCTGTCGGAGTCATTTGCTGTCTCTCGGTCGGTGCGTCAGGGCTGTCCGCTGTCGCCTCTGTTGTACGTCCTGGCGTTGGAACCCCTCCTTCGCAAGTTAAGGGACGAGGCGGCTACACCAGTCCTGCGCGGAATAGCCCTCCCTGGAGGCACACGAGCCAGGGTTTCCGCGTTCGCTGATGACGTCACCGTGTTCGTGTCTTGCCACACGGACGTTCAAGCGGTGGTCGAGGCGCTCGCTCGATACGAAGAAGTTACAGGGGCCATGTTCAACCGCAGCAAGTCTGTCGGCCTGCGGTTGGGGGCCTGGACCGGGGTAAACTCGCTTCCAGGTATTTTCAGCTGGACCGATGGACCGGTCCGTATTCTCGGTATCTGGTTTGGACCGGGACTTCAGCTGGAAAAGAATTGGTCGGAAGTATATGGCAAGGTCAAATCGTCGGTGAAGACTTGGATTGGAAGGAAATTGTCCTTGAAGGGTCGGGCGGAGGCGTGCGCTACATACGTCTTCCCGCTCATCCTTTACCGATTGTCTGTACTTCCTCTCCCTGCAGAACGACTAACCCGCTTACAAGGGTGCCTCGATTCACTATTGTGGAAGGAGGGTAAGCATTATGTCTGCAGAGAGGTCTGTGTCCAGAAGCCGAGCGAGGGAGGCCTGGGTCAGCCCAGTCTCTTGTGTCATAGAAATGCCGAGAGATTGGCTTTCTTGGGTCGTTCGCTTGAAGAAGACGCTCCTTGGGTCCCTGTGGTTGAGAACGCGTTTCCCAATCTCAAATCCAACTCCTCGGTAGAAGGTCGTCGTAGGCCGAGGGGGGAGTCTAAGTTCTTCTCCGAATGCCGGACCGCTCTTAGAGCTTTGCCGGGGACCAGTGTCCTCGATCAGCCAAGAAAGAAACTATATCGGGAGCTAGTGGAGGGGACCGCGAAGGATCCACTTTGTAGGCGGATGGGATGGTCGATGGGGGTTGTCCGCTCTCATTGGAGTTGGGCGCCGGGACGGGAGATTCTGAACAACTCGGAATTTTCCCTCACCTGGCGACTGGTCCGTAACGCGCTGCCCCTTCTCGACGTACTCCGCCGGTATAAAGAAAATACAAGTGGCTTCTGTCCGCGCTGTGACGAACGCGAGCCCGAAACGATCGGGCACGCGTTTTTTAGTTGCAGCCGGATCCAGCCCTTATTGGAGTACGTCGAGGGGGTAACGGCTCGCATCGATGCCGAATGTCCGCTCGATCTCGACGAAGGGTTTTTTGTGTACAACATGGAGCCGCCGTTCCCCAGGGAGGAAAGAATGGTTTTCCTGGCGATCCTGGCAGTAGCGCGCATGGTGATTTGGATCACGCGCCTCAAGTTGGTCCACGAAGGGACATCTGTTCCAGATCGTGATCTGATCGTTTACTTTAAACATCTGCTTAAGGTAAAGATCAGATGCGATTGGAGGAGGTTGCCTAGAACGGATTTCGACAAGAGGTGGGTGCACAGCACTAGCTTGTGCATCCGTCGAGGAGTCAAGTTTCAATACGTGTTCCCTCCTTAAGCATGGCACGGGCGGTGCTGGGGCCTTCGGAACCCACCCCGCTTAGGTTCTAGCTAAGAAAAACTTAAGAAGACTCTTGACTGGTGGTATAAATGAGATCCTGTTCCTGATTTTATTTTTTGGTACTAGAGAACCTCTGAGTCTGCCCATCCCCTTTGTGCCACATCCTTGTTTTTTCAACATCCCCGGTCACTCCCCTACTCAGAGGTCACCTTCCAACCCTCCTCCACCCGTCGCTTTGTCTTCTCCCACTGCCATTAAGATATTTTCCCCAATCCCCAATTAGGGATGCCCTGCTTGTTTTCGGTTCCCCGGAAAACAGTGGGGGGTCTAGTCACCTAGATTAGTACAGGGGGGACTCACTAACAACTCTGTAGGTCGTATTGTTTGTTTTTCATACGAACACTTTTAGTTCTTTCCCCACTCCACGAACAATCTTCTCCCTTGATTCAAAAACTTTTTTATTTCTAATGAAATTGAACTTTCTTTTTTCACACATGCACACACACACCTTTTAAAAAAAAAAAAAAAAAAAAAAAAAAAAATGCATACACAAACATACAGACAACTTTTCTTCAACTGTAAATATTGTTTTCATTCTTAAACGCTGGGGATTTATTAGTTAGTTTAAGATCCATAGAGTGAATGAGGTATTTTGGTAAATGTTGCCAGTCAAGAGTAAGACTCCAAAGTCTACATTCATTTCCTTTTTAATTACTTTAGTCACAAAGACCCTGAACCCTTCCCATCCCAAACGTCGATTAGGGCCTTGTGCCTAATTTTGTTGTTTTAAAAATTGTTTGTTGATTTTACTAAGCAATAAAATATATATTTTCGGCAAATATCGCCAGCTTGGTTTTCGGCGCAAAGCTCTGTCAAAGTGTAGTATCTCTACTAAACTTGACCCACCACCGGGCTCTCGGGCTAGGTTAAGGTGTTTTTTATTACTAACCTTGGTTAGTTAGGACCGACCCCCTCCTTTGGGGAGTCAGGACCTAGAGGACCGACTCCACATTTGTGGCAGCTTGGACCCGGAAACCGATCCCCTCTTTTGGGAGACTGGAATCTCGGGACCAACACCACTATCGCTGGTAGTTGAGACCTTCTCTTTTCATTTGTTGTTGCATGTTGTTTTTTCTTCGTTTCGGTCTCACTTCTCGAGACTGGGATGGTCTAATTTCTCACCACTTAATTGCCTGAGCAGCACTCTGACCTGCCAGGCCCAAACTTTTGTCTATCTTCGCTGCTCTCCCAGTGGATCGAGCAGACAGGGCTTTCTTTCTCGCTTCCGTTGGGGTAGTTAGTGGGTAGGGTGACGTGGGGTAGGGCGGGTGCTTCGTTTCTGCTCCCCTCTGTGGGCAGGGATGCCTATCCCCTCTCTCTCTTAATTGCGACGCGGCACTCTGACCCGCTAGCACCCACTGCGTCTTTCTTCTCTGCTCTCCCCCCTCGCGGGGGGATCTGAGCTGCTAACCCGACATCCCCGCGAGGGGAGGTCAAAAACACTATTCTCTTCTGAGTCCGCTTCACCCCCTCCACTCCCCTGGGTTTTCTTTTCTCCCAGCTACACTTTGGGCAGCGGCCAGTGCTACCGCCACGATGCCAGGCAGGAGGGGCACGTCACCCCAAATGCGCAACATCTCCCCCGCAGACGACTCCCCATGTGAGGGAACCAATGCATCTCCCGGCAGGAAGGCGCCAGAAGACAAGGTAGGGCCCCAGCGCGCGGCGACCTTGGTAACTGACGAAGGGGTAGGGCCGCAGTCCGCGGCGACCCCCGAAAAACCACCTACACCTGCTGCTCCCCACGAGGGCCACCCGGCGGAAAAGGCTGTTGCAATAACGCCTGCAGAAGATTATGTAGCGGGAATCTCTCCAGCTGCACTCCTGAACTGCAAAGCAAAGGAACAACGCAACCCCGCTCCCCTAAAGGGCAAAGTTCCAGCAGCAAGAGAGAGGGAGGAAAACAGCACCACCCACCATACCGAGGGGCTGTTTGAAGACACGTTAGCCTCCCTCAAATCACTGTTCGAAGAAACCAGTGATCCGCCCTCCAGCACTCCCCAAGAGGGCAACAACATAAAGGGGGAATCCAGGGATGGGGAGGACGCGCCAACCAGTGTCAACAGAATCCAACTGGTGGGTGCGACACCCCGGTCTGGTGAACCCGCAACAGCAGCCACTAGGGACACATCCCCCGGAGGGGGGATACCTCCGTCTCCCCAAGAGGCAGCCACCCAGCAACTCAAAAAGAGGAAGAGGAAGGAGAACGATCCGGATAGCAGGGAGCGCCAGCACGCAACAACTTTAAATGCGGACTGGCCATCTCTGTCCGGAAAAGGCCAGCCTCCAGGGCCAGAAACACCCACAACGGAGGCAGTACAAGTTGCACCAGCTAAACCCCCCATCCCGGGTCTAGTAAACAGCCAAAAGGATGGAGGATCAGCATGGGGCCCCAAGGAACAGCAGAAAAAGAAGATGACACCGGAAGACTACAGGAGACTCTTTGACTCCACTTACAGGGAGTGTACCAGGGGAAACGAGATCCGGCCTCTCCCGGGTCAGGTGGAAGGACTGCAGCAGAGAGTCCTCTCTCTGATAACATCAGACACGAGGACCAGAAGCCTGACCGGTGTCAACAAAGACACAATGGTGAACATGCTGCTGGAGCAGAACATCCCGGCAAATTACATCTGCAGGAGGAGCTACGCACAATGGGATGTTCTGCTTCCTACCCCCGAAGAGGCAGTCAAGCTGTCCAGGACTTATCACCAGAGCAGAAACATTAAGCTACAACCAATTTACATGAATAAGAGGAGGGCAAATGTTTCTGTTCTAAACGTCCCCTGCTACATGGAGGCTGAACAACTGGGTGCCATCCTCAGCCAGTATGGGGACGTGGAAGAAGTGACGCCGGTCCGCGGTCTGAGGAACATCATGACCGGGGACTACAAGATCCAGATGGTCCTGGACAAAACAGGATTTTTCGGAATCCCCGCCACGCTGAAGTTCGGGGAATGGACGCTCTCCCTGATAGTGGAGGGTAGGAGGCCCCATTGCTGGCAGTGTCAACAACAGGGGCACATGGCCAAGGACTGCCCCAAGAGAAATGGGGGAAAAAACCCAGCCAAGGCAGCGGGTAAGTCGGCAGGACCAGCCAAAACACCCAACCAAGCCGCAGCACCCACTCAATCCACTAGTGCCCCCGAAACTCAAGCAGGGTGGACGACAGTTACCAAGAAAGGAAAGACCGCCAAAAAGCCCACACTGCAGACAGAGTCCACAGACCAGCCTGAGTCAAACCCAATCACCGAGGTGGACAATATGGACACTCAGACACCCCCCTCCTCCAACAAGAGGAAATTACAAGAATCTGAGGAGGAGGAGGAGGCAGTGTCGGAGGAAGAGGAGACAACTCCAGCTCCAGCCAAACTGAGTGCAACGGAGATCAGAAGGGCCAGAAGGAGGAAGAGTCGGAAAACGCGTGCCGACCCCCCTACTCCTACTGAGGAAGACGCGGAAACAGAGGCACAAGCAGAGCACCCCGCCACCCCTCTACCCCAGCAACCAGAAAAACTATCCCCCTCCCCAGATCTCCCCGAAGCCCCCAGAAACCCTGCACCACCCCCATCCTGTGAGAAACCACCCCAGGAAGGAACTGTGACAGCTACACCCACTCCACCCCCCTCCCCTCACCCCCAACCTAAAAGCCCCCCTTCCCCAACAAGGCCAGTTCGCACGGAACGAACTAGAAAACTACCGTTCCTGCCAGGAGGTAGAATTTGCGAGCTGGACCCACACCAAACGATACCAGACCTCAAAGGACAACAAAAGGTCCGGTATAACAAGTTGAGGGGTCTCGCCTACGTGGATGGTGACAGCGTAGCGGACCCAACAAAATTTAAAGACGCTCCCATGTTGACCACCTTTGTGAGGGTCAACAAGGATACAAGAACTCAAGCCCTCTGGGCCATGATTAAAGCAGCTAAGGATGCGATCCCGGGCCAGCAGCTGGTGGACAGGGACCATCCGTCACTGAAAAACTTTTTCTATAAGTGTGAGGGCAGAGTCCCTGTGTATATACACCCCTCATTCTACAGGGCACTCAAACTAACCTTCCCCCTGGACGTGGGAGGTGTGGCCAAGGACGGAGTACCCTCAGCAGATTTACTTACCGGCAGCCTCGGCCAGGCCTGCCACGTCCTCACTGCCAAGGATTTCAGACCCGTCTGTGACACTGAATAAGGTAAGTGAGCATGGCTTTGAACTTGGCTACATTGAATGTGAGGGGCATCAGGTGTCGAAGCAGGGCCTCGCGCGTTGTGAGAGACTTGGTGTCCCTTAAGGTAGATATCGCCGCTATCCAGGAGACCCACTTTATTTGTGACGAGGATTGTCAGGTGCTGGTGAACGATTACGATGTTTACTCAGCATATGGCAATACTAATAGTCGTGGAATCTCCTTGCTAGTGAGTCGCACCCTGTCAGCGTCGGTGAATGTTGTTCACGCAGGCGAGGACGGGCGGCTAGTTGTTGTTGATGTTGCCGTTAATAGTAGTGTGTTTCGGATTGTCGCGGTTTATGCTCCCAATTCTGCTGTAGAGAGGGCATCCTTTTTTCGACGGTTGGAGGGCTTCTTAGTGGATCCGGAACGGTTAGTGCTAATGGGTGATTGGAATGCGATCCTTGATCCCCAAATAGATAAGGTCGGGGGGACTAGTGGGTCGGTGCGGTGTGACAGCACTCTGTTCGACCTGATGGCCTCGTGCGATCTCGTCGACAGATTCCGGCTGGACCATCCGGGGCGGGAGATGTGGACGTGGCATCTTGGAACGCCTTCCCATCCGAGTACTTACTTGGATCGGATGTTAGTTAGAAGAGGTGACGTAGACTTTCTATCGTGCCCCACGTTCCACTGGTTAGGACACTCGGACCATAAACTCGTTATGGCCCGTTTGAACTTAAGTGCTAGGCCTAAACTAGCCGGATACTGGAAGTTCAACAGCACCTTGTTGGAGTTGGAGGACTACCGGTTGAAGGTTACAGAATTAATTCAGCGGGCTTTAGTGGGGGCGGTTACAGGGAGTAAGTGGTGGGTTAGTCTTAAGGCCAAGATTAGGCGCTTCTCTGTCCAATACAGCCAACGCCTCGCGTTAGATAAGGCTAAGGCAAAGAAGCGCTTAGAGGATAAGCTGACCCGGGCGGTGGAGAGGGGGGATCCCCTAGAGGCAGCACTAGCTAAACAAGACCTCAACCGCTTGGCTAGCGAGCGGTATGAAGGTCAAGTAGTTAGGGCCAGATTAATGAAAGTTTCCAACGAGGCTGTGAATGTTGACGCTGTTGAGCGTAAGGCTGCTCTAAGGCGCGGTTCGGACGGGTACATTCGTAAAGTACATAACCTGGAAGGACACGCCCTAGCTTCGACTCGGGAGATCTGCGAGGGGTTTCGGGAGCATCTATCGGAGCGCTTCACCCAACTACCCGGACTCAGGGTCGATGAGTTTGGCAGCTATTTGGCTGACTCGCCCCGCCTCACGGCGGCTCGGGCAGCTAGCTGTGATGGTCTTGTTACTGAACATGAGGTCATTACTGCGTTGAAGCAGGTCGGCTACAACAGATCCCCGGGGCTTGATGGTTTGCCCTACGAGTTCTACGTGAGGCTGTCGCCCATGTTGGTCCCTATTCTGAAGGATATGTTCAACCATTGGTTTGCCCAGGGTTCCATCCCTGGACAGGTGACCAAGGGAGTGATCACATTGCTGAGGAAAGGTCAACGGCATGGTGGGAGGGAAAGCTTTGATGATTTTAGGCCCTTGACTCTGCTAAACACAGAGTTAAAGATTTTGGCAAAGATTCTTGCGAATCGCTTGCAGGTTGTCATCACTGACTTGATCGAACCGGACCAGACTTATGCTGTGAAGGGGAGATCGATTCAAGACAATTTGCACTTGATACGCTCGATCATAGAGGGGACAGAAGACGACGCCGAAGCCGCGCTGATCAGTTTGGATCAGTCCAAGGCATTCGATAGGGTCGACCATCGGTTCCTAGGATCTGTGCTAGAGGCCGCCGGATTTAATCCGGACTTCCGCAAGTGGATCTTTGTCCTGTATGATAGGCCGACGGTAGCGGTGCAGATCAACAGTAAGCTGTCGGAGTCATTTGCTGTCTCTCGGTCGGTGCGTCAGGGCTGTCCGCTGTCGCCTCTGTTGTACGTCCTGGCGTTGGAACCCCTCCTTCGCAAGTTAAGGGACGAGGCGGCTACACCAGTCCTGCGCGGAATAGCCCTCCCTGGAGGCACACGAGCCAGGGTTTCCGCGTTCGCTGATGACGTCACCGTGTTCGTGTCTTGCCACACGGACGTTCAAGCGGTGGTCGAGGCGCTCGCTCGATACGAAGAAGTTACAGGGGCCATGTTCAACCGCAGCAAGTCTGTCGGCCTGCGGTTGGGGGCCTGGACCGGGGTAAACTCGCTTCCAGGTATTTTCAGCTGGACCGATGGACCGGTCCGTATTCTCGGTATCTGGTTTGGACCGGGACTTCAGCTGGAAAAGAATTGGTCGGAAGTATATGGCAAGGTCAAATCGTCGGTGAAGACTTGGATTATAAGGAAATTGTCCTTGAAGGGTCGGGCGGAGGCGTGCGCTACATACGTCTTCCCGCTCATCCTTTACCGATTGTCTGTACTTCCTCTCCCTGCAGAACGACTAACCCGCTTACAAGGGTGCCTCGATTCACTATTGTGGAAGGAGGGTAAGCATTATGTCTGCAGAGAGGTCTGTGTCCAGAAGCCGAGCGAGGGAGGCCTGGGTCAGCCCAGTCTCTTGTGTCATAGAAATGCCGAGAGATTGGCTTTCTTGGGTCGTTCGCTTGAAGAAGACGCTCCTTGGGTCCCTGTGGTTGAGAACGCGTTTCCCAATCTCAAATCCAACTCCTCGGTAGAAGGTCGTCGTAGGCCGAGGGGGGAGTCTAAGTTCTTCTCCGAATGCCGGACCGCTCTTAGAGCTTTGCCGGGGACCAGTGTCCTCGATCAGCCAAGAAAGAAACTATATCGGGAGCTAGTGGAGGGGACCGCGAAGGATCCACTTTGTAGGCGGATGGGATGGTCGATGGGGGTTGTCCGCTCTCATTGGAGTTGGGCGCCGGGACGGGAGATTCTGAACAACTCGGAATTTTCCCTCACCTGGCGACTGGTCCGTAACGCGCTGCCCCTTCTCGACGTACTCCGCCGGTATAAAGAAAATACAAGTGGCTTCTGTCCGCGCTGTGACGAACGCGAGCCCGAAACGATCGGGCACGCGTTTTTTAGTTGCAGCCGGATCCAGCCCTTATTGGAGTACGTCGAGGGGGTAACGGCTCGCATCGATGCCGAATGTCCGCTCGATCTCGACGAAGGGTTTTTTGTGTACAACATGGAGCCGCCGTTCCCCAGGGAGGAAAGAATGGTTTTCCTGGCGATCCTGGCAGTAGCGCGCATGGTGATTTGGATCACGCGCCTCAAGTTGGTCCACGAAGGGACATCTGTTCCAGATCGTGATCTGATCGTTTACTTTAAACATCTGCTTAAGGTAAAGATCAGATGCGATTGGAGGAGGTTGCCTAGAACGGATTTCGACAAGAGGTGGGTGCACAGCACTAGCTTGTGCATCCGTCGAGGAGTCAAGTTTCAATACGTGTTCCCTCCTTAAGCATGGCACGGGCGGTGCTGGGGCCTTCGGAACCCACCCCGCTTAGGTTCTAGCTAAGAAAAACTTAAGAAGACTCTTGACTGGTGGTATAAATGAGATCCTGTTCCTGATTTTATTTTTTGGTACTAGAGAACCTCTGAGTCTGCCCATCCCCTTTGTGCCACATCCTTGTTTTTTCAACATTCCCGGTCACTCCCCAACTCAGAGGTCACCTTCCAACCCTCCTCCACCCGTCGCTTTGTCTTCTCCCACTGCCATTAAGATATTTTCCCCAATCCCCAATTAGGGATGCCCTGCTTGTTTTCGGTTCCCCGGAAAACAGTGGGGGGTCTAGTCACCTAGATTAGTACAGGGGGGTCTCACTAACAACTCTGTAGGTCGTATTGTTTGTTTTTCATACGAACACTTTTAGTTCTTTCCCCACTCCACGAACAATCTTCTCCCTTGATTCAAAAACTTTTTTATTTCTAATGAAATTGAACTTTCTTTTTTCACACATGCACACACACACCTTTTAAAAAAAAAAAAAAAAAAAAAAAAAAAAAAAAAAATGCATACACAAACATACAGACAACTTTTCTTCAACTGTAAATATTGTTTTCATTCTTAAACGCTGGGGATTTATTAGTTAGTTTAAGATCCATAGAGTGAATGAGGTATTTTGGTAAATGTTGCCAGTCAAGAGTAAGACTCCAAAGTCTACATTCATTTCCTTTTTAATTACTTTAGTCACAAAGACCCTGAACCCTTCCCCTCCCAAACGTCGATTAGGGCCTTGTGCCTAATTTTGTTGTTTTAAAAATTGTTTGTTGATTTTACTAAGCAATAAAATATATATTTTCGGCAAATATCGCCAGCTTGGTTTTCGGCGCAAAGCTCTGTCAAAGTGTAGTATCTCTACTAAACTTGACCCACCACCGGGCTCTCGGGCTAGGTTAAGGTGTTTTTTATTACTAACCTTGGTTAGTTAGGACCGACCCCCTCCTTTGGGGAGTCAGGACCTAGAGGACCGACTCCACATTTGTGGCAGCTTGGACCCGGAAACCGATCCCCTCTTTTGGGAGACTGGAATCTCGGGACCAACACCACTATCGCTGGTAGTTGAGACCTTCTCTTTTCATTTGTTGTTGCATGTTGTTTTTTCTTCGTTTCGGTCTCACTTCTCGAGACTGGGATGGTCTAATTTCTCACCACTTAATTGCCTGAGCAGCACTCTGACCTGCCAGGCCCAAACTTTTGTCTATCTTCGCTGCTCTCCCAGTGGATCGAGCAGACAGGGCTTTCTTTCTCGCTTCCGTTGGGGTAGTTAGTGGGTAGGGTGACGTGGGGTAGGGCGGGTGCTTCGTTTCTGCTCCCCTCTGTGGGCAGGGATGCCTATCCCCTCTCTCTCTTAATTGCGACGCGGCACTCTGACCCGCTAGCACCCACTGCGTCTTTCTTCTCTGCTCTCCCCCCTCGCGGGGGGATCTGAGCTGCTAACCCGACATCCCCGCGAGGGGAGGTCAAAAACACTATTCTCTTCTGAGTCCGCTTCACCCCCTCCACTCCCCTGGGTTTTCTTTTCTCCCAGCTACACTTTGGGCAGCGGCCAGTGCTACCGCCACAATGCCAGGCAGGAGGGGCACGTCACCCCAAATGCGCAACATCTCCCCCGCAGACGACTCCCCATGTGAGGGAACCAATGCATCTCCCGGCAGGAAGGCGCCAGAAGACAAGGTAGGGCCCCAGCGCGCGGCGACCTTGGTAACTGACGAAGGGGTAGGGCCGCAGTCCGCGGCGACCCCCGAAAAACCACCTACACCTGCTGCTCCCCACGAGGGCCACCCGGCGGAAAAGGCTGTTGCAATAACGCCTGCAGAAGATTATGTAGCGGGAATCTCTCCAGCTGCACTCCTGAACTGCAAAGCAAAGGAACAACGCAACCCCGCTCCCCTAAAGGGCAAAGTTCCAGCAGCAAGAGAGAGGGAGGAAAACAGCACCACCCACCATACCGAGGGGCTGTTTGAAGACACGTTAGCCTCCCTCAAATCACTGTTCGAAGAAACCAGTGATCCGCCCTCCAGCACTCCCCAAGAGGGCAACAACATAAAGGGGGAATCCAGGGATGGGGAGGACGCGCCAACCAGTGTCAACAGAATCCAACTGGTGGGTGCGACACCCCGGTCTGGTGAACCCGCAACAGCAGCCACTAGGGACACATCCCCCGGAGGGGGGATACCTCCGTCTCCCCAAGAGGCAGCCACCCAGCAACTCAAAAAGAGGAAGAGGAAGGAGAACGATCCGGATAGCAGGGAGCGCCAGCACGCAACAACTTTAAATGCGGACTGGCCATCTCTGTCCGGAAAAGGCCAGCCTCCAGGGCCAGAAACACCCACAACGGAGGCAGTACAAGTTGCACCAGCTAAACCCCCCATCCCGGGTCTAGTAAACAGCCAAAAGGATGGAGGATCAGCATGGGGCCCCAAGGAACAGCAGAAAAAGAAGATGACACCGGAAGACTACAGGAGACTCTTTGACTCCACTTACAGGGAGTGTACCAGGGGAAACGAGATCCGGCCTCTCCCGGGTCAGGTGGAAGGACTGCAGCAGAGAGTCCTCTCTCTGATAACATCAGACACGAGGACCAGAAGCCTGACCGGTGTCAACAAAGACACAATGGTGAACATGCTGCTGGAGCAGAACATCCCGGCAAATTACATCTGCAGGAGGAGCTACGCACAATGGGATGTTCTGCTTCCTACCCCCGAAGAGGCAGTCAAGCTGTCCAGGACTTATCACCAGAGCAGAAACATTAAGCTACAACCAATTTACATGAATAAGAGGAGGGCAAATGTTTCTGTTCTAAACGTCCCCTGCTACATGGAGGCTGAACAACTGGGTGCCATCCTCAGCCAGTATGGGGACGTGGAAGAAGTGACGCCGGTCCGCGGTCTGAGGAACATCATGACCGGGGACTACAAGATCCAGATGGTCCTGGACAAAACAGGATTTTTCGGAATCCCCGCCACGCTGAAGTTCGGGGAATGGACGCTCTCCCTGATAGTGGAGGGTAGGAGGCCCCATTGCTGGCAGTGTCAACAACAGGGGCACATGGCCAAGGACTGCCCCAAGAGAAATGGGGGAAAAAACCCAGCCAAGGCAGCGGGTAAGTCGGCAGGACCAGCCAAAACACCCAACCAAGCCGCAGCACCCACTCAATCCACTAGTGCCCCCGAAACTCAAGCAGGGTGGACGACAGTTACCAAGAAAGGAAAGACCGCCAAAAAGCCCACACTGCAGACAGAGTCCACAGACCAGCCTGAGTCAAACCCAATCACCGAGGTGGACAATATGGACACTCAGACACCCCCCTCCTCCAACAAGAGGAAATTACAAGAATCTGAGGAGGAGGAGGAGGCAGTGTCGGAGGAAGAGGAGACAACTCCAGCTCCAGCCAAACTGAGTGCAACGGAGATCAGAAGGGCCAGAAGGAGGAAGAGTCGGAAAACGCGTGCCGACCCCCCTACTCCTACTGAGGAAGACGCGGAAACAGAGGCACAAGCAGAGCACCCCGCCACCCCTCTACCCCAGCAACCAGAAAAACTATCCCCCTCCCCAGATCTCCCCGAAGCCCCCAGAAACCCTGCACCACCCCCATCCTGTGAGAAACCACCCCAGGAAGGAACTGTGACAGCTACACCCACTCCACCCCCCTCCCCTCACCCCCAACCTAAAAGCCCCCCTTCCCCAACAAGGCCAGTTCGCACGGAACGAACTAGAAAACTACCGTTCCTGCCAGGAGGTAGAATTTGCGAGCTGGACCCACACCAAACGATACCAGACCTCAAAGGACAACAAAAGGTCCGGTATAACAAGTTGAGGGGTCTCGCCTACGTGGATGGTGACAGCGTAGCGGACCCAACAAAATTTAAAGACGCTCCCATGTTGACCACCTTTGTGAGGGTCAACAAGGATACAAGAACTCAAGCCCTCTGGGCCATGATTAAAGCAGCTAAGGATGCGATCCCGGGCCAGCAGCTGGTGGACAGGGACCATCCGTCACTGAAAAACTTTTTCTATAAGTGTGAGGGCAGAGTCCCTGTGTATATACACCCCTCATTCTACAGGGCACTCAAACTAACCTTCCCCCTGGACGTGGGAGGTGTGGCCAAGGACGGAGTACCCTCAGCAGATTTACTTACCGGCAGCCTCGGCCAGGCCTGCCACGTCCTCACTGCCAAGGATTTCAGACCCGTCTGTGACACTGAATAAGGTAAGTGAGCATGGCTTTGAACTTGGCTACATTGAATGTGAGGGGCATCAGGTGTCGAAGCAGGGCCTCGCGCGTTGTGAGAGACTTGGTGTCCCTTAAGGTAGATATCGCCGCTATCCAGGAGACCAACTTTATTTGTGACGAGGATTGTCAGGTGCTGGTGAACGATTACGATGTTTACTCAGCATATGGCAATACTAATAGTCGTGGAATCTCCTTGCTAGTGAGTCGCACCCTGTCAGCGTCGGTGAATGTTGTTCACGCAGGCGAGGACGGGCGGCTAGTTGTTGTTGATGTTGCCGTTAATAGTAGTGTGTTTCGGATTGTCGCGGTTTATGCTCCCAATTCTGCTGTAGAGAGGGCATCCTTTTTTCGACGGTTGGAGGGCTTCTTAGTGGATCCGGAACGGTTAGTGCTAATGGGTGATTGGAATGCGATCCTTGATCCCCAAATAGATAAGGTCGGGGGGACTAGTGGGTCGGTGCGGTGTGACAGCACTCTGTTCGACCTGATGGCCTCGTGCGATCTCGTCGACAGATTCCGGCTGGACCATCCGGGGCGGGAGATGTGGACGTGGCATCTTGGAACGCCTTCCCATCCGAGTACTTACTTGGATCGGATGTTAGTTAGAAGAGGTGACGTAGACTTTCTATCGTGCCCCACGTTCCACTGGTTAGGACACTCGGACCATAAACTCGTTATGGCCCGTTTGAACTTAAGTGCTAGGCCTAAACTAGCCGGATACTGGAAGTTCAACAGCACCTTGTTGGAGTTGGAGGACTACCGGTTGAAGGTTACAGAATTAATTCAGCGGGCTTTAGTGGGGGCGGTTACAGGGAGTAAGTGGTGGGTTAGTCTTAAGGCCAAGATTAGGCGCTTCTCTGTCCAATACAGCCAACGCCTCGCGTTAGATAAGGCTAAGGCAAAGAAGCGCTTAGAGGATAAGCTGACCCGGGCGGTGGAGAGGGGGGATCCCCTAGAGGCAGCACTAGCTAAACAAGACCTCAACCGCTTGGCTAGCGAGCGGTATGAAGGTCAAGTAGTTAGGGCCAGATTAATGAAAGTTTCCAACGAGGCTGTGAATGTTGACGCTGTTGAGCGTAAGGCTGCTCTAAGGCGCGGTTCGGACGGGTACATTCGTAAAGTACATAACCTGGAAGGACACGCCCTAGCTTCGACTCGGGAGATCTGCGAGGGGTTTCGGGAGCATCTATCGGAGCGCTTCACCCAACTACCCGGACTCAGGGTCGATGAGTTTGGCAGCTATTTGGCTGACTCGCCCCGCCTCACGGCGGCTCGGGCAGCTAGCTGTGATGGTCTTGTTACTGAACATGAGGTCATTACTGCGTTGAAGCAGGTCGGCTACAACAGATCCCCGGGGCTTGATGGTTTGCCCTACGAGTTCTACGTGAGGCTGTCGCCCATGTTGGTCCCTATTCTGAAGGATATGTTCAACCATTGGTTTGCCCAGGGTTCCATCCCTGGACAGGTGACCAAGGGAGTGATCACATTGCTGAGGAAAGGTCAACGGCATGGTGGGAGGGAAAGCTTTGATGATTTTAGGCCCTTGACTCTGCTAAACACAGAGTTAAAGATTTTGGCAAAGATTCTTGCGAATCGCTTGCAGGTTGTCATCACTGACTTGATCGAACCGGACCAGACTTATGCTGTGAAGGGGAGATCGATTCAAGACAATTTGCACTTGATACGCTCGATCATAGAGGGGACAGAAGACGACGCCGAAGCCGCGCTGATCAGTTTGGATCAGTCCAAGGCATTCGATAGGGTCGACCATCGGTTCCTAGGATCTGTGCTAGAGGCCGCCGGATTTAATCCGGACTTCCGCAAGTGGATCTTTGTCCTGTATGATAGGCCGACGGTAGCGGTGCAGATCAACGGTAAGCTGTCGGAGTCATTTGCTGTCTCTCGGTCGGTGCGTCAGGGCTGTCCGCTGTCGCCTCTGTTGTACGTCCTGGCGTTGGAACCCCTCCTTCGCAAGTTAAGGGACGAGGCGGCTACACCAGTCCTGCGCGGAATAGCCCTCCCTGGAGGCACACGAGCCAGGGTTTCCGCGTTCGCTGATGACGTCACCGTGTTCGTGTCTTGCCACACGGACGTTCAAGCGGTGGTCGAGGCGCTCGCTCGATACGAAGAAGTTACAGGGGCCATGTTCAACCGCAGCAAGTCTGTCGGCCTGCGGTTGGGGGCCTGGACCGGGGTAAACTCGCTTCCAGGTATTTTCAGCTGGACCGATGGACCGGTCCGTATTCTCGGTATCTGGTTTGGACCGGGACTTCAGCTGGAAAAGAATTGGTCGGAAGTATATGGCAAGGTCAAATCGTCGGTGAAGACTTGGATTGGAAGGAAATTGTCCTTGAAGGGTCGGGCGGAGGCGTGCGCTACATACGTCTTCCCGCTCATCCTTTACCGATTGTCTGTACTTCCTCTCCCTGCAGAACGACTAACCCGCTTACAAGGGTGCCTCGATTCACTATTGTGGAAGGAGGGTAAGCATTATGTCTGCAGAGAGGTCTGTGTCCAGAAGCCGAGCGAGGGAGGCCTGGGTCAGCCCAGTCTCTTGTGTCATAGAAATGCCGAGAGATTGGCTTTCTTGGGTCGTTCGCTTGAAGAAGACGCTCCTTGGGTCCCTGTGGTTGAGAACGCGTTTCCCAATCTCAAATCCAACTCCTCGGTAGAAGGTCGTCGTAGGCCGAGGGGGGAGTCTAAGTTCTTCTCCGAATGCCGGACCGCTCTTAGAGCTTTGCCGGGGACCAGTGTCCTCGATCAGCCAAGAAAGAAACTATATCGGGAGCTAGTGGAGGGGACCGCGAAGGATCCACTTTGTAGGCGGATGGGATGGTCGATGGGGGTTGTCCGCTCTCATTGGAGTTGGGCGCCGGGACGGGAGATTCTGAACAACTCGGAATTTTCCCTCACCTGGCGACTGGTCCGTAACGCGCTGCCCCTTCTCGACGTACTCCGCCGGTATAAAGAAAATACAAGTGGCTTCTGTCCGCGCTGTGACGAACGCGAGCCCGAAACGATCGGGCACGCGTTTTTTAGTTGCAGCCGGATCCAGCCCTTATTGGAGTACGTCGAGGGGGTAACGGCTCGCATCGATGCCGAATGTCCGCTCGATCTCGACGAAGGGTTTTTTGTGTACAACATGGAGCCGCCGTTCCCCAGGGAGGAAAGAATGGTTTTCCTGGCGATCCTGGCAGTAGCGCGCATGGTGATTTGGATCACGCGCCTCAAGTTGGTCCACGAAGGGACATCTGTTCCAGATCGTGATCTGATCGTTTACTTTAAACATCTGCTTAAGGTAAAGATCAGATGCGATTGGAGGAGGTTGCCTAGAACGGATTTCGACAAGAGGTGGGTGCACAGCACTAGCTTGTGCATCCGTCGAGGAGTCAAGTTTCAATACGTGTTCCCTCCTTAAGCATGGCACGGGCGGTGCTGGGGCCTTCGGAACCCACCCCGCTTAGGTTCTAGCTAAGAAAAACTTAAGAAGACTCTTGACTGGTGGTATAAATGAGATCCTGTTCCTGATTTTATTTTTTGGTACTAGAGAACCTCTGAGTCTGCCCATCCCCTTTGTGCCACATCCTTGTTTTTTCAACATCCCCGGTCACTCCCCTACTCAGAGGTCACCTTCCAACCCTCCTCCACCCGTCGCTTTGTCTTCTCCCACTGCCATTAAGATATTTTCCCCAATCCCCAATTAGGGATGCCCTGCTTGTTTTCGGTTCCCCGGAAAACAGTGGGGGGTCTAGTCACCTAGATTAGTACAGGGGGGTCTCACTAACAACTCTGTAGGTCGTATTGTTTGTTTTTCATACGAACACTTTTAGTTCTTTCCCCACTCCACGAACAATCTTCTCCCTTGATTCAAAAACTTTTTTATTTCTAATGAAATTGAACTTTCTTTTTTCACACATGCACACACACACCTTTTAAAAAAAAAAAAAAAAAAAAAAAAAAAAAAAAAAATGCATACACAAACATACAGACAACTTTTCTTCAACTGTAAATATTGTTTTCATTCTTAAACGCTGGGGATTTATTAGTTAGTTTAAGATCCATAGAGTGAATGAGGTATTTTGGTAAATGTTGCCAGTCAAGAGTAAGACTCCAAAGTCTACATTCATTTCCTTTTTAATTACTTTAGTCACAAAGACCCTGAACCCTTCCCCTCCCAAACGTCGATTAGGGCCTTGTGCCTAATTTTGTTGTTTTAAAAATTGTTTGTTGATTTTACTAAGCAATAAAATATATATTTTCGGCAAATATCGCCAGCTTGGTTTTCGGCGCAAAGCTCTGTCAAAGTGTAGTATCTCTACTAAACTTGACCCACCACCGGGCTCTCGGGCTAGGTTAAGGTGTTTTTTATTACTAACCTTGGTTAGTTAGGACCGACCCCCTCCTTTGGGGAGTCAGGACCTAGAGGACCGACTCCACATTTGTGGCAGCTTGGACCCGGAAACCGATCCCCTCTTTTGGGAGACTGGAATCTCGGGACCAACACCACTATCGCTGGTAGTTGAGACCTTCTCTTTTCATTTGTTGTTGCATGTTGTTTTTTCTTCGTTTCGGTCTCACTTCTCGAGACTGGGATGGTCTAATTTCTCACCACTTAATTGCCTGAGCAGCACTCTGACCTGCCAGGCCCAAACTTTTGTCTATCTTCGCTGCTCTCCCAGTGGATCGAGCAGACAGGGCTTTCTTTCTCGCTTCCGTTGGGGTAGTTAGTGGGTAGGGTGACGTGGGGTAGGGCGGGTGCTTCGTTTCTGCTCCCCTCTGTGGGCAGGGATGCCTATCCCCTCTCTCTCTTAATTGCGACGCGGCACTCTGACCCGCTAGCACCCACTGCGTCTTTCTTCTCTGCTCTCCCCCCTCGCGGGGGGATCTGAGCTGCTAACCCGACATCCCCGTGAGGGGAGGTCAAAAACACTATTCTCTTCTGAGTCCGCTTCACCCCCTCCACTCCCCTGGGTTTTCTTTTCTCCCAGCTACACTTTGGGCAGCGGCCAGTGCTACCGCCACGATGCCAGGCAGGAGGGGCACGTCACCCCAAATGCGCAACATCTCCCCCGCAGACGACTCCCCATGTGAGGGAACCAATGCATCTCCCGGCAGGAAGGCGCCAGAAGACAAGGTAGGGCCCCAGCGCGCGGCGACCTTGGTAACTGACGAAGGGGTAGGGCCGCAGCCCGCGGCGACCCCCGAAAAACCACCTACACCTGCTGCTCCCCACGAGGGCCACCCGGCGGAAAAGGCTGTTGCAATAACGCCTGCAGAAGATTATGTAGCGGGAATCTCTCCAGCTGCACTCCTGAACTGCAAAGCAAAGGAACAACGCAACCCCGCTCCCCTAAAGGGCAAAGTTCCAGCAGCAAGAGAGAGGGAGGAAAACAGCACCACCCACCATACCGAGGGGCTGTTTGAAGACACGTTAGCCTCCCTCAAATCACTGTTCGAAGAAACCAGTGATCCGCCCTCCAGCACTCCCCAAGAGGGCAACAACATAAAGGGGGAATCCAGGGATGGGGAGGACGCGCCAACCAGTGTCAACAGAATCCAACTGGTGGGTGCGACACCCCGGTCTGGTGAACCCGCAACAGCAGCCACTAGGGACACATCCCCCGGAGGGGGGATACCTCCGTCTCCCCAAGAGGCAGCCACCCAGCAACTCAAAAAGAGGAAGAGGAAGGAGAACGATCCGGATAGCAGGGAGCGCCAGCACGCAACAACTTTAAATGCGGACTGGCCATCTCTGTCCGGAAAAGGCCAGCCTCCAGGGCCAGAAACACCCACAACGGAGGCAGTACAAGTTGCACCAGCTAAACCCCCCATCCCGGGTCTAGTAAACAGCCAAAAGGATGGAGGATCAGCATGGGGCCCCAAGGAACAGCAGAAAAAGAAGATGACACCGGAAGACTACAGGAGACTCTTTGACTCCACTTACAGGGAGTGTACCAGGGGAAACGAGATCCGGCCTCTCCCGGGTCAGGTGGAAGGACTGCAGCAGAGAGTCCTCTCTCTGATAACATCAGACACGAGGACCAGAAGCCTGACCGGTGTCAACAAAGACACAATGGTGAACATGCTGCTGGAGCAGAACATCCCGGCAAATTACATCTGCAGGAGGAGCTACGCACAATGGGATGTTCTGCTTCCTACCCCCGAAGAGGCAGTCAAGCTGTCCAGGACTTATCACCAGAGCAGAAACATTAAGCTACAACCAATTTACATGAATAAGAGGAGGGCAAATGTTTCTGTTCTAAACGTCCCCTGCTACATGGAGGCTGAACAGCTGGGTGCCATCCTCAGCCAGTATGGGGACGTGGAAGAAGTGACGCCGGTCCGCGGTCTGAGGAACATCATGACCGGGGACTACAAGATCCAGATGGTCCTGGACAAAACAGGATTTTTTGGAATCCCCGCCACGCTGAAGTTCGGGGAATGGACGCTCTCCCTGATAGTGGAGGGTAGGAGGCCCCATTGCTGGCAGTGTCAACAACAGGGGCACATGGCCAAGGACTGCCCCAAGAGAAATGGGGGAAAAAACCCAGCCAAGGCAGCGGGTAAGTCGGCAGGACCAGCCAAAACACCCAACCAAGCCGCAGCACCCACTCAATCCACTAGTGCCCCCGAAACTCAAGCAGGGTGGACGACAGTTACCAAGAAAGGAAAGACCGCCAAAAAGCCCACACTGCAGACAGAGTCCACAGACCAGCCTGAGTCAAACCCAATCACCGAGGTGGACAATATGGACACTCAGACACCCCCCTCCTCCAACAAGAGGAAATTACAAGAATCTGAGGAGGAGGAGGAGGCAGTGTCGGAGGAAGAGGAGACAACTCCAGCTCCAGCCAAACTGAGTGCAACGGAGATCAGAAGGGCCAGAAGGAGGAAGAGTCGGAAAACGCGTGCCGACCCCCCTACTCCTACTGAGGAAGACGCGGAAACAGAGGCACAAGCAGAGCACCCCGCCACCCCTCTACCCCAGCAACCAGAAAAACTATCCCCCTCCCCAGATCTCCCCGAAGCCCCCAGAAACCCTGCACCACCCCCATCCTGTGAGAAACCACCCCAGGAAGGAACTGTGACAGCTACACCCACTCCACCCCCCTCCCCTCACCCCCAACCTAAAAGCCCCCCTTCCCCAACAAGGCCAGTTCGCACGGAACGAACTAGAAAACTACCGTTCCTGCCAGGAGGTAGAATTTGCGAGCTGGACCCACACCAAACGATACCAGACCTCAAAGGACAACAAAAGGTCCGGTATAACAAGTTGAGGGGTCTCGCCTACGTGGATGGTGACAGCGTAGTGGACCCAACAAAATTTAAAGACGCTCCCATGTTGACCACCTTTGTGAGGGTCAACAAGGATACAAGAACTCAAGCCCTCTGGGCCATGATTAAAGCAGCTAAGGATGCGATCCCGGGCCAGCAGCTGGTGGACAGGGACCATCCGTCACTGAAAAACTTTTTCTATAAGTGTGAGGGCAGAGTCCCTGTGTATATACACCCCTCATTCTACAGGGCACTCAAACTAACCTTCCCCCTGGACGTGGGAGGTGTGGCCAAGGACGGAGTACCCTCAGCAGATTTACTTACCGGCAGCCTCGGCCAGGCCTGCCACGTCCTCACTGCCAAGGATTTCAGACCCGTCTGTGACACTGAATAAGGTAAGTGAGCATGGCTTTGAACTTGGCTACATTGAATGTGAGGGGCATCAGGTGTCGAAGCAGGGCCTCGCGCGTTGTGAGAGACTTGGTGTCCCTTAAGGTAGATATCGCCGCTATCCAGGAGACCCACTTTATTTGTGACGAGGATTGTCAGGTGCTGGTGAACGATTACGATGTTTACTCAGCATATGGCAATACTAATAGTCGTGGAATCTCCTTGCTAGTGAGTCGCACCCTGTCAGCGTCGGTGAATGTTGTTCACGCAGGCGAGGACGGGCGGCTAGTTGTTGTTGATGTTGCCGTTAATAGTAGTGTGTTTCGGATTGTCGCGGTTTATGCTCCCAATTCTGCTGTAGAGAGGGCATCCTTTTTTCGACGGTTGGAGGGCTTCTTAGTGGATCCGGAACGGTTAGTGCTAATGGGTGATTGGAATGCGATCCTTGATCCCCAAATAGATAAAGTCGGGGGGACTAGTGGGTCGGTGCGGTGTGACAGCACTCTGTTCGACCTGATGGCCTCGTGCGATCTCGTCGACAGATTCCGGCTGGACCATCCGGGGCGGGAGATGTGGACGTGGCATCTTGGAACGCCTTCCCATCCGAGTACTTACTTGGATCGGATGTTAGTTAGAAGAGGTGACGTAGACTTTCTATCGTGCCCCACGTTCCACTGGTTAGGACACTCGGACCATAAACTCGTTATGGCCCGTTTGAACTTAAGTGCTAGGCCTAAACTAGCCGGATACTGGAAGTTCAACAGCACCTTGTTGGAGTTGGAGGACTACCGGTTGAAGGTTACAGAATTAATTCAGCGGGCTTTAGTGGGGGCGGTTACAGGGAGTAAGTGGTGGGTTAGTCTTAAGGCCAAGATTAGGCGCTTCTCTGTCCAATACAGCCAACGCCTCGCGTTAGATAAGGCTAAGGCAAAGAATCGCTTAGAGGATAAGCTGACCCGGGCGGTGGAGAGGGGGGATCCCCTAGAGGCAGCACTAGCTAAACAAGACCTCAACCGCTTGGCTAGCGAGCGGTATGAAGGTCAAGTAGTTAGGGCCAGATTAATGAAAGTTTCCAACGAGGCTGTGAATGTTGACGCTGTTGAGCGTAAGGCTGCTCTAAGGCGCGGTTCGGACGGGTACATTCGTAAAGTACATAACCTGGAAGGACACGCCCTAGCTTCGACTCGGGAGATCTGCGAGGGGTTTCGGGAGCATCTATCGGAGCGCTTCACCCAACTACCCGGACTCAGGGTCGATGAGTTTGGCAGCTATTTGGCTGACTCGCCCCGCCTCACGGCGGCTCGGGCAGCTAGCTGTGATGGTCTTGTTACTGAACATGAGGTCATTACTGCGTTGAAGCAGGTCGGCTACAACAGATCCCCGGGGCTTGATGGTTTGCCCTACGAGTTCTACGTGAGGCTGTCGCCCATGTTGGTCCCTATTCTGAAGGATATGTTCAACCATTGGTTTGCCCAGGGTTCCATCCCTGGACAGGTGACCAAGGGAGTGATCACATTGCTGAGGAAAGGTCAACGGCATGGTGGGAGGGAAAGCTTTGATGATTTTAGGCCCTTGACTCTGCTAAACACAGAGTTAAAGATTTTGGCAAAGATTCTTGCGAATCGCTTGCAGGTTGTCATCACTGACTTGATCGAACCGGACCAGACTTATGCTGTGAAGGGGAGATCGATTCAAGACAATTTGCACTTGATACGCTCGATCATAGAGGGGACAGAAGACGACGCCGAAGCCGCGCTGATCAGTTTGGATCAGTCCAAGGCATTCGATAGGGTCGACCATCGGTTCCTAGGATCTGTGCTAGAGGCCGCCGGATTTAATCCGGACTTCCGCAAGTGGATCTTTGTCCTGTATGATAGGCCGACGGTAGCGGTGCAGATCAACGGTAAGCTGTCGGAGTCATTTGCTGTCTCTCGGTTGGTGCGTCAGGGCTGTCCGCTGTCGCCTCTGTTGTACGTCCTGGCGTTGGAACCCCTCCTTCGCAAGTTAAGGGACGAGGCGGCTACACCAGTCCTGCGCGGAATAGCCCTCCCTGGAGGCACACGAGCCAGGGTTTCCGCGTTCGCTGATGACGTCACCGTGTTCGTGTCTTGCCACACGGACGTTCAAGCGGTGGTCGAGGCGCTCGCTCGATACGAAGAAGTTACAGGGGCCATGTTCAACCGCAGCAAGTCTGTCGGCCTGCGGTTGGGGGCCTGGACCGGGGTAAACTCGCTTCCAGGTATTTTCAGCTGGACCGATGGACCGGTCCGTATTCTCGGTATCTGGTTTGGACCGGGACTTCAGCTGGAAAAGAATTGGTCGGAAGTATATGGCAAGGTCAAATCGTCGGTGAAGACTTGGATTGGAAGGAAATTGTCCTTGAAGGGTCGGGCGGAGGCGTGCGCTACATACGTCTTCCCGCTCATCCTTTACCGATTGTCTGTACTTCCTCTCCCTGCAGAACGACTAACCCGCTTACAAGGGTGCCTCGATTCACTATTGTGGAAGGAGGGTAAGCATTATGTCTGCAGAGAGGTCTGTGTCCAGAAGCCGAGCGAGGGAGGCCTGGGTCAGCCCAGTCTCTTGTGTCATAGAAATGCCGAGAGATTGGCTTTCTTGGGTCGTTCGCTTGAAGAAGACGCTCCTTGGGTCCCTGTGGTTGAGAACGCGTTTCCCAATCTCAAATCCAACTCCTCGGTAGAAGGTCGTCGTAGGCCGAGGGGGGAGTCTAAGTTCTTCTCCGAATGCTGGACCGCTCTTAGAGCTTTGCCGGGGACCAGTGTCCTCGATCAGCCAAGAAAGAAACTATATCGGGAGCTAGTGGAGGGGACCGCGAAGGATCCACTTTGTAGGCGGATGGGATGGTCGATGGGGGTTGTCCGCTCTCATTGGAGTTGGGCGCCGGGACGGGAGATTCTGAACAACTCGGAATTTTCCCTCACCTGGCGACTGGTCCGTAACGCGCTGCCCCTTCTCGACGTACTCCGCCGGTATAAAGAAAATACAAGTGGCTTCTGTCCGCGCTGTGACGAACGCGAGCCCGAAACGATCGGGCACGCGTTTTTTAGTTGCAGCCGGATCCAGCCCTTATTGGAGTACGTCGAGGGGGTAACGGCTCGCATCGATGCCGAATGTCCGCTCGATCTCGACGAAGGGTTTTTTGTGTACAACATGGAGCCGCCGTTCCCCAGGGAGGAAAGAATGGTTTTCCTGGCGATCCTGGCAGTAGCGCGCATGGTGATTTGGATCACGCGCCTCAAGTTGGTCCACGAAGGGACATCTGTTCCAGATAGTGATCTGATCGTTTACTTTAAACATCTGCTTAAGGTAAAGATCAGATGCGATTGGAGGAGGTTGCCTAGAACGGATTTCGACAAGAGGTGGGTGCACAGCACTAGCTTGTGCATCCGTCGAGGAGTCAAGTTTCAATACGTGTTCCCTCCTTAAGCATGGCACGGGCGGTGCTGGGGCCTTCGGAACCCACCCCGCTTAGGTTCTAGCTAAGAAAAACTTAAGAAGACTCTTGACTGGTGGTATAAATGAGATCCTGTTCCTGATTTTATTTTTTGGTACTAGAGAACCTCTGAGTCTGCCCATCCCCTTTGTGCCACATCCTTGTTTTTTCAACATCCCCGGTCACTCCCCTACTCAGAGGTCACCTTCCAACCCTCCTCCACCCGTCGCTTTGTCTTCTCCCACTGCCATTAAGATATTTTCCCCAATCCCCAATTAGGGATGCCCTGCTTGTTTTCGGTTCCCCGGAAAACAGTGGGGGGTCTAGTCACCTAGATTAGTACAGGGGGGTCTCACTAACAACTCTGTAGGTCGTATTGTTTGTTTTTCATACGAACACTTTTAGTTCTTTCCCCACTCCACGAACAATCTTCTCCCTTGATTCAAAAACTTTTTTATTTCTAATGAAATTGAACTTTCTTTTTTCACACATGCACCCACACACCTTTAAAAAAAAAAAAAAAAAAAAAAAATGCATACACAAACATACAGACAACTTTTCTTCAACTGTAAATATTGTTTTCATTCTTAAACGCTGGGGATTTATTAGTTAGTTTAAGATCCATAGAGTGAATGAGGTATTTTGGTAAATGTTGCCAGTCAAGAGTAAGACTCCAAAGTCTACATTCATTTCCTTTTTAATTACTTTAGTCACAAAGACCCTGAACCCTTCCCCTCCCAAACGTCGATTAGGGCCTTGTGCCTAATTTTGTTGTTTTAAAAATTGTTTGTTGATTTTACTAAGCAATAAAATATATATTTTCGGCAAATATCGCCAGCTTGGTTTTCGGCGCAAAGCTCTGTCAAAGTGTAGTATCTCTACTAAACTTGACCCACCACCGGGCTCTCGGGCTAGGTTAAGGTGTTTTTTATTACTAACCTTGGTTAGTTAGGACCGACCCCCTCCTTTGGGGAGTCAGGACCTAGAGGACCGACTCCACATTTGTGGCAGCTTGGACCCGGAAACCGATCCCCTCTTTTGGGAGACTGGAATCTCGGGACCAACACCACTATCGCTGGTAGTTGAGACCTTCTCTTTTCATTTGTTGTTGCATGTTGTTTTTTCTTCGTTTCGGTCTCACTTCTCGAGACTGGGATGGTCTAATTTCTCACCACTTAATTGCCTGAGCAGCACTCTGACCTGCCAGGCCCAAACTTTTGTCTATCTTCGCTGCTCTCCCAGTGGATCGAGCAGACAGGGCTTTCTTTCTCGCTTCCGTTGGGGTAGTTAGTGGGTAGGGTGACGTGGGGTAGGGCGGGTGCTTCGTTTCTGCTCCCCTCTGTGGGCAGGGATGCCTATCCCCTCTCTCTCTTAATTGCGACGCGGCACTCTGACCCGCTAGCACCCACTGCGTCTTTCTTCTCTGCTCTCCCCCCTCGCAGGGGGGATCTGAGCTGCTAACCCGACATCCCCGTGAGGGGAGGTCAAAAACACTATTCTCTTCTGAGTCCGCTTCACCCCCTCCACTCCCCTGGGTTTTCTTTTCTCCCAGCTACACTTTGGGCAGCGGCCAGTGCTACCGCCACGATGCCAGGCAGGAGGGGCACGTCACCCCAAATGCGCAACATCTCCCCCGCAGACGACTCCCCATGTGAGGGAACCAATGCATCTCCCGGCAGGAAGGCGCCAGAAGACAAGGTAGGGCCCCAGCGCGCGGCGACCTTGGTAACTGACGAAGGGGTAGGGCCGCAGCCCGCGGCGACCCCCGAAAAACCACCTACACCTGCTGCTCCCCACGAGGGCCACCCGGCGGAAAAGGCTGTTGCAATAACGCCTGCAGAAGATTATGTAGCGGGAATCTCTCCAGCTGCACTCCTGAACTGCAAAGCAAAGGAACAACGCAACCCCGCTCCCCTAAAGGGCAAAGTTCCAGCAGCAAGAGAGAGGGAGGAAAACAGCACCACCCACCATACCGAGGGGCTGTTTGAAGACACGTTAGCCTCCCTCAAATCACTGTTCGAAGAAACCAGTGATCCGCCCTCCAGCACTCCCCAAGAGGGCAACAACATAAAGGGGGAATCCAGGGATGGGGAGGACGCGCCAACCAGTGTCAACAGAATCCAACTGGTGGGTGCGACACCCCGGTCTGGTGAACCCGCAACAGCAGCCACTAGGGACACATCCCCCGGAGGGGGGATACCTCCGTCTCCCCAAGAGGCAGCCACCCAGCAACTCAAAAAGAGGAAGAGGAAGGAGAACGATCCGGATAGCAGGGAGCGCCAGCACGCAACAACTTTAAATGCGGACTGGCCATCTCTGTCCGGAAAAGGCCAGCCTCCAGGGCCAGAAACACCCACAACGGAGGCAGTACAAGTTGCACCAGCTAAACCCCCCATCCCGGGTCTAGTAAACAGCCAAAAGGATGGAGGATCAGCATGGGGCCCCAAGGAACAGCAGAAAAAGAAGATGACACCGGAAGACTACAGGAGACTCTTTGACTCCACTTACAGGGAGTGTACCAGGGGAAACGAGATCCGGCCTCTCCCGGGTCAGGTGGAAGGACTGCAGCAGAGAGTCCTCTCTCTGATAACATCAGACACGAGGACCAGAAGCCTGACCGGTGTCAACAAAGACACAATGGTGAACATGCTGCTGGAGCAGAACATCCCGGCAAATTACATCTGCAGGAGGAGCTACGCACAATGGGATGTTCTGCTTCCTACCCCCGAAGAGGCAGTCAAGCTGTCCAGGACTTATCACCAGAGCAGAAACATTAAGCTACAACCAATTTACATGAATAAGAGGAGGGCAAATGTTTCTGTTCTAAACGTCCCCTGCTACATGGAGGCTGAACAACTGGGTGCCATCCTCAGCCAGTATGGGGACGTGGAAGAAGTGACGCCGGTCCGCGGTCTGAGGAACATCATGACCGGGGACTACAAGATCCAGATGGTCCTGGACAAAACAGGATTTTTCGGAATCCCCGCCACGCTGAAGTTCGGGGAATGGACGCTCTCCCTGATAGTGGAGGGTAGGAGGCCCCATTGCTGGCAGTGTCAACAACAGGGGCACATGGCCAAGGACTGCCCCAAGAGAAATGGGGGAAAAAACCCAGCCAAGGCAGCGGGTAAGTCGGCAGGACCAGCCAAAACACCCAACCAAGCCGCAGCACCCACTCAATCCACTAGTGCCCCCGAAACTCAAGCAGGGTGGACGACAGTTACCAAGAAAGGAAAGACCGCCAAAAAGCCCACACTGCAGACAGAGTCCACAGACCAGCCTGAGTCAAACCCAATCACCGAGGTGGACAATATGGACACTCAGACACCCCCCTCCTCCAACAAGAGGAAATTACAAGAATCTGAGGAGGAGGAGGAGGCAGTGTCGGAGGAAGAGGAGACAACTCCAGCTCCAGCCAAACTGAGTGCAACGGAGATCAGAAGGGCCAGAAGGAGGAAGAGTCGGAAAACGCGTGCCGACCCCCCTACTCCTACTGAGGAAGACGCGGAAACAGAGGCACAAGCAGAGCACCCCGCCACCCCTCTACCCCAGCAACCAGAAAAACTATCCCCCTCCCCAGATCTCCCCGAAGCCCCCAGAAACCCTGCACCACCCCCATCCTGTGAGAAACCACCCCAGGAAGGAACTGTGACAGCTACACCCACTCCACCCCCCTCCCCTCACCCCCAACCTAAAAGCCCCCCTTCCCCAACAAGGCCAGTTCGCACGGAACGAACTAGAAAACTACCGTTCCTGCCAGGAGGTAGAATTTGCGAGCTGGACCCACACCAAACGATACCAGACCTCAAAGGACAACAAAAGGTCCGGTATAACAAGTTGAGGGGTCTCGCCTACGTGGATGGTGACAGCGTAGCGGACCCAACAAAATTTAAAGACGCTCCCATGTTGACCACCTTTGTGAGGGTCAACAAGGATACAAGAACTCAAGCCCTCTGGGCCATGATTAAAGCAGCTAAGGATGCGATCCCGGGCCAGCAGCTGGTGGACAGGGACCATCCGTCACTGAAAAACTTTTTCTATAAGTGTGAGGGCAGAGTCCCTGTGTATATACACCCCTCATTCTACAGGGCACTCAAACTAACCTTCCCCCTGGACGTGGGAGGTGTGGCCAAGGACGGAGTACCCTCAGCAGATTTACTTACCGGCAGCCTCGGCCAGGCCTGCCACGTCCTCACTGCCAAGGATTTCAGACCCGTCTGTGACACTGAATAAGGTAAGTGAGCATGGCTTTGAACTTGGCTACATTGAATGTGAGGGGCATCAGGTGTCGAAGCAGGGCCTCGCGCGTTGTGAGAGACTTGGTGTCCCTTAAGGTAGATATCGCCGCTATCCAGGAGACCCACTTTATTTGTGACGAGGATTGTCAGGTGCTGGTGAACGATTACGATGTTTACTCAGCATATGGCAATACTAATAGTCGTGGAATCTCCTTGCTAGTGAGTCGCACCCTGTCAGCGTCGGTGAATGTTGTTCACGCAGGCGAGGACGGGCGGCTAGTTGTTGTTGATGTTGCCGTTAATAGTAGTGTGTTTCGGATTGTCGCGGTTTATGCTCCCAATTCTGCTGTAGAGAGGGCATCCTTTTTTCGACGGTTGGAGGGCTTCTTAGTGGATCCGGAACGGTTAGTGCTAATGGGTGATTGGAATGCGATCCTTGATCCCCAAATAGATAAGGTCGGGGGGACTAGTGGGTCGGTGCGGTGTGACAGCACTCTGTTCGACCTGATGGCCTCGTGCGATCTCGTCGACAGATTCCGGCTGGACCATCCGGGGCGGGAGATGTGGACGTGGCATCTTGGAACGCCTTCCCATCCGAGTACTTACTTGGATCGGATGTTAGTTAGAAGAGGTGACGTAGACTTTCTATCGTGCCCCACGTTCCACTGGTTAGGACACTCGGACCATAAACTCGTTATGGCCCGTTTGAACTTAAGTGCTAGGCCTAAACTAGCCGGATACTGGAAGTTCAACAGCACCTTGTTGGAGTTGGAGGACTACCGGTTGAAGGTTACAGAATTAATTCAGCGGGCTTTAGTGGGGGCGGTTACAGGGAGTAAGTGGTGGGTTAGTCTTAAGGCCAAGATTAGGCGCTTCTCTGTCCAATACAGCCAACGCCTCGCGTTAGATAAGGCTAAGGCAAAGAATCGCTTAGAGGATAAGCTGACCCGGGCGGTGGAGAGGGGGGATCCCCTAGAGGCAGCACTAGCTAAACAAGACCTCAACCGCTTGGCTAGCGAGCGGTATGAAGGTCAAGTAGTTAGGGCCAGATTAATGAAAGTTTCCAACGAGGCTGTGAATGTTGACGCTGTTGAGCGTAAGGCTGCTCTAAGGCGCGGTTCGGACGGGTACATTCGTAAAGTACATAACCTGGAAGGACACGCCCTAGCTTCGACTCGGGAGATCTGCGAGGGGTTTCGGGAGCATCTATCGGAGCGCTTCACCCAACTACCCGGACTCAGGGTCGATGAGTTTGGCAGCTATTTGGCTGACTCGCCCCGCCTCACGGCGGCTCGGGCAGCTAGCTGTGATGGTCTTGTTACTGAACATGAGGTCATTACTGCGTTGAAGCAGGTCGGCTACAACAGATCCCCGGGGCTTGATGGTTTGCCCTACGAGTTCTACGTGAGGCTGTCGCCCATGTTGGTCCCTATTCTGAAGGATATGTTCAACCATTGGTTTGCCCAGGGTTCCATCCCTGGACAGGTGACCAAGGGAGTGATCACATTGCTGAGGAAAGGTCAACGGCATGGTGGGAGGGAAAGCTTTGATGATTTTAGGCCCTTGACTCTGCTAAACACAGAGTTAAAGATTTTGGCAAAGATTCTTGCGAATCGCTTGCAGGTTGTCATCACTGACTTGATCGAACCGGACCAGACTTATGCTGTGAAGGGGAGATCGATTCAAGACAATTTGCACTTGATACGCTCGATCATAGAGGGGACAGAAGACGACGCCGAAGCCGCGCTGATCAGTTTGGATCAGTCCAAGGCATTCGATAGGGTCGACCATCGGTTCCTAGGATCTGTGCTAGAGGCCGCCGGATTTAATCCGGACTTCCGCAAGTGGATCTTTGTCCTGTATGATAGGCCGACGGTAGCGGTGCAGATCAACGGTAAGCTGTCGGAGTCATTTGCTGTCTCTCGGTCGGTGCGTCAGGGCTGTCCGCTGTCGCCTCTGTTGTACGTCCTGGCGTTGGAACCCCTCCTTCGCAAGTTAAGGGACGAGGCGGCTACACCAGTCCTGCGCGGAATAGCCCTCCCTGGAGGCACACGAGCCAGGGTTTCCGCGTTCGCTGATGACGTCACCGTGTTCGTGTCTTGCCACACGGACGTTCAAGCGGTGGTCGAGGCGCTCGCTCGATACGAAGAAGTTACAGGGGCCATGTTCAACCGCAGCAAGTCTGTCGGCCTGCGGTTGGGGGCCTGGACCGGGGTAAACTCGCTTCCAGGTATTTTCAGCTGGACCGATGGACCGGTCCGTATTCTCGGTATCTGGTTTGGACCGGGACTTCAGCTGGAAAAGAATTGGTCGGAAGTATATGGCAAGGTCAAATCGTCGGTGAAGACTTGGATTGGAAGGAAATTGTCCTTGAAGGGTCGGGCGGAGGCGTGCGCTACATACGTCTTCCCGCTCATCCTTTACCGATTGTCTGTACTTCCTCTCCCTGCAGAACGACTAACCCGCTTACAAGGGTGCCTCGATTCACTATTGTGGAAGGAGGGTAAGCATTATGTCTGCAGAGAGGTCTGTGTCCAGAAGCCGAGCGAGGGAGGCCTGGGTCAGCCCAGTCTCTTGTGTCATAGAAATGCCGAGAGATTGGCTTTCTTGGGTCGTTCGCTTGAAGAAGACGCTCCTTGGGTCCCTGTGGTTGAGAACGCGTTTCCCAATCTCAAATCCAACTCCTCGGTAGAAGGTCGTCGTAGGCCGAGGGGGGAGTCTAAGTTCTTCTCCGAATGCCGGACCGCTCTTAGAGCTTTGCCGGGGACCAGTGTCCTCGATCAGCCAAGAAAGAAACTATATCGGGAGCTAGTGGAGGGGACCGCGAAGGATCCACTTTGTAGGCGGATGGGATGGTCGATGGGGGTTGTCCGCTCTCATTGGAGTTGGGCGCCGGGACGGGAGATTCTGAACAACTCGGAATTTTCCCTCACCTGGCGACTGGTCCGTAACGCGCTGCCCCTTCTCGACGTACTCCGCCGGTATAAAGAAAATACAAGTGGCTTCTGTCCGCGCTGTGACGAACGCGAGCCCGAAACGATCGGGCACGCGTTTTTTAGTTGCAGCCGGATCCAGCCCTTATTGGAGTACGTCGAGGGGGTAACGGCTCGCATCGATGCCGAATGTCCGCTCGATCTCGACGAAGGGTTTTTTGTGTACAACATGGAGCCGCCGTTCCCCAGGGAGGAAAGAATGGTTTTCCTGGCGATCCTGGCAGTAGCGCGCATGGTGATTTGGATCACGTGCCTCAAGTTGGTCCACGAAGGGACATCTGTTCCAGATCGTGATCTGATCGTTTACTTTAAACATCTGCTTAAGGTAAAGATCAGATGCGATTGGAGGAGGTTGCCTAGAACGGATTTCGACAAGAGGTGGGTGCACAGCACTAGCTTGTGCATCCGTCGAGGAGTCAAGTTTCAATACGTGTTCCCTCCTTAAGCATGGCACGGGCGGTGCTGGGGCCTTCGGAACCCACCCCGCTTAGGTTCTAGCTAAGAAAAACTTAAGAAGACTCTTGACTGGTGGTATAAATGAGATCCTGTTCCTGATTTTATTTTTTGGTACTAGAGAACCTCTGAGTCTGCCCATCCCCTTTGTGCCACATCCTTGTTTTTTCAACATCCCCGGTCACTCCCCTACTCAGAGGTCACCTTCCAACCCTCCTCCACCCGTCGCTTTGTCTTCTCCCACTGCCATTAAGATATTTTCCCCAATCCCCAATTAGGGATGCCCTGCTTGTTTTCGGTTCCCCGGAAAACAGTGGGGGGTCTAGTCACCTAGATTAGTACAGGGGGGTCTCACTAACAACTCTGTAGGTCGTATTGTTTGTTTTTCATACGAACACTTTTAGTTCTTTCCCCACTCCACGAACAATCTTCTCCCTTGATTCAAAAACTTTTTTATTTCTAATGAAATTGAACTTTCTTTTTTCACACATGCACACACACACCTTTTAAAAAAAAAAAAAAAAAAAAAAAAAATGCATACACAAACATACAGACAACTTTTCTTCAACTGTAAATATTGTTTTCATTCTTAAACGCTGGGGATTTATTAGTTAGTTTAAGATCCATAGAGTGAATGAGGTATTTTGGTAAATGTTGCCAGTCAAGAGTAAGACTCCAAAGTCTACATTCATTTCCTTTTTAATTACTTTAGTCACAAAGACCCTGAACCCTTCCCCTCCCAAACGTCGATTAGGGCCTTGTGCCTAATTTTGTTGTTTTAAAAATTGTTTGTTGATTTTACTAAGCAATAAAATATATATTTTCGGCAAATATTGTTTTCATTCTTAAACGCTGGGGATTTATTAGTTAGTTTAAGATCCATAGAGTGAATGAGGTATTTTGGTAAATGTTGCCAGTCAAGAGTAAGACTCCAAAGTCTACATTCATTTCCTTTTTAATTACTTTAGTCACAAAGACCCTGAACCCTTCCCCTCCCAAACGTCGATTAGGGCCTTGTGCCTAATTTTGTTGTTTTAAAAATTGTTTGTTGATTTTACTAAGCAATAAAATATATATTTTCGGCAAAGCTCCGCACTTGCTCACGGTTCCCTTACCGTTCGACGCTCGCGCAACTGTGACTCCAGTCCTTACACTGTAGCAGTCCAGTCCATCACCACTACCGTGGCTCCGGTCTCCACACCGTAGAAGTCCACCACCACTACCGTGGCTACGGTCTCCACGCCGTAGAAGTCCAATTCATCACCACGACTCTGTCCGTACCTGATGAACACTGAACCCTCAGTGTTGCCAATTCGCCGTCCGTACCTCTCATACACTGACACCTTATTCGCCGTCCGTACCTCTCATACACTGACACCTTACTCAGTGACTGTCCGATCCGAGCGCCCGTCCGTACCTGATGAACACTGATCCCTTAGTGTTGCCAAGTGTCCGTCCATTCCTCTCTTAAACCCGAGGCTAACGCACCAGTACTATCCCAGTCGGACCCAGGTCGACCAATCACCCGCACCAGTTATCACGCCGACTTCTCCGACGTCATCTCAGCGTTCCAGCCTACGGCGAACCAACAAGCATCCCCCTGTCAGAGTACACCAGCAACGGATCCCGGACCAACGTCGCCCAGTGAGAAAATTCGCATTTTTGCCACCCTTTCGTTTGCTTAAATAAAAGGCGAATCGTTGTTTTTAACTAAACCTCCCGAGTTTTGTCATTCTTCTTTGCCTAGCATGCTGTTCACCTTTTGCCTGTGTTTATTTTGTTAGTTGTTGGGTCGATTGTCTCCGGACGGCCGGCCCCCGCAACAGATGTATAACTGTCATGGCGTCCACACATGTGTGGTGAAAACCCCGGATGTTAGTTGGTTTCTTAGTTCAAGGGAAACTACTCTGTCTGAACCTTATTTACATACATTACATCTCTCCCCCCATATTTCAAAATTACTTGCTTGTTTATGTGACATAGTCCTTTAAGTGCTTTGGTTTGTTTTTAGTTCTTCCACTACATCTAATGATTTCTCTTACTGGAGCCTCATGCAGGGTATTCCCCATTCCAGTTGTCATTTCTCTGGCCGGATGAGAACTACTTGGACTACTGGCATCCGAGGTTAGTGGGATCACCCAGTCTGTGTCTGAATTTTGTTTTCTTTTTTGTGGGCTTGTTCTTTATATTTCCGAAGTTCTATCTCAGTCCAGCACTCCAGCATTATCCGTTTTTTTAATTTTTTTTACATGGTCCACATGTCGCCTTACCACTGTCTCCGACTCTAGTTTAATTTAATATTCCACTGGACCCGTCCGTCTCGTGACCACTCCCTTTTTCCATTTTGGTCCTGTACAGAACATTTTGCCGAAAACTAATTCACCTTCTCTAAATTCTTGTTTGGTCCGAGAGTTGTGATATTTCTTTTGGATTGCTTGGGTTTTTTCATCCGCTCCCTCACTGTAGTCTCCTTCGGAATTATCCTATCCAAAACGGTCTTTATTTTTCGGTGCATTAATAATTCTGCTGGTGATATGCCCGTGACCGTTTGTGGTGTGGAATTATATGACAACAAGAAACGGACCAGTTTTGAACTTAGGGAGTCTTTCTCATGATCCATTTTCTTCATCCCTTTCTTAAAAATGCTCACATATCTTTCCGCCAATCCATTTGAAGAGGGGTGTTTTGGTGATGTTGTGATATAGTGTATTCCTTATCTTGATATAAATGCTTGGAATTCTTCCATTTTTGGTATCAAATAATTATCCAATTTAGTGACTGGATTAATAGTCACTTTATAATTACCACAAATGCGTACAGACTGATCTGCTTTTAAAATAGGTACTATTTGTGTAGTCAATTCAGAGAATTCAACTGGTGAAATTGTTCCTTCTTTTTGCAGTCTCCCTAATTCATCTTCTTTTTTCTTCTTTAGCATATAGGGTACTGACCTTGGTTTGAAATACCTGGGTTTTGTTTCTGGGTCTGCATACAAACTGGCATAGGTTCCTATCACTTGACCCAACTTCCCATCGAACACAACCTCATGCTTTGCTAATATTTCTTCCAGTTTGTCTTGGTCTGCCTCCTTCACTGTTTGCACCTTGAAAATCTCTTTCCATGGCAATCTCACGTGTTGCAGCCAGTTTCTGCCCAGGAGTGTGGGTGAGTCCCCCTCTACCACAATTAACGGTAATTCCATCCGACGACTATCCAACTGTACTGGAACTTTCGTTTGTCCAATCACTTGAATACAATTTTCCGTATAAGACTTAAGACGTACTTTTATAAGCTCCAACAACTTTTTGTTGCTTATTTTCTCCTACGTTTTCAGTCCCATTATCGTTACAGATGCTCCTGTATCTATCTCTATGGGAACCCTCTTGTCACAAATGTTGATATCTACACGGTAGGGGTCCACTCTTTCCAGCGGCGCTCTGATTCTATTTATGATATAAACTTCTCGGAATATCTGAGTCTGTGCCTTCCACTTCTATTTGCCTCAACAATTCTTTTTCATGTTTAATTTAAAGTATTTATCCGCTATGTGCCCTCGTCTTTAACAGTAGTGACACATGGCATATCTAAAAGGGCACTTACTTGCTCCGTGTGTTGCTCCACAATGGGTACACTCTTCTTCCGACCTTTCCTGCGGTCTATTTTCATGTTTTATTTTTTCGGACTGCCCACGTGGTAGTGCAAAAATTTTGTTTACTTCCATTTTTTTGTTTGAATGTCCTGTAAAGGTTTGGAAGCCGATTCGATGTTGACCGCTATGTTGAAAGCTTCGTTAAGGTGATAGTGTCTCTCTCTGCAAGTAGTCTCCTCTGAATGTTGTCATCTTTTACTCCTACTACGAGTTTATCCCGTAGTATTTCGTCCAAAAATGTTCCAAAACGACAATCTTCACACATGCTTCTTAACTCTGCCACATAGTCTGTGATCGACTCTCCCGGTTGGCAGTTTCTTGTATAGAACTTTGTTCTCTGAACGATCACAGACGGCTTTGGGCTGAAGTAGTTCTTCGTCAGTGTGAAAAGTTCGTCAAATTCTTTATCTTTAGGTTTTTCTGGGGCTAATAAATTTGATATTTGTTTGTACACCTTACTCCCACAAACCGATAAAAGAATTGCTCGTCTCTTCTTCACGAGAGCAGTGTCCTCCGGTATATCATTTGCTTCGAAAGTTTTCTCGACGTTCGATTTATTGATTCTGTAGGGGACTAAAAATTAGAGGACACCGGGGAAGAGTAACCTGCTCCTTATATATTCCTTGTGTCTGTTACTTTTGGTCACGGGCAGACGTGTTGACTTTCCCTCTCAAGAAGAGGGGAATCTTTTTCCACCACAATATTGAACTGCCTCCATCGTACTATGTTGTGTTGTTCTTTAATTGTTTGTCAGTGTACAATAAATGTGTAAATGTAATTGGTCTACGTGTTTTATTTGTATTTTTCTATTTAGTATAAACTAACAAATTGGTGACTCCGAAATATATATATATATATATATATATATATATATATATATATATATATATATATATATATATATACGCATATAGATAATAAGTTCTGTAAAAAAAAAGAAAGTAAAATAATATTTCTATGAAGAATAAGAAAAAGTTAGGATGTAAATTTTATTACTAGAATTCTCATTATTATTTCCTAAATGAAAATTCGTAGTCTAGCGTAATTAAGATAGCAACACGATTTTTCTTTTATTCTTTACATATTTTTGTCGATAGAATAAGGATAGAACTAGGGTTTTGTTTTAATCATGCACAACAAATGCAACAAGTTTTTTTTTTTTTTCGAAACTAAATTATTCCTTTTAGGAAAATTTCGTTCCTAAAACGGCTGTCGGTCTTCCTGCCACGGTCATATCCGGCGCCTGATACGGGATTGGGTGATATGAGCGAGTACGTTGCGTTCGGTCTCTGTGCCCCCTTACCCTCCGTGTTGTATTATTGCTATTCCTTTCTTTCCATGCTCTGCTACTAGACTGTTGTAGTTTCCAGTGCGGTAAAAGAAAATAAATAAATATTTTTTTTTTAAAATGGCGACAACTTGTAATCTTAATGCCTTATTAGTACGCGACGACCCTACTTTGTTTTTTTCTCAACTCGATTTATTTTTCAAACAAAAATCGATTAACAACCAGGCAGAGAAACTCTGATACGTCGCATCCATTTTACCTCAGGATAAAATTACTGAGGTAAGAGAGTTAATAATCTATCCGCCTACGGAGAAGCCGTACGATTCCACACATAAGCGTATTTCGCAGTTGTCGGAACAAGAGACCCTGGGAGATAGCAAGCCGTCCCGATTTCTAAAACGGCTACAAAAATTAGCGGAAGGTGCAATGGATAAAAACATCATTAAACATATTTTTCTCCAACGGATCCCAACGGAGTATAAGGTGGCTATTGCTGCTCAGGACGAGTCCACGCATGTGGAACAACTCGCCGTCATGGCAGATCACATTGCAGACATATTATCCACACAATCGTCTGCAGTATCCAGCGTGCAGACCTCTGGAAAAGACGAGCTTCTGGAAAAATTAATGGAGGGCCAAAAACGGTTGGAAGCCCATATGAACAGAATGGCGGAAGACATCACCAGACTATCATTACAACAGAAGCAGGGACATGGCAGCAGAGGAGGTCGCAGCCAGTCCGGGAACGCAAACAAGAAGCTATTTGTTAGAAGCACAAGAGATTTGGCGAAAATGCCAACTCTTGTATTCCACCTTGCAACTATAAGGGGCAGGGAAAAGCCTAAACCGACAGACGAGAGCGGCATCAACTGTCGGTGCATCCTGCTCTGGCGGCCTACTTTATGTTGTAGATAGGAACACAGGCATCTCGTTTTTAGTGGACAGTGGGGCACAAGTTTCCCTTATCCCGGCAACATCAGTTGACAAAAGGTCTCCTCCCTGTAAATTTATATTGCGAGCTGTAAACGGTTCGATAATACGGACTCATGGGGAGAGGGGCATGGACCTCAACTTGGGTTTACGCAGATCATTTATCCACGTTTTATAGTGGCTGACGTAAGCAGTGCTATACTGGGTACTGATTTTCTACAAGCATTTGGCCTGGTAGTAGATATGTCAGGCCAGTGTCTCAGAGATCCAAGCACACAACTTGCAGCATGTAGGGTGGTGGGGACTGGAACACCATTAGGCCCACATGTAGCACATGAATACCAGGACGAAGCTTTTCTGAGTCTTTTGAAGGAATATCCTTCAATATCGGTCCCCTCCTTTTACAACCCGAACATATTCCCAAAACGGCAATTACCACACGGTTGGGAATGTTTGAATTTTTGTGTGTGCCATTTGGTTTACGCAACACAGCTCAAACGTTCTATAGACCAGGTTCTGAGAGACTTGCCATTTCTGTGTGTATACATAGATGACGTCCTCATTGCTAGCAAGAATAAGCAGGAACACATAGACCATGTGCACCAAGTATTCAATCGCCTGAACCAATATGGTATTGTTTTAAATCCATCAAAGTGTACTTTTGGTCAATCCGAGGTTATATTTTTGGGGCACCATATTTTACAGAGGGAAATTTCCCCGTCCCCACAGACAGTCAAGTCCATCCGAGATTTTCCTATTCGTGCTACAATGAGACAGTTGCGGCAATTTTTAGGATTAGTTTACTTCTATCGTAAGTTTCTGCCTCATGTTGCCAAGTACTTTTGGCATTTACAGGTATGCTGACAAATGTGAAGAACTGTAACATTACACTATCGGAGGAAGCAATAGCAGCATTCAACAAAGTAAAGGCCATGCTAGAAGACACAGCAAAGCTATCCCACATTCAACCCGATAGTGAACTTTGCATGGCAGTAGATGATCTGCATCTGGAATTGGAGCGGTCCTGCAGCAAAAATGTAATGGGAACTGGCGACTTATTTCTTTGTTCTCCAGGATATTGACTGACGCAGAAACACGCTACAGCACTTTTCCAGAGAGTTGTTGGCCTCGTTTTCAGCAATAGGACATTATTGGCAGCTGCTAGAGGGACACCCATTCTACTTGATGACTGACCACAAGCCTCTATTAGGCGGTCTGCAGTCCTCCTCAGACAAATACTCTCCCCGAGAAGCTCGTCAATTGGACTATATCCTACAGTTTACGTCGGATGTCAGACACGTGAAGGGAACTGACAATATACCAGCAGATACACTGTCACGAGGAATAAACTTCTTCACATTGGAACCTTCCGTCGAGGCCAACACCTTAGCTATGGAGCAAGAAAAGCCGAGCACCTACAGAAGCTTCTGTAGAATAATGGAACATCACTGCAACTGGTGAAAATGGCACGCCCCAACGGCCCTAGACAAATAGTGTGTGATATCAGCACTAACAAACTGCGCCCATATGTCCCAGCACCCTTAAGGAAAGACATATTCAATGCGGTACATGGATTATCACACCCAGGGGCCAATGCGTCGATACATTTAATGACAGACAGGTATGTCTGGCCGAGGATGAAAGCAGACGGCGAAGATGGACGAAGAAGTGTGTGCAGTGTCCAAAAGCCAAGGTCGGTCGACATACACGTGCGCCACTAGGCACATTTCCAGTACCAGATGAGAGGTTCAAGCACATACACCTCAACATCACCGGTCCATTTCCGACATGCGAAGGCCAAAGCTATCTGTTGACATGTGTCGACAGATTTTCAAGGTGGTTTGAAGCCTTACTAATGCCGAATATGACAGTATACACAACAGCCAGAACTTTCCTCACTGGGTGGGTAGCAAGATTCGGTGTCCCGGAAAATGTGGCAACTGGCAGAGGTAGATAGTTCGAGTCTGAACTGTTTCATAAACTATCAGGACTTTTGAGCACCAGAAGTATACACACCACAGCACACCATCCACAAGCAAATGGTGCAGTCAAACGTCTACAGCGCAGCCTAAAGGCCTCTTTACACGCAGTGCGTACCAGCAGTACAAAGTGGTTAGAACACCTTCCTCTAATTTTGCTGGGTTTGCGCACAGCAGTAAACAGGGATATGAATTGCTCAGCAGCAGAAGCGCTGTATGGTATCACACTACGCCTGCCAGCATAATACTTTTGTGATACACCAACTAGAGTTTGGGACCCCGCATCATTCGTTGATAGATTAACAAGAACCATGGCCAAAATGGCATATTCTCCATCAGAAATAAAGTGCACTAACACATATGTGTCAAAGCCACTAGAGACATGCACACATGTGTTTGTTTGCGATACAGCTAGGTCGCATACCCTGCAACTACCGTACCATGGACCTCTTAAAGTCACCCAAAAAACACGTTCGGGCAGACAGGTAAAATACCCTGCCCATTTAAGAGACTTTTTCTCTACATAAAAAAAATCCTCTCACAACATTCAATCAATGTATTTGGGGGGGGGGGGTTGTAGGGGACTAAAAATTAGAGGACATCGGATAGGAGTATTTGCCCCTTATACATTCCTTGTGTCTTTTCTTTTTTTTTACACAGTGATCACCACTTATCAAGGCCCGGAAGCAACTTAGGGATAAGGGTTATTGCAAGTACATTACGTTAGTGTGGAGATTTGATAAAGTGTTTACTTAAGAGGGCGGTTCATTAGGAATTTGTTAACATTGGACTTGAAGACATCCAAGTTGTAGTCCGGTGGGAAGCAGGCAGACGGAACAGAGTTCCACAGGTGTGCAGTTTTAAGAAAGAAGCCTTGTTCATGGAATCCGCGTTTTGATTTAGGCACAGATATAGAGTGGGGGAAATTTTTCACAGTGGATTCAGCTAGACGGGTGTTTTTCGTGAAAGATTGGCGAGAGGGGACCAGAGATTGGAGTTCAGATGAGCACCTGCCATGGAAATAACGATAAAACAAGGATAGGCTCGCAACGTCTCTTCTGTGGGAGAGAGGTTGCAGGGTAGAGAAAAGGGCATCCCCCACTAAGCCACGAAATCTATTTTGTACTCTGTCAAGGCAGTATAGGCTGTTTTTAGCAGCTCCTGCCCAGATATGGCAGCAGTATTCCATCCTTGGACGTACTTGGCTTTTATATAGATAGAGAATTGCATCAGTAGTGAGATATCTTCTGGAGCGGTAGAAGGGTCCCACCATCTTTCCAGCGACCATGGCAACAGACTTGATGTACGTGTTCCATTTCAGATCAGGAGTAAAGGTCAAACCCAGAAGCTTGTCAAAACACGGGGCCTCACCCAGACGAGAGCCATCCATCATAATTGATGCCAGCTGGGGATCAGATCGTTGATGATGTAAGGATAGGAGTTTGGTTTTGGATGCATTAAAGGTAACCAGCCACATCTTCCCCCACTGAACCACGCGCTCGAGATCAGAGGAGAGAGAACCAGAGAGAACTTTGTCGTTTACAGCCTTTGATGTGTTGCCGTAGATGGTCGTGTCATCAGCATAGATGTCAACGAATGATTTAAGTATGTGTTTTGGGAGGTCATTGATGTAGATCAGGAAGAGAGTTGTGCCCAGGATTGCCTGAGGGACTCCAGCATTTATATTGCAGGCCTCCAATTTTTGTCCATCTACCACTACTCTTATGAGCCTATCGAAGAGAAATGATTTAATGATTGAGAAAACATGTTCAGTTATACCGTAGCTGGAAATCTTGCAAAGTAGACCCTTATGCCATACCTTGTCGAAGGCCTTTTATATGTCAAGAGCAATTTCCCTAGAAAGTAGTAAAAAAAAAATCGTGCAAACCTTTTACCACTGGCAACGCCCGCTTCAGAGAGTGAAAGAAGAAAGTAGAAGAAGAAGAGAATGGCCACTGCGTCTATTTATAGACTAGAGATCATTGGAAGAGTATGCAAATAACTTTGGACAGTTTTGTCCTATAAAAAGCCTGTTTTTGGGAGAGAGGGTGTCTTTTTTGTTTGGCAGAAGCAATTGCTGTCAGAAGTGCATTGGGCTGCAGGATTGAAGAGTGAAAATTGAGTTGTGGGGTCATTGTATTTAACCACAAGCTAGCTAGAACAGATCATGGAATCTGGGATGTTGAGATTGGGAAAAGATGTGATACCGCCTTTTAGTGGAGAAGGTGATGTAGTCGGATGGATAAAGAAAGTAAAACTGGTGGCTAAGCTTCAACATGTGCCAGACCTTGCCAGTTTTATTCCACTTTTTTTGCAGGGAGATGCACTCGCTCTCTATCTTGAGATGAATAATGCAGAACAAGAAGATGCAGAACTGATAGAAAGGAGACTCGTGACCGCCTTCACTGAGGGGCCTTTTGAGGCATACGAAAAACTGCAACGATTCAAGTGGACAGGAGAATCGGTGGATGTTTATGCTAATAAAATCAAAAGATTGGCTGGTCTGGTCGGATATCTGGGAAGAGGGCTGGAACATACAGCCAAACTGGCATTCATAACTGGATTCCCAGACGATGTATCTGTGGCATTACAGCAGCTACCGAACATAGAGAGAATGGATGTCAGCAAACTGATACCGACTGCACGGCTTTTAGTCAGCAAAAGGGTCGCAGAAACTCGGACATTGGCCGCAAGTGCGCAAACTAATGAGACTAATAAGGGAAAGAAAGAATCAAGTCTTCAGTGCTTTAGATGCCAAGGACCGCACCTAAAAAAAGATTGTACAGAGATCCCTAGGGCCAGGGCAACATGCTACAATTGTGGAAAATTTGGCCACATTGCGAGATATTGTCCTCAGATTCAGGGAAACGGGCAAGGGGGAGCTTCTGCGCCGCAAGCTACCCTAGCAATGAAATGAAGGCGCGATACTGGCCTCTTCCTATAATAGAAGTAGAGGTGAATGATTCTGTAATGACTGCACTTGTCGATACTGGGTGCACCACTACTTTAATCAATTCCAAACTTTTGAAGGGATATGGAAGGAGCGGTACAGTGAAAGCAGTTGATGGGAGGAATATAGAATGTAAAGGAGCCAGACAAGTGGAGATAAAAGTCTGTGGAATGCACGTAAAGGTGAGGGCAATCTTGATGAATCACATCGTTGATGGGATCGACGTCATAATTGGAATGGACGTGATTAATGAGCTGGGAGGTGTAACTATAAAGAAAGCCAAAGTGAAGTTTGGAGATATACAATGTGCCGTGGCTGCCCATCAGCTGAATGTTTGCAAAATCGAGGATAAAGACTTTGAAGCAAACTTCGATGGAGATAAATGGACAGTAAGATGAACATGGAAGGGAGAGCCTCCAGTATTGCAGAACAAAGTCCAATATTATAAAAACTCTCTGGAAGGCGATAAGAAATTAGAATTCGAGAAAGAGGTGGAAAGATGGATATCGGATGGTATTCTGTTACCATGGAAAGGAGAAAGAAAAGGCGTGTTGCCATTGATGGCAGTATTTCAGGCCACAAAACGGAAAGTTATGCCAGTGTTCGACTTTCGTGAGTTGAACCGTTTTGTGGCGTGTCATACAGGGAGCGACATAATAGATGTGTGTGATGAAAAGATAAGAAAGTGGAGACAGTTGGTAGGAGGGACCGCAATAGTGGACCTTAAGTCTGCCTACCTGCAACTACATGTGGCAAAGGAACTATGGCAGTACCAGCTGGCCTGTTATAAAGGAAAAACCTATTGCCTAACACGATTAGGATTCGGACTTAATGTCGCACCAAAGATTATGGCAGCCATTTTAAAAAACAGTATTAAAGAAAGGAAGTAGGACGAAAGAGGCCACTGATTCATACATTGATGATATAATGGTAGACGTAACGAAAATATCGACACAGGAAGTTGTGGAACATTTGAAGGGGTTTGGGTTAGCAGCAAAATCTCCGGAATCCCTGGACGGAGGAGCGGCACTGGGCCTTAAGCTTATGAAAAATAAGATGGATGCACTAATGTTCAGGAGAGGCAACGAGATCCCAGAGATGGGAGGAGAAATTAGTAGGCGGGAGCTATTTTCGATCTGTGGTAAATTATTGGGGCACTATCCAATTGCTGGATGGCTGCGATTAGCATGCAGCTATGTGAAAAGAAGAGCAAATGGAATGGATTGGGAAGAAAAAGTTGATTGCAAAACCATGAAAGTGATGCAGGAGGTTCTAGCTGAGGTGAAAAAAGAAGACCCTGTAAATGGCGCTTGGCACATACCTGAAGTGAGCACAGGAGTCGTGTGGTGTGATGCAAGCAATGTTGCAACTGGCGTGGTTGTCGAGATTGGCGGTGTGGTGGCGGAAGATGCAACTTGGCTGAGGAAAAGTGATGACTTTAATCACATTAACATAGCTGAATTAGATGCTGTTCTAAAGGGTGTCAATTTAGCTATCAAATGGAGACTGACAAATATTGAAATAAGAACTGATTCAGCCACTGTACTCAGTTGGGTGAACTCTACTGTGGAGGAGAGTGGCAGAATACGAACAAAGGGTGCCGGAGAAGTGATAATAAAGCGGAGATTAGGATGCTTAGAGAGTTGATGTCTGAATTGAAACTGCAAATAAAAGCAGTGTTTGTGCCTTCTGAAAGAAACAAGGCAGATGCGCTAACACGGATAAAAAAAACAGTGGTTAATTGAGAAAGAGGAGGCGCCGATATGCTCTCTTGGAATTGGAGAAACTAAAGAGTTCCATGACATGCATCACATGGGAGTGGAGAGAACATTATATTTGGTGAGGCAAGTGGATCCGAATGTAAAACGGGAAGAAATTCAGATGATAGTAAAGAACTGTGTTCGGTGTCAATCGATCGATCCTGCCCCAAATATACATAATCCTGGGGAAATTGGAGTTTTAACGAACTGGACGAGACTAGCTATTGACATAGCACACTACCGAGGGGGAGCGTACTTATCAATAATTGATTGTGGGCCAAGTAGACTGGCGATATGGAAGGAACTGCGAGTGGAAGCCGCATCTGCAGTTGCAACTGAATTAGAAAAGGTGATGCTTGAACGAGGTCTAGTAAGGGAGGTGATAATGGACAATCGCACTGTTTTTCGCTCAGAAATCTTTCAGACGATGCTAAAAAAATGGAAGATTAAAAGTTATTACAGGGCAGCCTACAGACCTGGAGGAAATGGCATTGTGGAGCGACATCATCGGACCGTGAAAGCAATAGCTGAGAGAGGAAGAATATCGCCTGAAGAGGCCACATTTTGGTACAACATGTCCCCTAATATCTAGCTTTGTATTCTTCGTTATTTGTGTCATCCTTATATTATACACCCTTTTTACCCCAACTAAATTTTTGTTTTCAGGGGGGTCTGTCAGAGTGAAAGTTTTGTAACTAAAGGGGAGACGGAAAAATCGGGTATAGCCAACCATGTCTGGATGGAGAGGGGGGACCATCGCCCCCATTGGGATGAAGTAAAAAAAATAAACAGAGAGACCCACTGGAAAGTGAGAAAACTTAAAGAAACAGCTCACATGCTCAGGCATAACAACCTACTGAGCAAACCAAGCTTAGAGCTGTGGTGTAAATGAAGAAAAAAGAAACAAGAACGACCGACCGCGTTTTTGTGTGGCTTACCGCGTGTTCATAATGAAGAAGAAAGAAACAAAAATGACTGCCCTGTTTCTTTATATGCCTACAGGGTGATCACGAGGTATGCAAATGAGATGCTCCTGATTGGAGATAAAAGAGGAGTGATTTGGGGAAGGAAGGGATTCTGAAGTTAGATTGCGAGCAGAGAAGTTGTATTTATAGAAGAGAAAAGTCGGATTCGGGGAGAGAAAAGCTAAAGTTGCAGAAGTTCGTTTTGGAGTGGAGAGAAGACGCGTCAAGTGGTAACCAGAAAGTGAAAGTTCGGACAGCAGTGTAACGCCAACGACAAGCTATTTCGGCGCATCAAGCAAATTAACATGGTTGAGTGGAGACTGAGCACTCAGATGTTGAGACCCTTTACTGGGGAGGGTGACCTGATTAAGTGGCTGGAGAAATTAAAAATGGTGGCGAAGCTGCAAAAGATAGATGTGGTCACCCTGCTGCCGCTATACTTAGAGGGGGAAGCCCTCACGATTTACCAGCAGATGCGAGATGAAGACAAGGAAGACCTTGCCTTAGTGGAGCAAAGGCTGAAATTGGCCTTCGCGGAGGGCCCATTTGAAGCACTTGGCAAGCTGTCAAGTTTGAGGTGGACCGGCGAGTCCGTTGACGTCTTTGCGGCAGAGATCAGGAGACTGGCAGGGTTGGCTGGTTACGTGGGGAGGAGCCTGGAGATGACGGTAAAGCTGTACCTAGTGAACGGCTTCCCAGAGGAAATCTCTGCGAACATGCAGAGAATCACGGGGATCCATTCTATGGAAGTGGACGATCTCTTGGTCCACGCCAGAGTCCTAGTGAAAAATGTTAAAAGCCCAATCGTGGCTGCAGCTGTGAGTGGAAATATGTGCATGAGGCCTCATTTGAATGAGAGGCAGCTGGCGAGGCGACAGGAGGGGAGACCTGCCATCAAGTGTTTCCGGTGCCAGGGTCCTCATCTGATCAAGGACTGCAAAGAGCCGAGACCAGGGATCACGTGCTACCGATGTGGACAAGTGGGGCATATTAGCCGCTATTGTGTTGCTGCACGGGACCAGGGAAACGAGTGAAGGGGAGCTATTGCGCCAGTGGTTACCCCTTCTGTGTGGAAATGGCGCATGATGGAACATTGCCTCGGTTACCGGTGGTAGTCAATGGGAAGAGAGCCATAGCCCTTGTCGACACAGGCTGCACTACAACGCTGTTAGCAAGGAATGTCGCGAGGTCATGGAGCGGAACCAGGATTATTAGGACCGTGGATGGCAGGGATGTGAAATGCCTTGGAGAGACGACAGCGGAAGTAATGGTGCAAGGGGTGCCCATTGAACTGCAAGCCCTAGTGTTGAATAATCTGGTCGGTGGTGTCGACGTGATTATAGGTATGAGTGCAATTAACCGACTGGGGGCGCTACGTTAAGAGGGGGCCAAGTGACGTTTGGACGTCTTAGCGCAGTGGGGATGGCAGGAGTGGAAGGTGATAGAACTGTCAGAACCCCAAAACCGGAGGTTTGCTGCATTGAGGACAAAGATTTCCTGGCGAAGTTTGATGGCGTGAGGTGGACGGTGGAATGGAAATGGATCTCCGGGCCCCCAGAACTACAGAATAAGGTGGGCTGCTACAAAAACACCCTGCGAGGAGAAATAAGAAAAGGATTCGAGGAAGAAGTGGAGAGGTGGATAAAAGAAGGAATTCTGAAACTGTGGACAGGGGAAGAAAAAGGAATGTTGCCACTACTGGCGGTTGTTCAGCCTACCAAAAACAAGATTAGGCCCGTGCTGGATTTTAGAGAATTGAACAGACACGTAGCCTGCCACACTGGAACGGGGATCGACGTATGTGAGGATGTCATGAGGAAATGGAGAAGAATGGGGCGGGCCACTAGGATTGTCGATCTGAAATCGGCATATCTGCAGATCAATGTAGATGAAAAACTCTGGCAGTACCAGCTGGTCCGGTACAAGGGGCGGGTGTATTGTCTAACGAGGTTAGGCTTTGGGCTGAGTTCAGCCCCCAAAATTATGACTGCCGTACTGAAGACAGTGCTGAGCAAAGACTGTACAGTGGAGGAGGCCACTAGCTCGTACATTGACGACATCCTGGTGGAGGAGGCAGAGGTGACAGCAGAGAAAGTAAGAAGCCATGTCGAGAAGTATGGGTTAACCGCAAAACCGGCGGAGGCCCTAGATGGAGGAGCGGTGCTGGGGTTGAAACTAAGGCGAGATGGAAAAGACAGGCTTGTCTTCGAACGAGGGAATGCAATACCCGAAGTCGGATCTGAGCTGACGAGGCGAGAACTCTTCTCAGTCTGCGGGAGGCTGGTCGGGCACTATCCTATCGCTGGCTGGCTCAGGATAGCATGCAGCTTCATTAAACGACAAACAGGCACTGATGACTGGGAAGGCCGTGTGACGAAGGAGGTCACGAACATGCTGCAAGAAGTTATTGCGAGAGTGAGGAATGAGGACTCAGTGAAAGGGAAATGGTATGTCAGTGGCGAAGACGCGGGTGTGATTTGGTGCGATGCCAGTAGCCTGGCGTTGGGCGTCGTACTAGAGATAGGAGGTGTAACTGTGGAGGATGCGGCGTGGCTAAGAAAAAACAACGACTTCTCCCATATCAACGTAGCAGAACTAGATGCTGCTATAAAAGGAATCAATGTGGCCCTGAAATGGGGATTGAAAATAATTGAAGTCAAAACCGATTCGGCAACGGTAGCGTCGTGGATTCGGTCGGCAGTAACTGGCGATAAGAGAGTTAAGACCAGGGGTGCTGCGGAAATGCTGATCAAGCGCAGACTCGGAGCGCTCACTGACCTGATAGCGGAATTCCAGTTGAGAGTATCTGTTGTGTTGGTCCCGTCAGAAAAAAACAAGGCGGATTCGATGACATGCGTGAAGAAGGCCTGGCTGCAGGAGGGAAAGGAGGTCCCCTCGGTATGCTGTGCAGGGGAAGAAGTCAAAGAGTCACACGAAATGCACCACTTTGGTCGAGAACGAACGTTATTCCTAGCCAGAGAGGTTTACCCGGAGACCACCGAGGAGGAGGTTAGGGAGGTGGTGGAGAACTGTCGAGAGTGCCAATCAATTGACCCTGGACTGTCCAGACACGAAGCAGGAGAGCTACACGTTGCGGAAGACTGGAAGCGATTGGCCATTGATGTGACACACTATCGCCACAAATTGTATCTGTCGATGGTCGATTGTGGACCGGGAAGGTTTGCCATCTGGAGAGAGATCAGGGCAGAAGATGCATGGGCGATCGGAGGGGTCATCGAGGAGATATTTTTGGAGAGAGGGCCGGTTGAGGAACTCTTAATGGACAATGGCCCCGCTTTCCGATCAGAAGCCTTTAAAGGGGTGTGCGATAAGTGGGGAGTAAGGCAATTTTTCAGAGCAGCGTATCGGCCGAGTGGCAACGGAATAGTGGAGAGGAATCATCGCACCATTAAAGCCGCTGCAGAAAAAAGCAACGTATCACCCATAGAGGCGGTGTTTTGGTATAACATCTCGCCGAAGACCAAACAAGATGAGACAACTGTGCCTCATAGGGCCGTTTTCACATATAAGTGGCGGCATCCATGCAACAAAACAGCAGGAATTGAGAGTGAAGAAGCCACTATCAAAGTAGGTGAAGAGGTGTGGGTGAAACCCCCCAATACACAGTGTACCACTCGTTGGAAAAGAGGGGTCGCAACAGGATTGCAGTCGAAGAACAATGTGATTGTGAATGGCGTTCCCCGGCATATCTTAGACCTGCATCGTGTGACATTGCCGGTATACAGTGAGGGCAGTGAAGAAGAAGAAATCGAGGGCCACCGAGAAGCAAATGATGCTGCTCGACCTGACTTAGGCCCGCGTTGTAGTGAACCTGAAAACGTTAACCCCCGAGAAGTTGTTCCCCAGAGGCCTCGATGTGAGAGGAGGCGGCCTGCTTGGATGGAGGATTACGAAGTATCCTATTGATCTCGAAGATCAGGGGAGCGTGTGGTGTAAATGAAGAAAAAAGAAACAAGAACGACCGACCGCGTTTTTGTGTGGCTTACCTCGTGTTCATAATGAAGAAAAAAGAAACAAAAATGGCTGCCCTGTTTCTTTATATGCCTACAGGGTGATCACGAGGTATGCAAATGAGATGCTCCTGATTGGAGATAAAAGAGAAGTGATTTGGGGAAGGAGGGCATTCTGAAGTTTGATTGCGAGCAGAGAAGTTGTATTTGTAGAAGAGAAAAGCTAAAGTTGCAGAAGTTCGTTTTGGAGTGGAGAGAAGACGCGTCAAGTGGGAACGGGAAGGTGAAAGTTCGGACAGCAGTGTCACGCAACCGACAAGAAAGAAGATGCTGTTTTCACAAAGAATTTATAGAGAACATGTATGATACAGTTCAACCGAGTATTGGGATGAATATCAATTGCACACTGTAAACATGGGGACCTTAATTGGCACAATGTCACTCGGTAAGGAAGCATGTTCGGAGGTGATATACATCAGCCCAAGGGTTAATGGCCTATAAACGGCCCTGAAAAAACTAAAAATTATCAACAACGACTTTCCAGCACAACTTAGTAGTCTGGTAGCCACCACAAAGATGGACGCCAAACCAACTGACCAAATGTTAACCCCTTGCGGATGCCCATACAGACCACCATGCCCATCACTACCAGACAAGCTGCCATTTCCCGCCGCACCTGAATATCGAAGAGAGATACAAAGCTGAATCAAATGCCACTTTGCCAGCAGTGCATTTAATACATGTACGCACCAGAAATTGCAGACCATGATCGGATAACCGCTTACTATCACATTCCTTGACAACCACCAACCTAAGGCTGTTCACAAACCAATCCCTGTCCCCCATCACTGGAAAGAGGCTGTTAAATCCCAGCTTGATGCAGATGTAGTACTGAACCTCATTGAACCAGTGCCAGCAGGGACATCAATAACATGGATTTTAAGAATGATCACAGTCCCCAAAAAAGACGGCAGCCTACGTAGAACGGTCGACCTCAAAAATTTGGTTCGCTGTGTGGACGGTTCTATCTTGTTGGATGATGATATGGCACTGTCCTTTTGGCACACCATTAGATATATCATACTATGTGCTGAAAATGGAATAGTATTTAACCCAAAAAAAATTCAATTTGAAAAGGACAATGTAGAGTTTACTGGCTTCGACATCAGCCTAACAGGGTACAGACCATCTCAAAAATTACTTGAGGGAATCAGAAACATCCCATCACCGACAAACATTACAGGAGTTAGATCTTTCTTTGGTCTGATTAACCAAGTTTCATATGCATTTGCCCAAGCACCCATCATGTCGCCTTCAGAGAACTACTGAAACATAACAGCAGGTTTTTACTGGGACAATACATTGGAACAACTCTTCCAGCAATCCAAGGAAACAATCCTAGAAAGCATCCGGGATGGTGTTCGAACATTTGAAATAAATCGCCGAACATGTCTGACTACAGACTGGAGTCGAGCAGGAATACGATTTACCCTACTCCAAAAACATTGTGCATGCTGTCCACAATGGACCACCGTTATAGGCCAAGGCATTTAAAAGTTCTATATACTGGCTCCCGATTCACTAAACCTGCTGAAAACCGGTATGCACCAATTGAAGGGGAAGCTTTAGCTATAAAGTTTGAATTGGAAAACTACAAAATGTTTGATTTAGGCTGCCCCCACCTGATACTTGCTATTGACCACAAACCCCTTGTGCCGATATTCAATGATCGTAGCTTGGACGAAATAAAAAATCCCAGGATTTTAGATATCAGAGAGCAGACCCTGATGTACCGGTTCAGGGCCATATCAATACCAGGCAACGCCAATGGTGGAGCAAATACCATGTCCCGTATTCCTACACCTCCCACCAAACCACCAAAGTCGCAGCAGCTGAATCAGACAGCATAGAAGTGTTGCAAGCTGGAATAGAATCCCGATACAACCAAGAAACATCTCCTATCAAGATGGTATGCATACAGCAAGAAGCCACAATGGATCACCAATACCTGAACCTCGTAGAAACAATAGAAAAGGGATTCCCTGAACACAAGGATCTTCTACAGCCAAATGTTAAAGAATTCTGGAATGTGCAAAGTGACCTATACACGGTCCAGTCTCTAGTATTCAAAGGAAGGATTCCATTATTGCAGATGCCTGTTGGCTTTGGCCTGAGAATGATTCGAGGCACATGAATCTGGCCGAACTTGATGCCACATTGAAGGGCGTTAACTTGGCGCTTCAATGGCAAGCCAAGGTTCTACATATCATGACTGACTCGGCATGCACTCATCGGTGGATAACCGATGCATTAAGTGGAAGAGCACGGCTGACGACATGAGCATCGAGTGAGATGTTAATTTGAAGATGGCTTGCCACCTTGGTCGACACCATCACAGTGTACAACCTGACCGTGGACGTAGTGTTGATCAGGTTTGCACTCAACAGAGCAGATGCTCTGACAAGAGTCCCTCAACAATGGCTTCTGGCTGGTGCTCGGAGAGATTCTGATAATCTGCAAAACACATGTGCAGCAGTTGTGTGTAATGTGGATGCAGCGCGCATCATGGATATTCATCAACAGTGTGAACATCCTGGTATCAAGCGGACACTGTACTTTGTCAAGATGATTGTTCCAGGAGTAGAAAAAAAAGATATCCGAAGAGTGGTGGAAAGTTGCGAGGCCTGCCAATCAATCGACCCAACTCCAGCACGATGGAAGAAAGGGGAGTTGGGAGTGAGTGGTAAGTGACAGAGAGTAAGCATGGACATCACACACTACGGTGGCAACCACTTCCTTACCCTCATCGATTGTGGGATACACGTTTCGCGGTCTGGAGACTCCTCGGGCGCCAGGACTCTTGCAACATTATTCGCCAGCTGTCATCCATGTTCTGTGAAAGAGGTGTGCCCGATGAAGTGCTGACGGACAACGACCCAGCCTTTTGCAGCCATCAGATGAGGCAGTTCTTACAAGAATGGGGTGTGTGGCTGCGGCTTAGATGCGTTTATGGGGTGTCTGGCAATAGTATAACTGAGAGAAGCCATCGCAGCATCAAAACAATTGCAGCTAGGAAGCAGTGCACCATCGCAGAAGCTGTGTACTGGTATAATCTCATGCCAAAGGATGGCATCTCTCCAGGAATGGCGCCTGCAAACGCAATCTATCAGTACCGTGTCCGAGAAAAAGGAATCCACCCTGATACAACTGTGGCCACTGAGATAGAACGGAATCGATATGCCAAAGGGGATGCTGTCTGGGTGAAGCCGCTAAGAAACTGATGTACTGACAAGTATAAACGGGGCACAGTGACCGATGTAGTGAGTCAGCAGTGTGTCCAGGTTGATGGCGTACCCCATCACGTTAGGGACCTACGGTCGGCGACACATGTACCACCTCCAGTGGACGATGAGAATGACTCTGACTCTGAGACGAGTGGGCCATCGCTTTGGTTTGCACCATCCCTATCAAGCAGTGACTCTGATATCAGTAGCCTCCACGGAGATAAAGCCTTCCCTGACCATCAGACAAGAGCAGCACTGTCCCCCTTCGCAGAAGCACCCGACGGTGGCAATCGCCACCCCTCTGCCGTCTCTGTGATCATGAGATCAGGGGGGAGTGTGGAGAAAGAAGTGGCTTACCGTTAAAGCCGCTGCGTGTTTGTGCCTGTAGAGCACAAATTGAGAATCAAGATGGCGCCCGCATGCGTTTATGTAGAAAAAAGTCTTGTGGAATCTCGTGGAATGTCGTACCCTGGTTCCATAAATAACGAGGAAAGGAAAGCGGGAGGACAGACGATTTTTAGTCACTAAAGCGAACGGACATGTGTAAAAGAAGAGGTAGAAGAAAAGAGTGTGGTGAACAAAACAAATAATGACTCAGTTGAAAGTAGAGTTGTAACGAACACAGAGAGAGTAAGACTGTCATGGCAGACCCAATAAAGTACACATGTACGTCGCTTATCGAGATTAACTACTATGTCTTGTTGTCTTTCCCTAATGAGTGAGGCCTTTCTCTCTTAACTATATGCACACATGCAGTCTCATTTAATGGAATACCATGCCACATAAAAGTTGTGCATCAAGCATACCGAAATGAGTCTTCCATCTGTGATGACATTACCTTTTCAGATGACAAAGCTTCACTGCTGTACAAATGACTACATGAACAAAGCTCCTCATAGATATGCACCTGATGATTTAGAGCAAGAGAAGTTCAATGATGCAACATGTGGTGTAAATGAAGAAAAAAGAAACAAGAACGACCGACCGCGTTTTTGTGTGGCTTACCTCGTGTTCATAATGAAGAAGAAAGAAACAAAAATGGCTGCCCTGTTTCTTTATATGCCTACGGGGTGATCACGAGGTATGCAAATGAGATGCTCCTGATTGGAGATAAAAGAGGAGTGATTTGGGGAAGGAAGGGATTCTGAAGTTAGATTGCGAGCAGAGAAGTTGTATTTGTAGAAGAGAAAAGTCGGATTCGGGGAGAGAAAAGCTAAAGTTGCAGAAGTTCGTTTTGGAGTGGAGAGAAGACGCGTCAAGTGGTAACCAGAAAGTGAAAGTTCGGACAACAGTGTCACACAAACGACACAACAGACAACCACTCTACTGATTCAGTTATGAGACCCTACTGGTATGACAAAGTACCAGGTAAAAGCAATTTGCTCCACATTTCAATTTGTGTGATCTCGAAATTAGGGTGAAGTGTTACAGGCATCTACAGGAGCACTCAAGAATTATGTCACTTTTTTGGTTGGGGCTACTCATGATGAAAATGAGATCGTCCAAGGGCTAGCAAAAGATGACACCTGAGTCATTCACGGAGTAACTGCTGAGGTTGCTCTGGTAGTGTGTCAAGTCTTATCAAGGGAATTGTTTGCATTGTGTCAGGTCGTGTCAACAGAGTTGTTCAGGACCATGCCAGGTTGTTTTGACAGAATTGTTTGAGATCATACCAGGTTGTGTTGCTGGAATGTGCCAGGTTATGTCAATGGAAGAGTTTGGTACTGTGTTGGGTCATATCAACGGTATAGTTTGTGTTGATTTGTGTAGATGAAATATTTGGTTTACTTTTGTTGTTCAGTTGATTTGAAAATTGTTACAGCCGTACTGTCATGTCTGTAGTAACTCATTGTGGAGTTACTAATTGTAAGGGTGTGAGTCAGTGTTCTCCAAATTAATATGGCTATTTTCTGGGAAAAACAGTCCATAATCATAAAAGTGACTGCATGTGTTTGTGTTCATCTCATAAGAATAGTAGTTTGAAATAAAATTGTTTAAAAAGTGAATTAAATTCTTGTACAATGTGGTAACATTCCATGGTGAGAATTAAGATTCATGTGCACAGCAGTACAGCACTTAAATTTAGGCTTGAGAATTTTAATTTCTCCCGGTAACAGAATAATTCTGAACATCTCTAGTTTTTTGGAAAACAAGAAAAAAACTGATTTGAGTTTTTGTGGCAAATCTTTATATACAAATGTTCCAACCTGTTTACAGTATTTGAACGTGAGGAAACATAACATAGTTCTCTTTGTTTTATGCATGAGTGCGATCACATCATGACGTCATGTACATTCTTCATACGTGTGGGGTTGAAGCGGTGATCGCTATGAAATGTTCCTGCTGGGGATTTATTCCGGCTGCATGTGTCGGTCGCTGACGCTACACGTTACAATTTTTTTTTTTTTTTTAAGTTGTCCTATATCTCTTCCTTTGTGAAGCAACATATAATAATGGCGTACCTGACCACTTTGTGGTAGACCATAAGTACAATAAAAAATATATTTATATCTAAAATATCAAATTAAACATATTTATTTGAAAAAAAAAATATATATATATATATTTAAATTTCATGCTATACATCAGAAAAGTAAATAAACGTATTTTTGTCAGAGTGTTATGAATCAGGTTATCGTTCGTTACTTGTGCCTTATTCTAAGCTCCTATTGATCAGAATCAGTTAATATGTAGGATTGTCATATTTTATTTAAAATAAAACTTCCGTGAAAACAGTCAAGTTGCTTTGCTTATTTTTAAAATGGGGTACATAATCAAAAAGGGTTATTTTTAGTGCATTCACCGTGTAAAAAAGACGCTCGGCAGAAACCGGAAGTAGAAATTAAAAAAATCTCCACACACACAAAAAAATATAAATAAATAAATAAAAACGCGCGGAACTTGAGAATAACCAAGTGTATTTAAATTAAAAATAATTTTAGGAAGGTATCCGTTTGAGTTTAGATAACTGGAATATAATTTTTTTTAAGCTTAAATCTTTGCATTGACGTAGCAACCCGCTAAGACAGACACATGGCATTCATATAATGATTCCCTAATTATTTAGTGCTTTGATTGCAAAAATCGATGTTTAACTTGAAAATCTGTACTTTAATTAATATCTGACGAATTTCCTTGTTGCGAAGAAAAGAAGGAAGACGAAATAGATAAAAGTAAGTTCATGCACTATCGAATGTTTTTTCAAGGCGCCGATCATTTAACGAATGACTTGAGTTCGCGTTTTTAAAAAAAAGCCTTTCGTTTTAAAACTTTAAATTTGCTTAAAACAGTATTCAACTTAATTCAGTTTAATTTAGGTTTATTGCTGCTTTTTTTTTTTTCGGGTTTTCACACTCACAAAAAAAAAAATTCGGATTAATAGATTGATCGAAATTATATATATATATATATATATATATATATATATATATTAGGCACCGCCAAAAAAGGCCGCAAAATCAAGTTGTTGTTGTTTTTTAAAACTAAATTACATTTATTAAAATCCATTATTTCTGAGTAACTTTTTTTTTTCCGGAAAGATAAAACCCTGAATTTTATCATATAGAAAACAGGCCTGCCTTGATAGAGTTCAAAATAGACTTCGTAGCCTCGTAGGAGATGTCCTTTTCTCTTCCTTACAACCTTTATCTCACAGAAGAGATGTTGCGAGTTTGTCTCTGATGTATCGTTATTTTCATGGAAAGTGTTCGAATGAGCTTCAATCTATGGTCCCCCCTCGCCAAACTTTCACAAGAAACACTCGTCTAGCTGTAAACACTATCAATAATTCCCCCCACTCTTTATCTGTGCCTAAACCTAAACGTAGATTCCATGAACAAAGCTTTTTTCTTAGAACTGCACGCCTGTGGAATTGTCTTCCGTTTTCCTGCTTTCCGGCTGACTACAATATGGTTGTCTTCAAGTCTAACGTAAATAAGTTCTTGATGAGCCGTTCCATATAAGTTATCAACTTTACCAAATTTTCATTACTAATGATTACTATATTGTCCAATTTCTACTGTACACTCTTTAACCCTTATCCTTGAGTGGCCTCTTGGCCTTGATAATGTGGTGATGCCTATGTAAAAAAAAAAAAGAAAGAATAATGTAAAACTTTTTCTACTATTTTTAATTAAATTTTAAATGTTAAATTTTCCCAAAAAGTTAACAATTGGCATTTTTTGTCTTGCACAAAAAACGTACTTAAATATTTAAAAAAAAAAAGGTTTTTGAAATAATTTATTTATTTATTGCCTAACAAAGATTTAGGATGATTTTCTAAGAGAATATTCAAAAATATTATGATATAAGTACCTGAATTTCAAATAATTCCATTATTCATATAGCTAACCAGATATTTCGCGTCGATGTAGAGTCTAGATCGACTCTGTTTACGTTTGCGTTTTATAAGAAGAAAACTATGGAAGACCAAACAGGTCAAAAAAACTTATTTTACAGTGACGAAAATTTCAATGTATTATTAAGCTGAGGCTGGCCAGTACCAGATGGGTAACCATTTGTATGAGTTTGGTTTTTAATGTGTATGTGTGGGGGGGGGGGGGCCAGGCTCCCCAAAATGGGGGGGGGGGGGCAATTTAAAGCAGAATAAAAAAAAATTATTTCAGCGCGTTTGGTCCACCGTAGTCGAAAGGCGGCAAACGTTTTCAAACGGGATCGAAAAAATGATGCTATTTTTAACACAAAGGGCACAATATTTATCGATTTTTTTTTTTGTATCGATTATTCAAAGCATGCCCTGTTTAATAATGGTCATGCATTATTCGGCTCGCTAAAAAAAAATTGTTAATTTATTTATCAAAAATTTTAAAATGGCTTTTTTCGTATAAATATTAAAAAAAAATTTTTTTGTTTTGTTTAACTTAAATTAATTATTTTACTTAACATATTCACCGAATTTCACACTTCAAAACTCAAAAGTGGGATAATTAAACACAATCGAAGTTCTGATATTCAGACATCAAAATAAGGTATGCAAACAATTTTTTTTTTTTTTAATCTATAATTCTGTCCCTTACAACAACACAATATGTTTTGTTCAGTTTCAGATGATTATTTTAAGCATATTTGTTCCCACTTCAAAACAAGGGGGGATTGTAAGCAAAAATATATATATATATAAATATCGTTTATGAAAAATAAGTACACTGTTATAAAGTTCATTCTTCTCCTAATAATCGCTGAAAATTTCGTATTGATCGGATAATTACCTGATTTTTGGTAGATTTTTAAAAAGACGGTCCGGCAAAAAGTACTGACCTGCCCCCCCCCAGTTTTGGCGGTGCCTAATATATATATATATATATATATATATATATATACACACACACACACACATATATATATATACATACACAGATACACACACACACACACACACATATATATATATACATACACACACATATACACATACACACACATATATATATATATATGCATACACACACACACACACACACATATATATATATATATTAGGCAGGCACCGCCAAAACTGGGGGGGGCAGGTAAGTACTTTTTGACGGACCGTCTTTTTAAAAATCTACCAAAAATCAGGTAATTATCCGATCAATACGAAATTTTCAGCGATTATTAAGAGAAGAATGAACTTTATAACAGTGTACTTATTTTTCATAAACGATATATATATTTTTTTTTTTTGCTTACAAAACCCCCTTGTTTTGAGGGGGTACAAATATGCTTAAAATAATCATCTGAAACGTAACACAACATATTGTGCTGTTGTAAGGGACAGAATTATAGATTAAAAAAAAAATTGTTTGCATACCTTATTTTGACGTCTGAATATCAGAACTTCGATTGTGTTTAATTATCCCACTTTTGAGTTTTGAAGTGTGAAATTCGGTGAATATGTTAAGTAAAATAATTAAAGTTAAGTTAAGCAAAACAAAACAAAAAATTTTTTTTTAATATTTATACGAAAAAAGCCATTTTAAAATCTTTGATAAATAAATTAACAATTTTTTTTTAGCGAGCCGAATAATGCAGGACCATTATTAAACAGGGCATGCTTTGAAGAATCGATACAAAAAAAAAAATTCGATAAATATTGTGCCCTTTGTGTTAAAAATAGCATCATTTTTTCGATTCTGTTTGAAAACATTTGCCGACTATTTTTTTTTTAATATTTATGTACGTTTTTTGTGCAAGAGAAAAAATGTCAATTGTTAACTTTTTGGGAAAATTTAACATTTAAAATTTAATTAAAAATAGTAGAAAAAGTTTTACATTATTCTGTTTTCTATATTTTTTTTTTTTTTTTTTTTTTATTACATTTTCACCCCAAACAAGGCAAATTGCCACTTTGGTGTAGGGGGCTACTATCAGGGGCAACAACTACTGGGGTACTATGTAGGGATTTGGGCAGCAAGGTGTCGGTTCACGTTACACTTGAACTTCTGCACGTCAGTACTGTTGGGGAAGCAGGGACCTGGAATGGAATTCCAGAGTCTTGCGGTTCTGGGGAAGAAACTATTGGAGTAAAAAGATCTTTTACATCTACGGACCTCTACAGTGTGGGGTGGGATCTAGTAGCCTGTCGGGTTTGTCGAGGGTGCTCGCGTCGTGGGGGCACAAGTGATTGCAGTTCATCAGAGCATTCACCACTAAAATACTTGTAGAAAAGGCAGAGGGATGCAACATTTCGTCGATGGGACAGAGGCTGAAGCTTAGATGCCAGTTCAGGGCCTATCAGGTTTGCGACTCTCTTTTGAACCTTGTCAAGGAGCGAGAGACTAGTAGCAGATGCACCAGCCCAGATGTGGCAGCAATACTCCATACATGGGCGAATGGTGGCCTTATAGAGGTACAGGATACTTTCGGGTGTTAGTAGTTTTCTAGCACGGTAGAGAGAGCCTACCTTTCTTGCAGCGGCCCTGGCAATGCCTTCAATGTAATTGTTCCAACTCATGTTTCCTGTGAACGTTAGGCCAAGGAGTTTGAAAGATGGACTCTCAGATAAAGAGTCGTTGGCCATTGCTATTGGTGGTAGAGAGGGTTTCTTGTAATTATTGAATGAAACTAGTTTAGTCTTGGCAGCATTGAACGCGACCAACCACTTTTGTCCCCATTCCACTACAGATTGGAGGTCTTCCTCTAGTGTTTCTGCCATTTCTTTAGAAATGTGTTCATTCGTCTTCCTGTCGTGTCTGCCATAGAGTGTAGTGTCATCAGCATATATACCCATCTCAGAGGCAATGTTGTCGGGGAGGTCATTTATGAATATCAGGAACAATAGAGGTCCAAGGATAGAACCCTGGGGCACTCCCGCATTTATATCATATTGTTTAGATGTGCGACCGTCGACGACTACCTGGATTTTTCTCTTATCTAAGAAGGATTTAATTATGTTAAGTATTCTACCAGTGATACCGTATGATCTGATTTTACTGAGGAGACCCTCATGCCATACCCTGTCAAAAGCCTTAGATATATCTAGAGCTACCGCTCTGCCTTCCCCCGCTTTGTCCAGTGATTGGTATATACGTTCAGAGATCACGGTGAGGATGTCTGCTGTGGAACGGGCTTGTCTAAATCCACATTGTTTGTCAGTCAGTAGTTTAGCATCTGTAAGATGATGGACTAGAGCATGGTTAATTATGGTCTCAAATATTTTGGCAAAAAGTGGGAGGAGGCTAATGGGGCGATAATTTGATGGGTTTGTCCTTTCGCCAGAATTCTTGAATACTGGTACAACAGAAGCAGTTTTCCAACAGCCCGGAAAGCAAGCTTCATTAAGACATTTGTTGTAGAGTTTGGAGAGAACTGGAGCTACTTCGGCTGAGCACTTTTTTAATAGCACAGCTGGGATAAGATCGGGTCCACATGCTTTTGAGGTGTCAAGGTTTTTTATGATAGCATGCACCTGAGCAGGGGTGGTTTTCAGATCGTCTAGTGTGGCGTCTGTCCGCATAGGAAAGTCAGGTAGGGGGTGGTTGGAAGGGTCCAGTGTGGAGTTTGAGGCAAACCGACTGGCAAGCATGTTAGCCTTGTCGGTTGCTGAGGAGACAACCTCGTGATTGTTGGTTAGTGGGGGAATTGTTGATTGCCCATTATTTACTACACTGTTGTAGATTTTCCAGAAGTCTCGAGTTCCTAGTTTTTGTGCTTCGATGCGCTTTTTAGTGGTTTCCGTAAATTCTCTCTTAGCTGTCGCTATTTCTTTCTTAACGTTATTTCTAGCTTCTATATACTTCAGTCTGTTTGAACTGGACTTATGTCGGTTAAACCTACGGTATGCATGCTGCTTTTGAGTAATGGCAGTTGCACAAGTCGACGTAAACCATTGGGGAGAGTGGGGCTTACTATAAAATTTCCGCATGGGAACATGCGCTTCGATTGCAGTTTTGAACCAGTCAGTGGTCTCGTTTGCACACTGTTCAGCAGGGAGAGAGAAAATATTTTTCCATGGAGCATCTCTAATTAGTTCCCTGATGGCTTCCCAGTCAGCCTTATTATAATATCTCATTGTTTTGAGCACTGGCTCTTCAGTTTTGGGTCTAGAGTTTAGGGCGATTTCAACCATTATCACTGCATGATCAGCGTTCCCGAGTGGGCTGTGGGCCTTCGCTATGCAGTCATCGGGAACTGTGGTCAAAAACAGATCTAGAAGTGATGCGTGTTGTTCTTCCTGGTCAGGGAAACGGGTTGGAAACGTAACAATTTGTGATAGGGAGTGAGATATAGCGAAGCTATGGGTTGTGCTGCTCGCTGCATCTGTGTGAGTAGAGAATCCAAGCCAGTTTTTGTGGTGGACATTAAAGTCACCAAACACATGTATTTGTGCGCTAGTGTCGAGGGACAGTGCCGTGTCTATGCTGTCAGATACTTTGTTTATTATGGAGCAGTCCTGAGTCGAGGGAGAGCGGTAGAGAAAATAATAGTAGCTAATACTGTGTTGCACGTTTAGTCTAAAGCACATAAAGGCTTGATCATCTGTTTCTAGGTTTGTTTCTCTAGTCAAGGGAAGGGTATTACGAATGTAAACTCCAAGTCCGTGCATATGTCTGTCAGAGTCCTTACGGCAGAGTGGGAGATATCCAGGCATGTTAAAGTGGTTAGAGGGAATGGAGGAGTGTAGGTTAGTCTCACTTAGTGCTAAGATATCCGGGGTATTTGTTAAGAGAAATGCTTCAACATCAGCTAAGTTAGTTCTAAGCCCACGGATATTTGTGAATGAGAGCCTCAAGGGAGGAGGCAAGTTGAATTTGTTTGTCCCTAATCCTATATGATAAAAGTCAGGGTTTTATCTTTCGGGAAAAAAAAGTTACTCAGAAATAATGGATTTTAATAAATGTAATTTCGTTTTAAAAAACAACAACAACTTGATTTTTCGGCCATTTTTGGCGGTGCCTAATATATATATATATATATATATATATATATACATACACACACACACATATATATATATATATACATACACACACATGTACATACACACACACACATATATATATACATATACATACACACACACACACATATATATATATACATATATGGTGCTAGTGCACTTACTGATCCGCGCTATTTCTTTAAATCGTATTTCTAAGTTTAAAGTTTTATGATGTTTTTTTTTATTCAATTGTAAGGTTAAAGTATAGAATAGTTACAAAACACCCTCCTCTCCCCATGTTAAGAACGGCTTTTTAAATAATAACATTATTTCAGCACGGATCAATAAGTGCACCAGTACCACATACATAATTTATATATATAAGTATGGGCAAAATGAATGCCGCTGCTCAAAATGTATAAACATTTTGGCGCTTATGTCAACGGATCATTAGATCTAAGGGAGATAAGCAGCATAAACATCGCAAAAATAAGCATATTTTGCAAGATGTAATAATCAGTAGAACAATATTTTGCAAGATGTAATAATCAGTAGAACAATGAAAGAATGTTAAATGAAAAAAAAAATGATTACACGATTACTGTAGCTGAGTTCAGGAAATTGCTGAAGCAGTTTATGAAAAGGAAACAAGTTAGTGAAGTTAATCAACATAGTTGAAATATAACAATGTTAAGTAACAAAATAACTTATTAATTAACATAAACAAAAGTAAGCAACCTGTTACAATGAAATGATGTTACTTAATCACCAAAAATAAAATGATTTTGTTAATTAATCAAGAAGTTGCTTCCCAATTAGCCAAAGAAAAATGCTTCCCTTATTTAAGAGGGGGAAAAAAACGAATACATTATTTTGTGCAGAATCTTGGAACGTTGTAATTTTTCCTCTTGTTTTTAATACATTCGTACATAATAGTAAAAAAAATAAAAATAAATAAAATAAAATAAACTTTAATCATAGACAAAAATAAGGAGAAACAAATTTCTTATTTTTTAATTTTTTACTTCTGTTTAAAAAATATTTACACCGATGGAGATTTTGACATATTTAATATGTCAAAATCTCCTTCAAAGGCGTTTTCTATTTTCGTTGTTTTGTGTACATTATTATGCGCCTCAAATTACACATTGAAAAATGAAACTACAGAATAGAAAAAAAAATTAATTTAAAAAAATAAATTAAACTTTAATCAAAGCCAGAAACTGACGGTTTAAATACTTCAAAATCTCCTTCAAAAAAGTTTTTATCATCTTGACGCATACTGATTACTTAAAATAAGGAAAAACAAATTTCTTTCTTTTCCTTTTTTTTTTCGTGTAATCATTTTTTTTTTTTGTCTCATTTAACATTCTTTCATTGTTCTACTGATTATTTCAGCATCCCAAATTATATCTTACAAAATATGTGTATTTTTGCTATGTCCATGCTGGTTATCTCCCTTAGATTTAATGATCCGTTGACATAAGCGCCAACATTTTGACCCCTCCCTCTACTTAAAAATTCACCAAAAATCAGGAAATTAACAAATTTTAATGAAATTTTCAGTATTTATCAAATAATGATCGCGGAATATAATGAACTAATTATTATTTAAATCTGAGTGAAAATGTACTATTTTGTTTAAACAAAAAATACTGTTACTAAAGTTATGGTTATCAGTAGTAAATAAAAAACGCAAGAATTTATTTTTGCTTTTTTTATATAAATAAAGCATCGTAATTTATAACAATAAAATGAAAATAAAATAATTTTTACAGGAACATTACGAAAAAAGCCCCTTAAGTACGTATTAATGAATTCGATATAACTTGAAGAAAAATTTATTTCTCGAACTACCAATATTATCATTGAATTAAGCATTATTTATTTAATATTTTCAACAAAAAAAAGTTATAATTGCAAAATTATTACTGCTTTTTTTGTTACGTTTACTATTTTAATGTAATCTTTGCATGTAAGATTCTAATATTTCCATTTCACGCAAGAACATATAATTATCAATGTAAAATAATGTTCATATAATCTTGGAAAATAAAGTTAAAAAAAAATTAAATTGAAAAAAAGGAACGTAGAAAAATAATTTAATTTAAAAATGGCAAAAATTATACGAACGTTCCATGTCGGTAAGTACGGATGTACAGAGTTGAAAAGAAAAACAGTCTGTTTTACCCACTCTGCTCCTCTTTATATATATATATATATATATATATATATATATATATATATATATATATATATATATAGTTTTTTTAATATAATTGTTTTTTTTAATATAGTTTTATTCATTCATTGCAAAAGTATCGCAAAAACAAATAACATATGAGTAAATTTTTAGTTTACCGACCCCTCGGCATTCACCTTTATTTTGTCAACTTTTATAGGTTTGCAAACATGCTGAGAACGAATATCGCATTTAGTTTTTGTGCAAACACAGTTATCCGTATTTGAAGACATTCAGTATCCAACGCAATCCTTATCATTTTTAATGGCAGCCATCTTGTTTTCGAATAATGAAAAATGTCAAAAAAGACTAAATATACCACATGTAACTGGAATCTCCACTCCCCACCACTGGCATTGGCGTAAAAGAAAAAATGTTAGAGGGGGGGGGTAAATTCCCAGAAATCTTGAGCGGAAGGAAAGAATGTAAAGACAAGACCACAAATTAAAAACCGTATTTAGAGTAATATTTATTAAAATAAATTAAAAGGTAAATATTACCTTTTGCTACAACAGAGCACGACCACTAATTTGTTTTTTAGGGATATTCGATGTTCCTGGCCACAAATCTGATCAAATCCATCGCAAATTTACGGTTTCCATGGTATTAACCCCTTTTAATTGATCTAAAAAAAAAAATAAAGTTTTCCCGAGCTGTTTACAAAAGCATATTTTATGTTTTTCATGCTCCTTTACTTTAATTAACCATTTTTCCATAAGTAACGCGGCCACCACAGCACATCTGCCCCTGCTTTGGCTCTTGTTTTTTTTTCCTAAATGGGAAACAAGATGGCCGCCAGTCAAACAATAGTGATTACGTTGGATACTGAATGTCTTCAAATATGGATAATTACTTGTTTGCGCAAAAAATGAATCCGATATTCGTTCTCAACATACCCGAAAACCTTTAAAAGTCAACAAATTAAAGGTGAATGCCGAGGGGTCGGTAAACTAAAAAAATATCAACATATGTATATATAGGCAGCAATTTTTCTTTTAGGCATATTTCATTAAATAAAATGGACGTTTTTTTTTGTCTATCAATTCTATTTTCGATCCTTTCCAACTTCCGAATAAAAAGTCTTAACTTCTGGCATGAACTGGCTGATGTAATCACCATATTTATAATGTCTGAGTACTTTTTTTTTTCATGAACATGCTCTAGAAAGGTTTGAAAATTATCTAATATTTCTTCGCTTTTCATGTTATAAGCCTCTCTATACATGGCCTCATCGACATGAGACCATTTCATTTCTATAATGATTTCTCCCACAATGGAACAACATTCAACATCGGAGCCGATGCATATTTTGCTAGTGGTGTAACACTCATGTACATCGGCCATTTTCAATCTTTCAGTATTCATCGTTAGGGATAAATTAATTTTACTGAATTTGAACAATTTATAGACGTTTTTGTTTTGTTTTTTCCCCTCTTCTTCCTTCATTGGTTAATTATTTTTATTTTATTTATTGATTCACTTTTATCAAATTTTGCCATTGGTTAACATAATTAACATCCTAAAATGTTTGCAAAGTTTGTCAAGAAGATTAACCATGCATTGCTCCGAAAACAGTGCTATATTTGACTAATCAACATTCTTCTTCCCTGTCCCAATTTAGGAAGATTTTTGTTGACAAGACATCTATACTTGAACAACCAATAATAAACGAAAACTTGAAGTACTAGAAGCATTACTAATAAAAACTAAAACGCCTACTATTAATAAAATGAACTTTACCAATAGTAATAACATCTTGAAATTTTTGTTAAGTTATTTATTTTAATAGCTTTGCAGATATTTCAGGATACTAATAATGTTAAGTAATGGAAAAATAGGATAAAAAAGCAATCAATAAATAAAATAATTTACAAATGAAAAATAAAATTAATACGTACATTAATAAAATATACATCATTTCAAAGTGAAAAATTAAACAAAAAATGAAAACCTTCAAATAAAGACTAGTTTTTGTTTGTAAAAGTTTAAAAAAAATTTTTTTAATGTTTTGTTTATGATTAATGTTGAGAAAATGATTAATGTTGATTAGAAAAAAGATTTTTATAATAAAAAAATATTTTTATGTTTATTTTGTTATAAAGTAAATATATTTTTTTAAATAAAGACGCTTAATCTAAACCCCTTTTAAAATATATTCTTTACAATATTTGTAAAAGTTCAAATAATACTCTACATCCAACCAGGGCTTTATCACACTTCTGGTCATCTATACTGACTTGAGAAGCCTTTATCAAAATTGGAAAGGCATCTCTTCAGTTTAACTAAATATATATATTATTATTTAAAAGGAACTTTGTGTGCAAGAGAGAGAGACTTCTCAATGGACTCCTAAACAGCTAGGCCGATTTTTTTAAATTTCACTCCAATGTACTTCATGTATTTGGCAGTGTACTTATATAAGGTTTGTATCACAATGGCTTTGATAAGTATGAATAATCCAAAAATCTGATGAAAGAAGAAACAGCCAATTTTGACTAAAGTTATTGCCTTATGCAGCTTAACATGACAAGTACATTCAAGAAGCTTTATTACTGCACATTTATATACTAAGTTAACAATACAAGACACGTTTTATGTTGTTTTAAAAGGGCTATAATTTAATAACTTATTAAAAGCTGAAGCAAAACTTAATCCTTTGTCATAATAAACCGAATTTAAAATGTATTTTAGTGTTGACAACGAGTATAATGTCGCCTGCTATATAATGCTTATTCCATTCAACTATCATCAGTTATTGTCCAGTCATAGGACTCATTTGCATAGCTAGCAACAAGATTCATTTCCATAGACAAGTATTGCTTTTCAATGGCAATCTCAACTATTCACTCGTTTTGAAAAGGTCATAGCCCTCTACCACAGAAAAGAGTCGGGTCAGAATTCTTTTTCTTTTTAGAATTTTTATTATTTTAAGAAGAAAAATAACTAGCTTTATTTGTTTTAATTATTGTATTTTTAATTAGAATATATATATATATATATATGTATATATATAACTACTTTATTTACTCGCATAAAATTAATATATGAAAGTATAAATTTATGCGTAAACTTTATTTACTTCAAAAGTGCTCAATACATAGGTAGAGTTAGTACAGTCGCATAAGCCTGAAGAATCCTAGAGTGGATGAAACGCGGAATATTCAGTGTAGCTTAATCGTCATATATATTTTATAAATTACTATATATATCTAGGGTTATAATCAGGATTTGGTTCTGGGGTTCGAGAAGGAGTGAGTCACTCTCTCGACAACAGCATGTTTCTACCCTCTTCTTTTCCAATCTGGCCTCTTGCCACCAATGTCACACCGCACAATCCGAACATCAGCAATACAAAATTCTTTTCAAAAGATGTTCACGACTCTTTTCTCTCTCCTGCCCCATGGAATTTTTCCCTGCTTTTATATCCTCCTATCTAGAAAAAAAAGGAAGAGACATGAAAAAAAATAGCTTCTCTCATCATGCTCTGCCTTCCCAAGATGCCCTTCACGTATACAAATGCGCTGCCCATCCTTTCTTTCTTCTTTCTCAAAGAGCGATGCAGATATGCCCAGTACATTTCTTTTTTTTCTTTTCTAACCATATACCCCACAATATATATATATATATATATATATATATATAGAATGCAAAAACTTTGTCAACCATGCTAATAAATGTGAATGAAAATGAAAGATCATAAAAAGAGCACAACAATAATAATTTAAGAAGTAATAATAATAATAATGTTTCATCAACAGGAAATCTTTGCAGGTGAGAAAAAACTTGAGGAAATTCAGTGTTTTTATGCCATGAGCCATACTTTAAATGTATATTTTGGAGAAAGTAATTTTTGAATACCAAAGATATGTCATTTCTTTATCACTAAAGCTAATTGTTGTTAATATGTTTCCATTATATTCATAGAATGAAAACTTAAACTAAATACGGTTAGCATTTTTAAGTTACATTCGGCAAAAGTCCTGCCTTTTTTATAAAAATAAAAACAAAAATGCTCTCTAGATAAGATAAAAACCTGCATACCAAAACCATAATTTCAACTTAAGCTTTCAACTGTAAGGATAGATATATGTTACAGTCTTTATGTGCACTTGATAAGGCTTTATTACAAATTAGGAGAGTCTTGCTCCTAGACAAAAATCGAGTAAGCAAGGAATTAAATTGCATTTCAAAGAGGCACTGACGCCAGCAGAAGGACAGTTAATTTGAAGTTCATGGAGAGAGTTTAGACTAATTGTAAATTACTGAGGAGGTCGTACACACAGGCAAGAAGATGTGCACTAACCCTAAGTCCCAATGCCAACAATTTTAACTTCATTTAGTGCATACATTATGATTATGTAATTCCTTGCACCTAGAAAATGGAGCTGTTAAGCCTGATATGATATGGGACAAGAGGGAGAAAGTAGCAATCCTAGGTGAAGTAAGTGTCCCGAATGATGCTGAATGTAACAGTGTTGATGGGAAGAAAATAATGAAATACCAAGGCCTTATTTACGATATGAAAAGAAACTGGAATCTTAAGAAGATCTCCATCATTCCAATAATTATAAGAGCAACCAGATTCATGAAAAGGAATTTTTAAAACTATGTAACGTATACACCAGGTGGACCAAGTGCAAAAGAAATAAAAATAATTACACTCAGATGAATGGGTAAAATCTCTTGGTTAAAGTGACTAAAATAGTAGGTGAATATCTGGTATCCAGTAGAATGCCCCATCTGTAGTAAGAAAATATGTAAATTGAATTAAGTTATTTTTAAAAAACTAAAAATCATTTAATGCTGGAGGGTATAAGTGTGAAGAAACTGGATCCATTGTCAAATTTTATTGTTTGCCAAGCAGATAAAATAATTATGAAAGTTCTTGTTTTTGCTTTTTTAGTGTTTAATAGAATCTACACAAAAGAAAGGTAAAACACTGTAATCATTTTTAATAATCTCCCTTTTTAATATAGTGTGATATATTTGTAATGTCTATTTCACTTAAAATACCTTAACATATATTTTTTGTATTAATTATCAGCTTTACAATTGCAGTCACAAAAGTTTTATTTCTTGTGTAAAACTCTGAAAGAAAGATGTTACTTTTAATGAAAATTATGATGTATTAAGGTGATATCAAATAAAACAGCCTGTATTTTCATTATATTCAGTTTGATTTAACATCATTTAGTAGAATCTGATTAAAATTGCAAAATTGTATTTCTAAAATAAGTTCTCTCAGAACATTTATAATTACCAAATGTTGTAATGTTGAATATCTTTACAGTAGAATTTTTTTATATTATCTACAAAGTTGTAAAGTCACAAAATTAAAACATTTGTTCTAACCACTCTTATTTGAATACATAAATCATTTATAATTCATAGATAAAGTATTTGTTTACTTCTCTCACAAACTAAGACAGTGTAATGTGGGAATCAACTTAATCAAATGGAAACATTGGGAAAGAATTTGTGTCCTCATTGTTTTGTAGTAATTCATAATAGAACAGAATTTTTTGTATTTGGCCTTTGGATTAAATGTCTGTTGTTATATAGAAGTTAAAGAGAAATTCTGTTTGATTACTTTATATGTAAAACAACAAAATATATAATCAGGAGGGTAATTCATATTTATTTTAACTTTTAGACACTATATTACATAAAATACTTGTAAAATAAAAAATTAGAGGAACCCTATTTGTAAAAAAACATAAGTCATCAGTTGTAATGTGCCAATTGCAATTCTAAAATTATTGAGTTTCTGGCTGTAACAACATCAATTTTCACCCAACATCAGTTAAAAAATAATTTTCATACATTCTGAAAATTGCAAATATATGTCACACAACATTTTAATTATATACATCTTTACATTAATAGAAATAGTAAACAAGAGTAATTACCCTGTCATATGCATGTTTATTGAGAAATAATTCTGTTATTAATATGTAATGTTCTTTGTTTTATATATTAATCAATATATGTATGAAGTCTTCAATTTTTACTCATTCACAGGGAAAAGAACAATGGATATAATGAAAGAAGCATCTGCACATATAAAATAGGAACGTCTGAAATGTGTCAAGCATTTTAAAGTTTCCATTTATAAAGAACAAATAATTAATGTTTAAAGCCTTGTCTTTAATATATGAAAATAACCAAATACCTAAAATAAATCAAATTTAATGATAAACATGAATCAACACAGTGTGAATAAACCTTATTCTTGTGAAGTGTGTGGCTGTCTATTTTCAGCAAAATCTCAATTAAAGATACACATTCGAAAGCACACTGGGGAGAAACCTTTTTCTTGTAAAGTGTGTGACTCATCATTTATAGTTGTAGATGCTTTAAGACAACACATGCAATCTCACCATGAAGTAAAACCTTATTCTTGTGAAGTGTGTGGCTCAGCATTTAGATATCAGTCAGATTTAACAACACATATCCGAAACCACACTGGTGAGAAACCTTATTCTTGTGATGTGTGTGGCTCATCATTCACAGAAAAATGTAATTTAAATGTACATATGCGAATTCACACAGGTGAGAAACCTTATTCTTGTGAAGTGTGTGACAAGTCATTCATACAAAAATATAATTTAAGGGAACACATGCGAATTCACACTGGCGAGAAACCTTATTTTTGTGGAGTGTGTAACACATCATTCACACACAAGTATACATTAAAGGAACACATGCGCACCCACACTGGTGAAAAACCATA